>NC_060267.1:109749817-110049817 GCF_021613505.1 Equus quagga
TTACCATTTTAAACCACTTTTAAGTGTACAGTTCAGTGGCACGAAGTACATTCACATCTTTGGGCAACGCTCACGCCATCCATCTCCAGAACTCTTTTCATCTTGCAAACCTGAAACTCTGTACCCATTAAACAACTCCCCATTTCTCCCTCCCCCAGGTCCTGACAACGTCTTATCAATTTTTTAACATTAAACCTTACCAGGCAAAATCAGATTAAGAAGCGTCCATGTCTTCTAAACAATTTTACTACCAATTTCCACCCCTGCGCCCCTTCGATGTGGAGATTCTGAAACCACCATTGAGACCTATTTTCTTATCTACTTTTTATTTGTTCTTTTTTCTCTCCCCTACTACATTGTAAGCTTTATGAGAACAGGAACTTCGACTTTTTCCTCACT
The DNA here is from genome assembly GCF_021613505.1 of Equus quagga. Classification (NCBI taxonomy): domain Eukaryota; kingdom Metazoa; phylum Chordata; class Mammalia; order Perissodactyla; family Equidae; genus Equus; species Equus quagga. The sequence goes on from NC_060267.1 coordinate 109,750,217, forward strand.
GGATGGCAGACACCCAGCACAGGCTAACACAGAGCAGGGGCTCAGCAAATGTTCATTAAATGAAAGAACAAGGACATGAATGACAGCCTTTGTGGTTGGGTTAGACCTTAAGCTGGGCTCTCCAAAGCCTTTGGATCTGTAAAGAAGAGAGGGATTTTCAGCTCAGGGTAACAGCAGAAAACATAAACTCTGGAGGCCTGGGTGTATCAGCAGGGACAGGTACCAGCAGGTAAAGGAGGAAAGAAAGGAGGGAGAAAAAGGAAGAGGCAGGAAGGTAGGAACGCAGGTACAAGGGAGGAGAATGCATTGGAATTTCCGCAGAGTATACATTTGAGAGTCCTGGAAAGAAAGGGCTGAGGAAGTAGTGAGTTAGATTGTTAAAGATCTAGAAAGCATGGTCACGTGACCCACCTGGTTCTTGACCAGGGAATGTCATGATGCCCGCTGGTGTATAAGGAAAACGTTGCTTGCAGCCTTGTAACTTCTCATCTCAGCTCTGGCCTCCAGGCCCTGTGTCCCTATGACCCTGGGCTGTGAGTAGCTAGATGAGATGCTGATCAACAGCATGTAGGTTGAGGGGCTGTATGTTTCCCGGCTTGGGAGTGATTATTCACAAAGGATGTGACTCACCAACCAGCTCTGATCATGATTTATGCCTCAGGCCTCCAGGAACCCTGAGTCATTCATAAGCCATGAGGAGATTGTTTTAAAGTGGTTGAAATCTTACAGCAAATTGATACAAACAGAAGCGGGTTAGGCGTGGGATTTACTGATGTAAATTGGACTTACTCATTGATTCAAATAGTGTCCTTTCATAATTGGTCCCATGTGTAATATCTACCTGGAGAGATTGTTCCTGCCGGAGTTAATAAGGCTTGGTTGAAAACTCACTATGTGTAGCTGATCCTATTAGGCAGTTGAGTTTGATAACTATACATCTAAGCTCCAAGTTTTGGAGGAATTCGCAGTCCAGTGAGGAAGTTAGCTCAATTCAGCTGGCATTTATTAGAAGCATGGTGTTGGAAGGGAATTCAGAAACTGACTAGTCCTACCTACTCGCTTTGCACATCAGTAAGCTGATTGGCTGAGGTTAGATTAAGGAAACTGACACAGAGAGAGATTATCAGACTCACAGGGCTGATGTCACTGAGCTGTGTACTATAGAAGGAGGGGTTGATACAAGAATGCTTTCACTGAGCTTAAAGAACTTTCAAAGAGTTGGACTGACAAATAAGAATGTTAACAGAGAAATGAGGAATGAGGGTAAGAAGTGGAAAGTTAGGAGAAGAGGGCACCAGGAATGCGCAGGAATAGCCAGGGAAGACCTCTTGAAGGGGCTGATGCTTGCTCTGGGCTCTGATGGAAGGAGCGGATTTGAGAGGAATGAGTGAAGTGCGACAGCAGAAAGATGGCAGAGAGAGCAGCAGGCGTGAAGTCTGAACCAGGCAGGGCAAGGACACTCAGCCAGCCTGGAGCACGCTCACCTGCAGCAGAGCATGATCGGCTAAGGCCACCGAAAGTCTCAGCTCTGGGCAATCCTGGGCTGCTTGGTGTGCTGGTAAATGCTTGACAGCCGGTTCTTGAGGAGGGAGGCACCCTGATTTGTAGCCTCCGCCGGTTTTGGCGTGGTGTAAATGCTCTTCCCACAGCTGATTTCAAAGCTGGCTGAGTTGAACAACAGACTCACAAATCTTCCAAAAATTTAACTGTCGGCTCCTGTGAGCAGCTGCAGCACACCACTGCCTGAGACCGTCTTTGTTTACAAGGATTCTTCTCTGCTAGTATTTTTATAATAGCTGCCCCTTACTGAGAACTTATGGGTCAGGGTCTATGCTGACACCTGACATGCATTATCTCCTTAATAATTTACAAAAATCCTTATAAATTAACAAGTGAATTTTTAACACTTAATATTGCCATTTCTCAGAGGAGGAAAAGTGATATTTAGAGGTAGTAGAAACCTAAATGCTTGTCACTCCAAAACTCATACTTTTAACTTTTATACTGTACTCTGCCTTGTCCTCTGACCACTGCTAATATTTTTGTTCTCATTATTATTGCTTTTGTGTTGTTTCTTTTGATCCTCAGAAGTCTTCTGACCCCTATGCTGGAAAAACAACCACAGAAATGACTTGCCAGTGGATCCATTGTCCACCTTCAAATATGAAATACATTAAGGGAGGCTGGGTACATTTATATGTATGCATTTTATTGCTTAGATTTTCAAATCTTTATATTTTAATTAAAAGGTTAAGGAAGTAAAACTATTCCTCATTGAGAAAACACCAACATTTGACAAGATGAAATGGAAAAGAAACTTTGACTTCTAACCTTTCATATATTTCAGATTTCACAAAGTTTTCAGGGAGAAGGTAGTAGAAATACTTGACTGCCAAAGTTTTTTCCTCTTAACTCTCCAAGTTATTCTAAGACAAACTCTTTGATGGGGTTCTCTGGAAACAGAGCCTGAGACAAGGATTTTTGTGCAAGTCATTTTTTTTTTTTTTGAGGAAGATTAGCCCTGAGCTAACATCTGCCACCAATCCTCCTCTTTTTGCTGAGGAAGACTGGCCCTGAGCTAACATCCATGCCCATCTTCCTCTACTTTATATGTGGGACGCCTGCCACAGCATGGCTTGCCAAATGGTATGTAGGTCTGCACGTGGGATCCGAACTGGCAAACCCTGGGCCACCAAAACACTTGCGAACTTAACCACGGCACCACCGGGCCGGCCCCACAAATGGAAAAACCTGTAAGGAAGTGAGGGTGGCAGGAGAAGACGCAGAGCAAAAATACAGTTTTAGCTGCAGTTCTGGCCCCAGCCTGATCCCACAGGAAGTTCTGGAGTAGGAATGGAATCATAGAGCTGTCCCTCCTTAAGGCAAGAGGACAAGCTTTTATATCATATCATTAGCTATGGGACTATAACCCATCAGGGGCTTCCCATTGAGGTCACTCCTGTTGGCCAAGGGAAGTACTTTAGAGAAGGACACAGTTATGAGCTGTTAGCAGCCCACACTCACAACAGGTAAGGGATAGATGCATCGGCCAGGTAAATGGGATCTGGGCAGGGCACCGACAATGTCTATTTCAGGAAGGTAACCAAACTAAACCCTCTGTTGAAAAGAACTTCATATTGCCTAATCTACCAATCACAGTAATTAGCATGTTTAGATGCGTGGGAAACTTTCCAAGCCCAATTCCTGGGTTAAGATTTCATATCAGTCACAAACTCATGTTTTGTGTAAAACTGCTATGAATTCTTGTAGAGCCAGAATTTCTTACGAGGGATTGAAATTTACATTTCTCTTCATGATCTTCCAGGGAAAAGACTCTTCTTATTCATTGGTGAATATTCATCATTCATTTGTGTCCTTGGAGACTGACAATCCTTGGCACATAGTAGGTGCTTGAGAAATGTGTTGATGAATCAGACGCTTAAGAAGCCCTCAAGTAAGGTGACCAACTCATCCTAGTTTGCCCGAATCATCCACTTTTGAAACTAAAAGTCGCTCATCTTGGGCACCGTCCTCAGTCCAGACAAAACAGGGCAACTGGTCACCCTACCTTTGAGCCTTTCTCCCTGCTTCTGCATCACAGCTGCTTCAAATCAATCTATCTCTTCATCTTTCCTAAATGTCTTCTGAGAGGGAAACTTAAAACTCCGTGGGTCATACATTCATAGGAACTTCTTCAAATGTCTGATGTAAACACCCCTGCTGCAATTTTGATCATTTTTACTTTTCTTGTCTCCAATAGAAACACCACCACAACCACCTCAAAAATTCTGACGTAGGAAATGTTAGCCTGTAGTCCTTCCATTCTGCCTTCCTTCTCACCCACTAGGGTAGCCAGAGTCCTTGGTGAAACTCTGGATGCCCCCAAAACCCTGCTTCAAGCTTGACAAAAGGCCGACTATACCTACACCTCAAAAATTTTTCTTCTACATCCTCCATATTAAAATTTATCTGTCTTATCTCTGTATGACTCCCTCCGCTCATATGAGGAAGTTAAACATGTAGACAAGGAGAACAGATTAGTGGCTATCAGGGGAAAGGTGGGGTGGGGGTGGGCACAAAGGGTGAAGGGGTGCACCTACGACACAACTGACAAACAATAATGTACAACTGAAATTTCACAAGGTTATAAACTATCATAAACTCAATAAAAATTAAATTTAACAAAAGCACAAATTACTAAAAAAAAAAATTTACCTGTCTTGTTTCAGACTTCCCTAGCTAGATAGTAATGATTTGGTCCTCAAAATAACATAATGATTTAACCCAGTTAGAACAGTAGAAATGTAAGCACTAGGACAGCTTTTTGTCCCCTGTTTAGCTCTCAGACTATGCTCTACTGGCGGGGACTGTTGGTGTGCCTAACAATACTAACACAGTCCGAAACAGGTTAAGGAATAAATGAACTGAAATGAACGATGAGGTGGGGATTATCAGTCCACATAATCCAAAAGGCAGGCTAGATTCACATCTCCTCAAATTCTGCTCTCCTCTGCGTTGCCATCTTTCAGTTCCAGACAAACTCTCATCATGGAAGGGGAACTATGTCACCAGCAGGGTCAGGCAGTCCTCATCCTTGCTGCCCATGCTGCCAAAGGAATAAAGACCGCTCTCCTCCAGAATCCATACACCAAATGTCTCACAGGGACTGGGTCGTCCCGGTTGGGGATGTGCTTGTCCTGAACCAGCCTTTCTGGCTGAAGACAGTGGAGCTCTCTGATTGGTCAAATTGGGGGTCACTTGCCTCCTATGTAACTGATAAAGGGGAAGGGAGAGGAAGAGGGGAAGGATTGGGTGCAGAGCTGACAAAAACTAAAGCTGTGAAAACCCCACCCACCTGGCTCCATACCTCACCTACCCATAGGTCTTTGCCTCAACTCCATCTTTAATCCATCATAAAATACTCTGGCTAAGGCCCTGGACGCTTATTTAGAATCCCTTGGGGGAAGAGGTAAAATGTGCTATTAGAAATAATAGCCGCCTATGAAGAATTTAAAAAGTCACATAGATACAATAGGTTAGGCATCATGCCACAAACATGGGGGACATTTTCCCTAAAAGTGGGAGGTTTTGCTGGAGCAGCCCAGGAAAGTTTACAGGTGTTTTGGCAAAGCTTTCCCTGGTTGATGCCAGAAAGACCTGCCTCCCCCAGCTGCATTCTCCCTTTATTCAGAGCCCTCGGTAGCAACTTCACTCTCTAATTGCCCCTACTTAGTCATTACGTCTCAGCTGCAGGACTCGGGAATGCCAAGAAGCTAGCTCACACAGAGGCCTTTTGTGTTTTAAACGTTTGGACCAAAAAGACATTTCCGAAGGAAAGTTACCACTTCGATTTATGTAGGCCAAAGGGCTCTGGTTTGGAAACATTTCCAGACAATGCAACTGAAATCCCTGGGGTTCTCAGAAAAAACTCAGAGTAGCAGAGTGCATGGAAATGAGATTTGACGCAATCCTTCGCACTTATTCTTGTGCATGGCACAGACTGCAAAGGGAGTTGGCCAAATCGGTTAGAGGAATTCAGCTCAATTTCATGAACACTAATTGAGCTCTGTTTCAGTGAGGGTGCTTTCAGCTGCAAATAACAGCTGAAAGAGCCAATTAAAATTGGCTTTAAATAATAGGAATTAATTACTTCACATAACAAGAAGTTGGAGAGAGGCATGTCCAGAAGTTGGTTAATCTAGCAGTTAAACAACGCCAGAAATATTAGTTGGCTTTTTTGAGATTCTCATGGATTTCAAGATGACTATCACAGGTTCAAACATAACATCCTCACACATCACCCAAAGGTAGGAAGGAAGGTGGGCTTTCCCCATGAGTACCTCTTTCTCTTTGTCTAGAATGCAAAACCTTCTCCACAACTTCTCTCAATAGACTTTCTCTCACATCTTTTTGGGGAGAATTAGATCACTTGGCCATTCCTAAACCAATAAGCCAGGAAAGAGGAATATAAGGGCCATAAATGCTTTAGACCAATCATGACTCATTTCCTAGGTCTGGCCTACCTTTCTGGAACGCCTTGCCTCCCAAACATATTGAGGGATTTGCTGGTTAGGAAGAAAGGGTGAAGCAGTGGCTATTAAGTAGGCAGCAATCAGCATCTGTTCCCAAGCATCTACCTCCATGCTCTGTCCTGGACATACAAAGATGGAGAAATCACAGCCCCTCTTCTCAAGGAGCCCACAGTGATACAAGCACCTACTCAACAATTACTATCATTTATTGCCTTGCTTAATACTAAAATGGATTTGAAGTGGTAAAGAAAAGCCATGCCTGTTTTATTTTTTAGAAATCCCTACAACAGAATCTGCCGTCCCACCTGCTCTTCTTACAATGTGGCTTTAACTGTCCTTCTATCAAGAGGCAGAGTCTACACTCCCTCTCTTCGAATTAGGGGGGACTTGTGACTCTAGCTGAAGTGACACCACAGGACTTCTAAGACTAAGTCTTAAAAGTTGTCACAACAGCCATTTGGTTCTCGTTGGATGCTCCTTCTTGGAACCCAGCCACCATGATGTGAGGAAGCCCAAACTTCCCAGTGGAGAAGCTCAGCACCAACTCACCAGCCATGAGAGTGAGCCATCTAGATCCTCCAGCCCCAGTGACCCACTGTAGCTGATAGCATGTGGAGGAGAGATGGGCTGTCCTCCTGGCCCTTAGCCAAATCATAAATTTGTGAGCAATATAAATGATCATCATTTTCACAAGCCACTAAGTTTTGGGGTGGTTAGACAGGAACAAATAACTGGATCCCAGCTCACTTTAGAACTAGAAAGAAAGAAGTTTTCAAGATGGTATAAATCACCTGCTACTGGAGCACAGAGCAAGGAAAAATACATGTTTACTGGGGAGAAGAGAGAGGGCAATTACAGAGGAATCAGACACAGAGGAAGGGTCTTTAGTGCTAAGTCTTGGAGGATGAGTATATTACAGAAGATAGACAATAGAAGTGTAAGCAAAATGAATGTACACTGATTTTGGAAAGCAGGGAGTATATGGTGTATATCTGTTGGGTTTGACTCCTGTGGTAGACCTTACTAGTGCTCACCAAGATTTCTGGTCCTCCTCTCCGTCCAGATACATGTCTTCTTGAACTTAGGTACAGCCATAAGACTTGCTGTGGACAGTTAATTGTCATAGGAAGTGTCATTACTCTCTTTTGGTAAAGCATTTAAGAGCCTGTACACAATTCTTTAATCTCTTAACTTCAACCAATCCTGAGGCCTCATATTGAGATGGGGAGATTATAAGATGAAGTTTCTGTCAGCCTGAGCCCCTGGGTATAACATAGTTTTGGGTTTGTTTCTTTTTTTTAATGCTATCTCGACCCAGTTTTGAGGCCCTAGTTTAAGGTGAGTCAGTTCCTCTTCTTGAACAGCTGATTAAGTCCACACCCCCAACCGCCTCCCTTATCAAGCTCTCACACACCAGACCACTACACACTCATTCTAATTCCCCCAGGGCCAAGTCCCAGACAATCAAGGACAGCCCCTATGCCCCAGAGCCCACTAAAATTATTCAAATTAGTCATTCCTGAGCCTGCTTTCCTTGTCTCACCCTTTCCTTCCCATGGAAACCACAGTAAAGGTGCTTGCCCACAGTTTCCTCTTCTCCCTCTGCCTCAAGACCAACCCCAGTGCTTCCCCACATGGCCCTGCATGGGCTGCTGTGTTCTCCCCCAGGGAGCTGTGACTCTAACAAAGCTGTAGAACTCTTTCCGGTTTCTCTCTCAATCTGCATCTAGCCTCACCATATCTCACCCAAGGTTAAACTCAAGTTAAAACACTGAGTTACTTAATAAAATGGGTATAGAAGGAAAGTACCCCAACATAGTAAAAGCCAAATATGACAAACCCACAGCCAACATCATACTCAATGGGGATAAATTGAAGGCCATCCCTCTGAGAACAAGAACAAGACAAGGGTGCCCATTCTCACCACTCTTATTCAACACAGTACTAGAGGTTTTGGCCAGAGCAATCAGGCAAGAAAAAGAAATAAAAGGAATCCAAATAGGCAATGAAGAAGTGAAACTCTCACTATTTGAATACGATGTGATTTTATACATACAAAACCCTAAAGAACCCATCGGAAAACTATTAGAAGTAATCAACAACTACAGAAAAGTTGCAGGGTACAAAGTCAACTTACAAAAATCAGTTGCATTTATATACTCCAATAGTGAACTAACAGAACGAGAACTCAAGAATACAATACTATTTACAAGCGCAACAAAAAGAATAAAACATCTAGGAATAAATTTAACCAAGGAGGCGAAAGACCTATACAAGGAAAACTATAAGACACTACTGAAAGAAATCAATAATGACATGGAAAGATATTTCATGCACATGGATTGGAAGAATAAACATAGTTAAAATGTCCATATTACCTAAAGCTATTTACAGATTCAGTGCAATCCCAATCAGGATCCCAATGACATTCTTCACAGAAATAGATCAAAGAATCCTAAAATTCATATGGGGCAGCAAAAGACCCCAAATAGCCAAAGCAATCCTGAGAAAGAAGAACAAAGCTCGTGGAATCGCAATCCCGGACTTCAAAATATATTACAAAGCTATAGTAATCAAAACAGCATGGTACTGGTACAAAAACAGACACACAGATCAATGGAACAGAATTGAAAGCCCAGAAATAAAACTACACATCTATGGACAGCTAATCTTCAACAAAGGAGCCAAGAACATACAATGGAGAAAGGAAAGCCTCTTCAATAAATGGTGCTGGGAAAACTGGACAGCCACATGCAAAAGAGTGAAAGTAGACCATTATCTTTCACCATACACAAAAATTACCTCAAAATGGACCAAAGAATTGAAGGTAAGTCCTGAAACCATAAAACTTCTGGAGGATCTTTTCGAATACCATGTCTACTTAGACAAGAGAAACAAAAGAAAAAAATAAAACAAGTGGGACTTCATCAGACTAAAGAGCTTCTGGAAGGCAAAGGAAACCAGGATCAAAATGAAAAAACAACCCACCAACTGGGAGAAAATATTTGCATATCATATATCTGACAAAGGGCTAATCTCCATAAGGTATAAAGAACTCACACAACTGAACTACAAAAAAACAAACAACCCAATCAAAAAATGGGCAGAGGATATAAACAGATATTTTTCCAAAGGAGATGTACAGATATACAATAGGCACATGAAAAGATGCTCAGCATCACTAATCATCAGGGAAATGCAAATTAAAACTACACCTACATATTACCTTATGCCTGTTAGGCTATAATGGCTATAATCATCAAGACAAAAAATAATAAATGTTGGAGAGGTTGCGGAGAAAATGGGACCCTCATACACTTCTGTTGGGAATGCAAACTTATGCAGCCACTGTGGAAAACAGTATGGAGATTTCTCAAAAAATTAAAAATAGAAATACCATATGACCCAGCTATCCCACTACTGGGTATTTATCCAAAGAACTTGAAATCAACAATACAAAGAGGCTTAGGCACCCCTATGTTCATTGCAGCATTATTCACTATAGCCAAAAAGTGGAAGCAACACAAGTGCCCATCAACCGATGATTGGATAAAGGAGAGGTGGTATATATATACAATGGAATACTACTCAGCCATAAAAAAGACAAAATTGTCCCATTGGCAACCACATGGATAGATCTTGAGGGTATTATGTTAAGTGAAATAAGCCAGACAGAGAAAGACAAACACTGTATGATTTGATTTATTTGTGGAACATAAACAAACTTACGGACAAAAAGAACAGTTTAGTGGTTACCAGGGGGAAGGGGGCTGGGGGGTGAGCACAAGGAGTGAAGGGGAACACATGTGGTGTCTGACAAATAATAAAGTACAACTGAAATTTCACAATGTTACAAACTATTATGACCAAAATAAAAAAAATTAAAAATAAAACAAAACAAAACACACTGAGTTACCATAAAGAGCACAGCTCCCCTGCTGACCTGCACTGGACGTGTAGCTGGTGCAGTAAGTACACCTTTATTGCTTTAAGCCACTGAAGGTTGAAGTGCTTATTTACTGTAGCATAATCTAGTCCATCTCGACGGAGAATTGCCCAATCTCTATCTCCCTTCCTCTTGTGACGGCACCTCAAATTTTCATTGGGAAACCGTCTCTCTTTGACTCTCATGTTTTAAGACGTGTTGACTTCACTCTGGTGGCTCCAGGAGAAAACATGTCACCCAAGCCTAGACGGCCAGATAATTCATTTATCTTCAAAAAAAATACCTAAAATCCGACCACTTCTTTCGATCTTCACCATCCTGGTCCATGCCAACATCGTTTCGTCACTAGATGTCTGTATTTGCCTCTTCTCTGGTTTCCCTAGTCTCTTCTACAGTCTATTTTCAAGAGTAAAAAGAGGAGTCATTTTGAAGTATAATTCACATCATGTCACTACTCTGCTCAAAACCCTCCTAAGACCACCTATCTCACTCAGTAACAGCCAAAGTCCTTCCAATGGCCAGCAAGGTCCTATCCAATTTGCCCTCTCTTACCCCTCTGTCCTCTCTTCCTATTTCTGTCCCCCTAGCTCACTTTCACTGGCCTCCTTGCACTTCCACAAATATGCCAAGCTTGCTCCTGCCTCATGACCTTTGTACTAGCCATCCCCTCTGCCTGGAGCACTCTCCTCCTATATCTGTATGACTCACTCTTTCATCCCCTTCAAATCTTTGTTCAAACGTCACCTTCTCAGTGAAGCCTTTTGTAACACTCAATCAAAATTCCCATCGGCTGCTCCCCAGTATTTCCTCTCCTCCGTCCTTACTTTATTATTGACCATAGCCCCATCTAAAATGCTATATATTTGAATTATTTATCTGGCTTTACTAGAATATAAACTCCATGAGAGCAGGGACTTTTCTCTGTTTTATTCACTACTATACTCCCAGAATAGGGAACAGTGTTTGGCACATAATAGCTGTTGTAAATATTTGTTGAATGAATGACAGAATGAATAAATGAATTCCATCTCATTAATCGTAGTTATTAAGTCAAGAATGGCCATATGACCCAAACCAGACCAAGACTTAATTTCAGAGACTTTGGTTGGAATTATTAGAAATTTGCAACAGAGACAGACAGCTGGCAATCAAAAACTCATGCCCTCCTAAAGATGAATTAATGTCAGTGCTTCTCAAACTCTTCCAAAATATTGAAGAGGAGGGGTTACTTCCAAATTCACTTTATGAGTCCAGCATTTTTCTCATAGCAAAGCCAGATAAGGACACTACAAGAAAAGAAAATTACAGACCAATATCCCTAATGAACATAGATGCAAAAATTCTCAATAAAATACTAGCAAACCAAGTTCAAAAGCACATTAAAAGAATCATACACTATGATCAAGTGAGATTTATCCCTGGGATGCAAGGATGGTTCAACATATTCAAATCAATAAATGTGATACACTGCATTAACGGACTGAAGGATAAAAATCACGATGATCTCGATAGATGCAGGAAAAGTATTTGACACAATTCAATACTCTTTCATGATGAAAACTCTCAACAAATTAGGAATAGAATGAATGTATCTCAACATAATAAAGGCCATACCTGACAAGCCCACAGCTGACATCATACTCAAGGGTGGAGCTTAAAGCTCTTTCTCTAAGTTCAGAAACAAAATGAAGCTGCCCACTCTCACTCCTTCAGTCAACATAGTATGGAAGTCCTAGCCAGGAAAATTAGGCAATAAAAAGAAATAAAAGGCATCCAAATCAGAAAGGAAGAAGCTAAATTGTCTTTGTTTGCAGATGACATGATCTTATACAGAAAACCCTAAAGACTCCGCCAAAAACCTTTTAGAAATAATAAACAAATTCAGTAAAGTTTCAGGATACAAAATCAATATACAAAACTCTATTACTTTTCTGTATACAATGAACTACAGGGAAAAGAAATTAAGAAAACTATCACATTTACAATCACATCAAAAAGAACAAAATACTTAGGAATAAATTTAACCAAGGGACTGAAAAATCTATACACTGAGAACTATGAAACATTAATGGAAGTAATTGAAGAAGGCACAAACGAATGAAAAGACATCCAGTATTCATGGTTTGGAAGAATTAATATTGTTAAAATGTCCATACAACCCAAAGCAATCTACAGATTCAATGCTATCCCTATCAAAATTCCAATGGCATGTTTCACAGAAATAGAAAAAAATCCTAAAATTTATATGGAACCACAAAAGACCCCTAATATCCAAAGCAATCTTGAGCAAAAAGAATAAAATTGGAGGCATCACTTTCTGATTTCAAACTATATTTAAAAGCTATGGTATTCAAAATAGTACAGTACTGGCATAAAACACGTAGATCAGTGGAATAGAATAGAGAACCCAGAAATAAACCCACAGATATATGGTCAACTAATTGTTGAAAGGGAACCAAGAATACACAATGGTAAAAGGGTAATCTCTTCAATAAATGGTGTTGAGAAAACTACATATCCACTTGCAAAGGAATGAAATTGGACCCTTATCTTACATCATACATAAAAAGTAACTCAAAATGGAGTAAAGACATAAATGTAAGACCTGAAACCATAAAATTCCTAGAAGAAAGCATAGGAAAAGAGCTCCTTGACATTAGTCTTCACAATGTCTTTTTCGATATGACACCAAAAGCACAGCCAACAAAAGCAAAAATAAATAAGTGGGACTACATCAAACTAAAAAGCTTCTGCACAGCAAAGGAAATAATCAACAAAATGAAAAGGCAACCTATGGAAAGGGAGAACATATTTGCAAACCATATATCTGATAAGGGGTTAATATCCAAAATATGCAATTAATTCATACAACTCAATAGCAAAAAATCCCCAAATAACCCAATTAAAAAATGGGCAAAGGACTTGAATAGATATTTTTCCAAAGAAAGTATGCAAATGGACAAGAGGTGTATGAAAAGGTGCTCAACATCACTAAGCCTCAGGGAAATGCAAATCAAAATCACACTGAGTTATCACCTCACAACTGTTAGGATGTCTATTATCAAAAAGACAAGAGATAACTAGTGTTGGCAAGAGTGTGGGAAAAAGGGATCCGTGTGCACTCTTGGTGGGAATAAAAGTTGGTACAGCCACTATGGAAAACAGTATGGAAGCTCCCCAAAAATTTAAAAATAGAACTACCATATATCCAGCAATCCCACTTCTGTGTGTATATCCAAAGGAAGTGAAATCAGCATCTCGAAGAGAGGTCTGCGCTCCCATGTCCATCGCAGCGTTATTTACAATACCAAAAAAGAAAAAAACCTAAGTGTCTGTCAATGGATAAATGGGAAGAAGAAAAATGTGGTATAGGGATGAGGCTGGTGGCGTAGTGGTTAAGTTCACACACTCCAATTCTGTGTCCTGGGGTTCGCAGGTTCGGATCCCAGGTGCAGACCTACATACCACTCATCAAGCCATGCCGTGGCAGCATCCCACATACAAAAGAGAGGAAGACTGGCACAGATGTTAGCTCAGGGATAATCTTCCTCAAGCAAAAAGAGGAAGACTGGCAACAAATGTTAGCTCAGAGCTAATCTTCCTCACACACACAAAAAAAGTGATATAGATATACAAAGGAATATTATTCCACAATAAAAAAGAAGGAAATCCTGCTGTTTGCAACAACATGAATGAACCTAAAGGACATTATGCTAAGTGAAATAATCCAGACACAGAAAGATAAAAACTGCATGATCTCACTTATAAGTGGAATCTAAAACATTTGAACTCACAGAAGCAGAGATTAGAATATGTGAGGCGATGGATATGTTATTTAACTTGATAGTAGGAATTAATCATTTCACAATGTATCCATATGTTAAAGCATCATGCTGTACACCTTTCGAAGAAATCACACTGTACAACCAAAAAGCAAAAACATTTATGCCCTCCTCTCCATCATGTGGAATTGTTGCTAGGAAGCAGTTACTCAGTCAGGGACTGCATTTTCCACCCGTCCTTACATCCAGATATGGTCATGTGGCCAATTCTTGCTGAAGGAAGGTGAGAAAAGGTGCAGAGTAAATATTCTTTAAGAAATTGATGGGGGTGTAGCATAGTGGTTAAGTTCAGCACGCTCCACCATGGCAGCCTGGGTTCATCGGTTTGGATCCCAGGTGCAGACGTACACCACTAACCAGTCATGGTCTGGCAGTGACCCACATACAAAAAGTAGAGAAAGATTATCTCAGGGTGAATCTTCCTCAGCAAAAAAAAAAATCGATGGGGATTCTCCATATTTTCTTTCCCTACTTGTTGGCTGGATGAAGCTGACTCTGAGCCCTAAGGGATGGTGGGGCCCTGAGTCTCTCTATGCAGAAAAGCCTCTTGCCAATCAGGAACACCTGCATCAGAATGTCATGTGAGAGAAAAACAAACTCTTATTATGCTAAGACAATAAATTGTAGGAGGTTGCTTGTTACAGCAGCTAGCATGACACTAACTAATCCAAAAGAAGCAACTTTGCTCCAGTTGCTGAGAGGATAGGTTGCAAGCCTGGGGGTGTTAAGGGCCACTGCATGGGAACAGCCTGCCTGAACTAATTGGTCAGAGAGGAAAGCAGCTCTGAGGAAACACCAGGTTCACAAGGACATGATATGAGCCCTTGGATAAAGTTAGTTCTACCAATGAGCTTTCTCCTCCATCTCAGCCAATAAGTTTTCTCTTCTGCTAAAGCAGGTTTGAGTTGAGTTTTCCATTACTCGGAAAACCCCTGAAACAGAAAGTCCTGACTCATAGCAGGTGGGTGGAAGAACGAGGGAAAAAGAGGATGCGAAAGGAGTTTCTGACGAGGTCACGGCAAGACCCTCTGCCACCAAGGCCTTTGGGACTTAGAACCACTCACTTCAGTGAAGCAGACGCCAGATCAGGATCTGAGAATCCACAGCCTCTTATCACATCACCAGCAATAGATAGTGTTCTTTTCCAAAGGTGTGACGCACATCACAATTCTAAGTTCTTTCTTGCTGCTAGAAGCAATTTGTTCTGCCTCCATGTACCTTTCTGGACCTATCCTGCAGTTCTACAGCAGTAGGCCTCTAGAGTTTCTTCTACGATTGGGAATTTTTAACCTTTGAAGGACAGAAAGAAAATTGAGGATCAATCTGCTTTAAGCAGTAAGGATCTTGAGTATTTTTGACAGTGTCACTGGAAAGCAAATACTCTCCCATCAGCCACTAATGCTTCAGGTCCATTACCCTCCTGCCAGCTGCTATGGAGCAGAGTATTCCAACCAGTGTGAGATCATGGTAAAGCTATTGAAAGCCATAGAATGTTAAAACAGAAGGATGCTTACTACTGTGTGACATTGGTTACATTTCTTAACCTCTCTGTTCTTAACCTCAATGTCCTCATTAATAAAATAAATACATTAAAAAGGCTGTTATAGGGGCTGGCCTGGTGGCAAAAGTGGTCAAGTTCACACGCTCCACTTCAGCAACCCAGGGTTCACAGGTTTGGATCCCAGGTGCAGACTTAGCACCACTCATCAAGCCACGCTGTGGTGGCATCCCACATAAAATAGAGGAATATTGGCACAGATGTTAACTCAGGGCCAATCTTCCTCACAAAAACAAAAGGTTGTTTTAAAGAGTATATTACATATTAGATGTAAAGCACTTAGAAATGTGCCTCTTACATAATAATCAATCAATAAATGTTAGCTATTTTTTTCCAACAAATATTCATTGAGTACACGCTAAATTCTAGGCCTTGGTTCTGCGTTCTATTCTGGGGACACAACAGTGAACGGATATGTTTCTTGCCTTCATGGAAGTTACAGTCTAACAAAGGAAAGGGGCAAGAAAATAATTACACAGATAACTCCTAAATTACAACAGGAATAAGCGTCACTATGGCGCCTGTAACAGAATGTAGCAGACGCTGTCCGTGGCCTGCTCGCCTGCCCTCGGCCCACCCGGAAGTGAGGCAGCTCTGCACATGAGCCCCCATGTAGGGGAGGACCAGACTTGGTGGAATTTCTCCATAAGTGACATTCAGTGTTGTTGTTACTTTGGACCACATATAGCAGTCAGAGGAGCATAATCTTTTCAGAGCTTAAGAGCTCCAAAGGGTCCTACCGCAGCCGAGACGGATGGGAGAGAGTCCACTTTTAATAAGAGATAGTCCAGATTACTTGACTGTCATAAAAATTGTTTGAAATAACTGATTACTTCATGGACATTTAGAAATCTCAATAAACAAATACATCTTCATCTTTCTATTCTAGCGGTACATTAAAATGGAAGCTTGCTACATTCTTCAGCAGGCAGATAGATGCAAAAAAAAAAATACAAGATTACACTGAGGAGCTCTGCAGAGGGCCTGCTCGTATCTTTAAGGCTCTAGACACAGGAGTGAGGGCTTATCCCTTGGGGAATCGTGGTGCACGTTAGTCAATGGGAAAGATGATGAAAGCTGAATAGATGAGGGGACTAAGGAAAGGCAGAAATTTTTCCCAAAAAGTTGCTTTACATTTTATAGCATGAGACTCAAGGAGAACCACACTCATGATATCTTCACCTCCTGTGGGACAATCCAATTCAACTAATTATCACTGAGGTTTAACTGGAAATTCAATACGTTATGCAAATATCCCCATTTATGCACTGTCACGTCAAGCCAGTAGTTAAAAGGAGGAGATGATACTCTGGTTCTCTTCCAGAGACATTCCAGAAGCAACGAGGGGAGCTCCCAGCACAGGCATAAGAGAAGAAATCTCCCAGAGGGCTTGCTCTGGTGCTAAGGTGCTGCAGGAGAGGGACTCAGGCCCCTTCTTTCTAAAGAAATCGGGGTGCAATTACTGGCTGCTTCTAAACAGTAGTATGACTTTTTGTGTCACTTGTCAGGAAAAAATATGTAAGGCAGAGGCCAGTCTCACTGCAGGATAGAGAGATGGGAGCCTGCGGGAGAGGGCAGGGCCAGGGGCCAGCTAGGGACTCTAGGAGATGAGCTGTGTTTTAGAAACAGAAGGAATGAGATGTGATGTCCACATTCCCCACTCTCCTCATGCCACCCCACATATCCTATACGACACTGACCCACTGTGGGTGCAGCAGGCCAGGCCTTTTCTCCTGCCCTGCCCACTGCCTGGAATGCCCTTCCACGACCTCTTCTTGCAAACTCTAAACTACTGGCTGTGGGAACCTGGGCGAGTCATCTTACCTCTAATAAAAGTGATTATAGTAACTACTCAACTGGGTTAATGTGAGGATTAAATACATTATATTTAAGTATCTATCACATTGCCTAGAATATAATAAATAATCAGTAAATGTTTACATGAATAATAACAAGAGTAAATAAAACTTAGAGAGTGCTTGCCATGTGCCAGGCACTATTCCAAAGGCTTTACATTATTACTTTATTTAATATCAAATCACTAATCATCATGGAAATGCACATAAAAACCACGTCACACCCATTAGGGTGTCTATTATCAAAAAGGAATGGAAAAACATTCTAGGCAGAGGAAAATCATACGCAAATGACCTGAGGTGGGACAAATAAGTTTGTCTATGAATGATTGTAAAAGGCCAGCAGGGCTGGAATATAGAGACAAGGAGGAGCATTGCAAAACAGGGTTTCTGGAGAGATAAGTAGGGACCAGACACATAGGGCCCTTTGAGCCATGCTCAGGAGTTGTATCTGCCCTAACCATTCATGATCTCCGTTCAGTCTTGTTTCCAGCGGCCGGTCATTCATATTTAGCCCATTCCATTTTTATTAGAAAATCCTTCTTCACAGTGGGTTGGAATCACTTTTCCTTCAGCTTCCAGCTCTAGGCTCAGTCCCCTGGAGCCCTACAGAGAAAACCTACTGCTTATTCTTTTGTCTCTCCAGGTCACGTTCCCTCTAACTCTCCTGCTCCGAAGTTTAACCCATCCTCATAGGGCAAGGATGTAAGACGCTTTTCCATCACTGTGGCCTTCTTTGGAACACACTCTAGTTTGCCAGCATCCTTCCTCAAATGCGATGCTCAGGACCAAACACTTGAGGTTGAGCCTCAATAGAGAAGGACTTTCACCTCCCTTGTGTAGGACACTTAGCTTCCATTGACGTGACTTCAAAATGGAAGTTCTTTATTGAAAGCCATCTCACACTGCTGATTCATAATAATCTTGCAGTCAACTAAGCCCCTTAAATCCATTTCTTGTACACTGCTGTCAAACCAGGTGTTTCTCATCCAATATGTATGTAGGCCTTTAATTTTTAATTTATACCTTGTTTATTTCTAAAAACGACTGTCAGCCTAGAAACAGATCACAAGTATACACCTACACCATTAAAATCAGATCTAAGGGAGAGCAGAAACCTTACATTTCACAGTAGTTTTTCTGAGTTTAAGTGCAGTTTAATATACCCTATTCAGTTTCATCCTATTGGTTTAGGACTCTTGGTGCTGTTTTTCCAAATTTCTTTCTCTTCTGTGAGTAAGCCACTCTCAGCAACCTATCATTTGCCAGTTTGCTGTTGATCACCATTCTGACATGGTTCCTGATTCTTTAAGTCAGAGATCTCAGTTCCATCACTTACTAGCTGTGTGACCTTGGGCTGGTTAATTAACCTGTCTGTACCCCACTTTCCTCATTTGCATAATAGTGCCCACTTCATAGAGGTGTTGTGAGGATTAAATAAAGATGTTTGATGGGGTTTCTCCACACTTTCTCTCCCCACTTGCTGGTTAGATGAAGCTGACTCTGAGCCCCAAGGGATGGTGGTGCCCTGAATCTCTCCACGGAGAAAAGCCACCCACCAATCAGGAACAGCTGCCTCAGACCGCCCTGTGAGAGAAGAATAAGTTCTTATTGTGCTAAGACAATAAATCGTAGGGGTTGCTTGCCTCTACTGTCCATTCTTGCCCAACTCTCAATGGCACTACCTGCCTTTTGAATTCAGAGGCAGAAGGTAGGGGGAGGTTCCATCCTGAGCCCGTTTGCCCCCAGGTGCCCCCCTCCCCATCCCTTGCTCTGTTCTCCATCACAGCGAAGCCTGCAGGCTCTGTTTTCCAGGCTCCCGCTTCAGCTTGCTTCTTGAGGCAGTGGCTGACGGGAGGCATGGGCAAGATCCTGAAACGCAGGAAAGAAAGCAGCCAGAGCGTCTCTCCCGAGCCTCTCCCTCAGGGCCTGCATTTCCTTCCCACCTCTGGTTCACTCCAGACAGGCCCACCTTGGTTCCACCCGAGTCCCTGGGCTCCAATTGTACCCTCTTCTCCCTTTGTCCCTTTAGCCTGGTGGTAGGGGCTTCCCACTCCTCTGGTCTCTGCCTGGCATCTCAGCCCTTCTATCACCTCTGTATCCAATTGTCTCCATGAAAGGCTTTCTGTATTAAACATTCAAGTGATTTCTGGTTCCTGGAGAAATCAGTACCTAGGAAAAGGCATCATCATTCTTCACACCACGATTGATGAGACATTTACCAATAATGAGTTTTGCTAACATTATACTTCATCTCTGATTCAGGAAATAGAATATGCATCTCCTACACTGAACCCTCTTGGTCCCTGTGAGTTTCACTGGTGTGGGGGGGTGTGCTTTTGTTTGACTTTAGCCAGACACTAGGATGTACCATTTAAAAATCCCTTTGCCTCCCCTGATACGGACGTAATCTGGAGACCCTGTAAGAACCTCCTAACTTATCTCGCCTCTCCTTCTCTTGGCTTCTCAGTCATCGATTTTCGACAAGCAAATCTGATCATGTCACTCCCCTGCTTAAGGCTTCCCATGCCCTTGGAATAAAATATAAACAGCTTACCATGGTCAGCAGGCCCAATGTCACCTGCTGCTGGCCCATCTCTCCATCCCAGTCCCCCACCTCTGCCCTCCCCGCTCCGCCCATCCTGTTTTATTCTTGTTGCTTCTTCCTGTTCATCACATTCCCAGTTCATCTGTGCACATTTGTTCCCTCTGCCTCCAGAACTTGTCAAGTCTGTCTCCTCTCGTCACTCAACTCCAAACTAAATTTGAACTAAATTCCCTACCCCTTGGTCATTTTCTAACTTTTCAACTTTTTTTCATAGTTAACTAATTAACTAGTTAACAAAATCAGCTGGTTCATTTACGTCTTTGCTTATGTGGGAGCATGACCTCAACTACCTTATTCCCCTGCCGTATCCCCAGCATTTGGGAAATTCAAGGCACATGGATATTTGTTGAATAAATGATCAAATCTTCATTTCTCAGATGAGGAGACTGAAGCCCACTGACATTAAATGACATGTGTAGGGTCTCCCAGCCCAAGATCTGACACCGTGCCTTCTTGGCCCCTCTACCACACTGGTCCAAACACAGCTAACTTCTATCCTATAGCTTCCAGTGCTGTATGGCTAAGAATTTATATAGATTGGACCAGAGATTACCCCATCCTTGGACTCTTCTGTAGTATTTTTGTTCAATAACACAGCTGCCTCTCATCATTCCACATCTCAATGAACATTGGCCTTGTGAAAACCAAGTAAACAACCACTATTAATTCCACAATGAATTTTCTTTGTGAATGTACTCATTGTTAAAATGCAATTTTCCTGGTTATAGACCCTCATAGAAATGAACGCATATTTGTATCTATACATAAATATTTAAATAACACCTCCTCCTCCCACTCTCTTTGACTTGTCCTTGGCAATTGGCTCTTGAACTTTTACCTGGCTGAAAGGTCTGCCGCAGTGCTATGTTCTATTCAAAGATATTTCCCTTGAGGCCCTGGAGATTCTTGCTATAATTTGACATTAAATATAAACGACAAAGAATAACTCAGCCAACTCAGGGATCCCACCCACCTCAGTTGAGCTCCAAGCTCACACGAAGAATCTAAAAGGTCTGAAAGAGCTTCCAGCCTATTCTTTTGAGGGGAAACTAAAAGAGGTATACCATACACAGGCGGTGGCCAGACTACAGAGAGCAGTGCTGTCGCATTTCATCTGCCAAAGGCAGGGAGAAAGTGCTGGATGTGAACTTCACAATCAAGTGCTGCTCATGGAACTGAATTCTGAAGACATTCCTCAGGGCAACTAGGAGAAAACGACTAAGGTGATCACATTTTCCAAGGCTGAAAATTAGGACATGCGAGCATATAAAAGAAAATTTCTTTTTTTCTTGTTTAGGTGAGTGCATGTGTGTGTGTGTGTGTGTATTGATTCTATATATAAAGAAGCCAGTAAAATTTAGAATTTTACTCAACATCTTAGATTTTCCAGGAACTGGGATGGATTGGTTTCAGGGTGATAACTGGAAAAAACATTTCAAAACAGGGTTATCTCAAAAAATGCTGTTTATACACTGTTGTGTCTACCTTTAACTGAGTTCCTAAAAGAGACAAATAGAAATGTTTCCATTTCTTGCAGAAAAAACTTTCCATGGTTCAACTTGCCTACAGATTACACTGGAAAATCCTTTGGCCAAAATTCAGGATTCTCTCTCTCCCATGGATCTAACTTTACCCTCTTTTATAAACTGTGTTACTCACATAGGCTAGGCTTTTTCTGCAGTAACAAATATCTCCCACATCCCAGCCTCTTCCCTTGCTAAAGGGCTATTTCTCCCTTAAGCTACACATCCGTCAGAAATCTGCAGGGGGCTCTGCTCCACAAAGCTACTCAGGGACTCAGGCTGATGATGGCTCCATGATCTTAAAATAGTACACCTAGAACCCAAATCTGCCCTCTAGGTCACCACCGCAGCTGGGGAGAGGCTGGAGAATTATAGACAGGCCGTTTAATGCCTGAGCCCAGAAATGATACACATCCCTTCTGCTCATGTTTCTTTGGCCTGAATTGGTCGTGTGGGCTCACCTAACTGCGCGAAGGGCTGGGGAATGTGGAGGAGCAAATACAATATTGGGTGAGCATTATTGGCTCTGCCACACAAACCCACCAGTGCTCAAGAAGAATTAACCACTTGCTTAAGAGCCCCTTAGAGTCAGACAGAACTGGGTTCAGTTCCCAGTTCTTCTACCTAATTACTTGTGTGACTTGTGGCAATTTAACCTCCCAAAGCCACAGTTTCCTCATTATATTCCTCTCTAAGCCTCAGTGTAACATAGGAATCATCATCATCATCACAACACATATGTCGTCAGTATTACGTCATCACTATTAGAATTAAGTGAGCAGGGGCCGGCCCGGTGGCACAGCGGTTAAGTTTGCACATTCTGCTTCTCGGTGGCCCAGGGTTTGCTGGTTCAGCTTCCGGGTGCGGACATGGCACCGCTTGTCAAGCCATGCTGTGGTAGGTGTCCCACACATAGAGCAGAGGAAGATAGGCACGGATGTTAGCTCAGGGCCAGGCTTCCTCAGCAAAAAGAGGAAGACTGGCAGTAGTTAGCTCAGGGGTAATCTTCCTCAAAAAAAAAAAAAAAAAGAATTAAGTGAGGAGATTCGTGTAAAGTACTCAGAACAGTGTCTAATACAGAGTAAGTCCTCAATACAGGGTATTTATGATGTTGAGGAAGATGAGGATGATATTCAATTCCACAATTCACAAGGTGCATTTAAGAATCGATTGCCCCAGGTCTTTCTCATCTCCGTTTCCCCTGCTAGTATACTGTCTGGCCTATAATGGATGGTCAAAAAGTCTGAATAAGTGTTGACTTAGCTGCCATCTCAATACTTCTTGATTATTCTCCCTGTA
Organism: Equus quagga; assembly: GCF_021613505.1. NCBI lineage: Eukaryota > Metazoa > Chordata > Mammalia > Perissodactyla > Equidae > Equus > Equus quagga. Next base: position 109,772,881 of record NC_060267.1, read on the forward strand.
AGCCATAACCATTGCTCTTGCTGTTTCTTTAACCAGAATGCCCTGCGCATGTCCATCTGCCTCTTCAGTGCTGTTCATCCTTTAAGCCCACCTCCACACAAAGCTCTGTCAGGTCACACTAGTCCTGAGGGCATCCATTTCTCTTTCCTCAGAATTTCTACTCTCTTATTGTCAAGAATCACACCGATTATTTAGCTATTTGACATTCAACACCTTGATCTTCCAACAAGACTGTCCATCTCCTGTAGTAGGATTGTGTATTTTGTACTCCTAGCAGCAATTCATAATGACAGCAATGATAAAATATTATCATTTTGAGCATCTATAAACGAGTTACTGCACAACAGCATTTCTCAAACGTTAGCGTGCCTCAGGGTCACCTGGAGGACTTGTTAAAACACAGACGGGTGGGCTCCACCCTGAGTCTCTGGTTCAGTCGATCGTCAAAAGGGCCTGAGAATTTGCATTTCTAACAGGTTACCAGGTGATGCCCATGCTGTTGGCCCAGGGACCACAGTTTTAGAGCCACTGTTACACAAGATGTTTTATACTTGTTACATTTAATCCTCACGACAGTCCTTTAAGGTAGACATGGCTTCCTCACATACAGTCGGTGACACTGAGGCTCACGGAGCTGGAATAACTTGCCGAGTTGATCCCTGGTAAGCAGAGGATGCCAGACTGACTCGGCCTCGGCTAAACCTTCCACCTCTAGGATGACTGCAAATATTGATTATATCGTGACATCCAACAGTTCATTACTTATTGAAATAAAAGGTCCACTTTCCCTGACCTCAATAAAATAATTCAAAAAAAATTTTTTTTGATCAAATTCTGAAACCCGGAATCCGGTTTTGTGTTCATCACTCTTCAGGAAGTTTGCTCCACCTCAAGATAGGGATGATCTTTCCTAATCACTGAAGCCCTAAATCAGAAGCATTATAATAGCAGTGGAAACAAGAGCAACGAAGACAGGAGAGCCACAGCTGCCACCAGGGCGGCTGACACGAGCCCCCTCTCCTCTTCAAGGCATGGCTGAGTCTTCCCTCTGGGACTCCCACCTCTCCTCAGTGTTTGCCTTTGTGCACCAGTTGACATTTTGACAGTTTCCTAAGGCATTTGGTGAAAAATAAGAATAAACTGAAAGAGTACAGCACTTGCTCCAAGCAGCATCTGGGCAGGCTTAGTGCCCAGAAAGTCCCGGGAAACCGGGCTTCCCGCATCTTTCCTGTGACCACATTGCCCTCTAGGGGCCACCGGTTTCCAGACAAAGGGATGGGACCGTTGCTTCTCTGCCGGGATAAATGCTTTCGAGGTCCAAAGACAGGGTGCCCGGGGGATCGTGGCAGCATGGCCTGTGGGATTCAGAGAGATTTATATGTTGAAAACACAGAAAGAGAGACTATCCCTCTTCCACGCTCCTCTTTCCACAAAAAGCCTAGAGTCCTAAAGTGTGTCTCTCCTCGTCTACTCTAATTATCAGGCCATCCCTAGAATTGTGTGCTCAAGTACAGATCAGACAAAAGCAGATATAAATGCATGGGACATGTGAAAAAAAAAATGGTTGTGATGGTAAAAGAGACTCAAAACCATGGAGCATAATTAAAGGAATGATAGACAGGGCAAGACTTAGGACACTGCAAATCCTCTTTAGATGTGTCAGAGGTTGGCAGTGTTTCCAAAACTGTCCTGCAAGATGTTAAGAGGTATTCACTGAAGAAGAGTTCTGAGGACAAATGCACCTGAGGAACTCGGGTGAAACAAAGTCCAACAGATTTTACTAATGCAGGACTTCTCAGGACCTTTAATATATTATAGGCCTTGTGAATCTCCACGGGGGTCATGGGTACAGCGTGTTTGCCAAATTTATTTGGTGAGAAACTCTTTTCCTCTAGGAATACCCTTCAACTTTTCACAGGATACTGTGTTTTCCTAAAACACACATTGGGATTCACAGACATGTACAGGATACTAGTTTTCCTGTGTCCAAATTTGGACAAACTTGAGAATAGTTGTGCTAGAGGGCAAAGTTTTGTTCTGCACAGCCCCAAGGGGCAATAATAATAATAATATGAATTGCCATAGCAGTTTACAGTTTACAGATTACTCCCTTACACGTTCTATCATTTAACCCTCACAGCAAGCCTGTGAGGTGTGCCAGCCAGCAATCCTGTTATTCAAAACTAACAGATCTGAGCCTCGAATTAAAGTCATCTCGGTCCCAGTTTACTGGCTTTTTCCTAAACCAAAGGAAGGACAAAGCCAGCAAATTCCCCATCCCTGCAAATATTTGAGCGCTGAAGTCCGCTCAGTAGCCATAACTGCTAGCTCTCATTAAGTTCTTAACTTCCTGTGCTAAGCTCATCTCGTTAATAGTCACAAAAATCCTATGAGGTGTAAACTATCATCGTATTCACTTTCCAGATGAGGAAATCGAAGCTTAGAAAGGTTAAGCGACCCACCCTGGGTCATATAGTCAGATTTACTTTAATCCAGACCCATGTGTCTAACTATATGACCCGTTTCAGAGAAGCTCTCAGTATTAAAGGGGGATTGGTGACATCTGGAGCTGTGATGCTCTCTGAGAGTCTATCTTCTATGTCAGGTTCACATTGCCTGTGCCCCTGCCCCACGCCCTACCCTTCTCCCTCCCTCTCACCTCCCCTGCTCCAGCCTTAAAAGCAGGCTCATCAGTTCCAGCAAAACACCTGTCAAAAATAAGCAATGCCCATGTCTCCAATTATCCACCCCAAGAAGGTTTGCAGAGTGTGGTTTCCCGTATATCTCTTTATACATAGATATATATATATATATATATATAATTTATGATGAGCAAGTTAAAGTTACTTTGGGGGACTGATACAGAAGGAAGCACCTGTTTCTTCTAGGAAACTAGGGACAGCAGCAAAACCCTTAATATTTACAGGGTTTGTTAAAAGAGACATTCTGTCAACCCCTGCTAATAATAATCTGAGGTGCTAATTAGTTTTATAGTTTTGTTGTTACCTGTGCTTCTCACTTCTTCATCTGCTTTGCAAAAATTAAAATAAGGAGACCAGAAAATTTCCAAACATCTTAACAGCAAAAGGTTGGGAGCTGGGCAGGAGGAAGTGATTACAGATTCCAACCAATTTGGAATTTGGGCTACAAAACAGAACAAATTTTCACAATTTTTTAAAGGTAACCTTGAATCTGTACCTATCCAAGATAATTCGAATGATCAGGTCTTTACGCCTCATCTTTCATTTTATAGGTTTATAAAACATGTGATTTCAAATAGCAGTTAGAGCCACAAACTCAGAAACATCACACCCAGCTATGGATTTATTTAACCCCTGTATTAGTTTTCTAATGTATGGCTTTCCCCTGTATGACTTCATTTTACCTTAATTATCTTCTTGAAGGCCCAATCTCCAAATACAGCCACAGTCTGCAGTATTGGGCATTAGGACTTCAACATAGGGATTGTGGGAGGAGGGAACATAATTCAGCTCACAACTATCCCCAATATTTACTCAGTAACGACTATATGTGTGGGACTGGAGATACAATGCAGAGCAGAAGAGGCAAAGATCCTGCCCTCTTTGAGCCTATAGTTGGGTGGATAACGCAAAAAGAATACATCATACAGTACTTGGCAGCTGGTGGTGGTAGTAGTCATCGTTTCATAGTCATAAACAAAGTTGTAGTCACAGTCAAAGCCGTAGCTGAAGTCACGCTCATAGCCTTTTATTAACAGTTTCCTTATTGGGAAGCCAATGCTCCAGTAGAGGGAGAGTTTCTCAGCTTTTCTTCCACCATCAACACTTAAAGCAAAGACTGAAGATTAACTCGTTGTCCAACTAACTGGGCACCTCTGAAAGCTCACCTTGACCACAAGGATGTTTCCTCTTTTGTGTCTTTTCTTAAGCAGATGTACGTGACACCCTGACCCAGGATTCCTGCTCTAAAGCTTGTTTTGTATGGGTGGGCTAGTGAGACCATATAGACCAGGAAGACTAAAATAGCTATAAATTAGGAGTCACTGCTTCTGTGTTTGAATCCTACCTCTGTTACTAATTTCTTGACACTGTGCAAGTCACTTCACCTCAGGCCTCAATTTCCCTTTTTTATAAATGGGAGGGTTAGATCATGTTAATTTTTCAAGCAGTGTTCCGAGGCAAGTGTGCAGGTCATCTACATGCAGCACCTGCACAACTGCACACAGCAGCCCTGCCCTGCAGGACCCCCAGGGGATCCTTAGAAATAACTTAGAGCCCATGGAGGTGGGGGAAACCAGTTAGCTACCTTGGCTTTCATCAGCAGTTCTGCCTTATCTGCCTCACATCTTGTACTTCTGCCTAAAATTTTGTGAAGTTTCTACAGCTAAAAGATTTTGAAGGCCACTAATGATTTAAAGGCTGATTCCATTGCTAACACCTCAGTTTGATGACTCTATGTCTTGAAATCAGAAGCCCTTGGGTGGGGCGATTACCAGCAGCCACACTGGGTTTAGGGTCAGAGACTGTGTTTCCAGCTCACTGGACTTCATTCTCTCAGAGATGGGTGACCTGACTGTATTCAGGAGGTAAGAAAGCACATGACATCACCCAGGGATTTGAGGGGTGAGAGAAGGGAATATTGCACTCCTGTCTAGAAAAATTACATTTCATTTGTTCACTTAGGCTTTTCAAGCAGTTCTAGAATCCCCCCTCATTAAACCTTCTAAATTTATTCCTCTTCTTCACCACTGAGAGCTGAGTGACAGTTGGCGCTGTCACAGCCTGCCTGAATTGAGGAATCCCATATTGCTATGTATTTTTAGCTTCCCTTGCTTACATTTTCATTTCAGACTCAGCTGCAAGTTTCCTCTCCTGCATGGACCAAAATTGGCAAGAATATCTGAGTCTTTGGGCACAAGGTTTTCAGCCCGCCAGTCTCTTTGAGAGAGACCTTTGTGGTCGATCCATGGCAACCCCTACATGTGACTCAGTAAACATTCGTTAGTTACCTACTATTTACTCTGTGCAAGTCCCTGTTGTACTCTAGAGGTTTCAAGAATGAATCTGATATGGATCCTCCTTCAAAGAGCAAACATGGGGGAAAAGTGATGAGGGAACTCAATGGGCCTCATTCCAACAAAGATGGAAGCCTGCCCTCTACAGCCTGTAAGAATGTGCTTAGTGAGAGACAATCTTCCTGGAGGATAATCAGTGACATTACACAGAAAACCATGGCCCACTACTCCAGAAGGCACACACTCTGGGTCCACCATACCCAGAATGCCTAAGGTTCTCACCCCACCAAGAAGCATGATGCAGAAATAGTCTTGAGGCATTCTTTGCAGACACACAGAATAAGAATCCCCCACCTCTGCAAGACTCTCCCTAACATACGGGGGCCAGTCATTCCAGTTTTCAACAGAATTATGGCTTAGGTGACTGTGCAGAAGAGTTTAACATAGCAGGCCTGAGCCCACTACCCATAGAAAGACCTGCTCACAAAGTTGGCCCTTAGCTGGAGTGTAGGATGTGGATTTCAGGAGGGTTCCCACTGTCCCCTAACTGATGAGTATGGCTCACTATACTGAAATGGGTTGTACAAACAGCATAGTTTATGTCGACACTTGCTTTCCTTCTGAGAGCCTGGAATTTTGGCATGTTCCAGGCCATTCATGACGAGCCCCCAATAAAAACCCTGGGCACTGAGTCTCTAATGAGCTTCCCTGGTAGACAGCATCCACACCTGGGTCTCAATTCACTGCTGGAGGAATTAAGCATGTCCTGTGTGACTCCACTAGGAGAGGACTCTTGGAAGCTTGTGCCTGGTTTCCTCCAAACTCCATTCCATGTACTTTCTCCTTTTGCTGATTTTGCTTTGTATCTTTTCCCTGTACTAAATCTTAGCTGTAAATATGCCTTTATCCTGAGTCCTGAGAGTCTTTCTAGCAAATCAACGAATCTTGACCCACAACAGAGTGACCCTCTCCAAAATCTCAAAATTCACCACTTTGAACATCCTACCTGAAATATTTCCTGGAACTGTGTCCCCTGCCCCATACATACGCCCATATTCTCTTTTGTAGCAGAGTCAGGATCTGTCTGGGTCCCTGCATCACAGCTCTTCCCATGGCTGTGGCCACTTGTCTATCACCAGAAGGCTCAGGGTACTCCCAAGATCTAAAGCCAGTGCTTTCCCTGACCAGGGGAATTATAAAATCTCCAGTCAACCCGTCACAACATTCAGCGTGAAGCCCTTCTTACTGCTAATCCTGCTTTGACTTTACATGCCAGCCTTATTCCAAAAACCAGGGCTCTACCTGTTGCCCCAGTTTCATCACTGAACCTCTATCTTGATGATATTCCCACCCCTCCAGGGCCCTGCTTTGATTGTTCTCCTGGCCAGTACCACCAGTTCACCTAATCGTGCCTCTGACATCTCTACGTTACATAAGCATTCCAACAGACTTGGAAGCAAAAAACAAAAACAACAAAACTAATAGAAATACAGCAAAGCAAACTAAGGAGTACATACAGGTACATCCATACTGGCCTTAAATTATTGATTTGGTTAGGTTATTACTCCCGCATTTTAGCTTGAATGCTTGTGATGCTGTTGCTAGCATTTGTAGAGCAGGAAATACATTTGGAATTAAAGCATCCTGTTCTACAGCACTACAGTTTCTAAAATGACTACTTAGTGGTTTGCATGCAATAACCTGGTCCTATCGAATTGTTGGGATTTGAGACGCTGTGAAGATCATCGTCTTTGGTCTTCTCTACGCCTTTTATTCTGTATGACGTCAGAAATGTCAATTGCTCATGAACATAAAAACTGGCTTATTTATCCAGAATCTACCCCCAAAATAGTTAAAATTCTGTTTCTTTTATGCCCTGTGATAAGTGTGGTAGAGAATAAATGGGGAGGAGGAATACACAAAGATAGAAAGATAGGTATAGAGGTTGTGACATGGGCAAAATTGTGACCAGTACTGTATTGATGTGGATGGAGGATCTTTAGAATGACAACAGCAGATTCTAATGCCATGAGAACAGAGGTCAATTCTTTTCCTTTATGGATCAGCACAACGTGAACTTCTATTTTCTCACTTTGATCGTTCAGTGTTAGTCATCAGCCTAGATTTTTTTTCCCCTTTGTAAGTAATCCTATAACGTAGATACTCTCTTACCAGGTAGTGGTAATCTACCAGAGACAGACCTCAAAGCTCAATTCTTATTTGGGACATGGGATTACAATAACTCTTTGTCAAGTCCACCTGCTTTGACAATGAAATAAAAGATGTGTGTGTATGTGTGTATATATGTATATATACATATATATATTCAAATATATATTCCGTGTATGTTCAATATATGTGCAAATATAATATCCCAATACATATTTCATACATACATCAAATCTTGATGAAATACATATTAAATCACTATTTCTGAAGTTAGTAGACTCTAAAGTCGAAGTTAGTAACTTTGCTTTATGCACTTACTCTTTGACTGAAACATTCCTTTTAACTCACCCTGACTCCCAGCCCAGAGTCATAACCCCAGACCTTACACATCACTAAGGGATAAAGGTAGGTTAGGTTCAAGAACTCCAGAGCGCCTTCTCTTTGCGGCTGACTAACACCACCAAGTCCCATTTACAGGTGAACTCTTCACCTTTCTAAGCAGTCTGAGTTAATCAAAGGAAAATCCTTACTTTGTAGTTCTAGCACACGTCTGACCAGCAGCCAAAGAGGTTCTTCCCACTGCCTCCAGCTCTCTCCTGGAATATACTCTACCTAGTTTTTTCCCTTTGGAGCTGAAAGATAAACAAAACATCTCTGTTGTTAGTCAAGGGCCTCTTCATCCAAATCGGAAGGTAGTATTTCCCCCCATCTTATTATTTTTATTGGAGGTCACTCTCATCCCAATCCCAGTATCTTCCCCAACTCTCCTCTTCAAATAGTGATGAACTCCTAACATAACACTGAGGTGATGAGTTAGTTCAGGACCTTTTGTTTTACTTAAAACTCATTTTAAATACAAACTGTTCCAGTTAATAATGAAGAATTCCTTTTAAATGGATTGAATATTTTGGGGGCCGGCCCCATGGCCGAGTGGTTAAAGTTCCACACACTACACTTCACCAGCCCAGGGTTTGGGGGTTCGGATCCCAGCACAGATATACTCCACTCATCAGCCACGCTGTGGAGGCATCCTACATACAAAATAGAGGAAGATTGGCACAGATGTTAGCTCAGGGATAATCTTCCTCAAGAGAAAAAAAACCAAGGGAGATTGGCAATAGATGTTAGCTCAGGGTGAATCTTCCTCACCAAAAAAAAAAAAAGAATTGGATATGTTTAATACAAATACTTTTAATGAATAAAATTGTGGCTGAACTTGCACTTTGGATTACACAGAGCTAGGCTTGAATATCAGATATTCCTTACTAGCACTGTGACCTTAGTGACGAAATTAAATTCACCTCTCTCAGCCTTGGTCTCCTTCTGTAAAATAGGGAGGATAATATTGATCTTAAAGTGTTATGAGACCTAAATTGAGATGACATGAAACAAATGTTTAGTGCATGACTGAGCACATAGTAAGCACAGAAAAACTGGTAGCCGCAATTATCATAGTCCTACACTGTGTCTAATGAATCAGAATTTTAGATAAAAGGAAATGGCTTTGAGTAAGAACATCCTGGTTCCAGCCCTGCCCAATCAAATCACCAACCACAGAGCTTCAAATAAAGCTAGGGTAGTCACACATCGCCACTGGAAGGGACAGCCTGGCTGGATACCTGCTGTCTGGGAGTAATTATTAATAGCACCACCTTTCACGCTCAAAAGGTCTAGTTTTGAAGAATCTACTATCCAGGCACTCTAGATAAACATAGCTGATTTGTTAATTAGGCAATTATGTTATGGCTTTGTGCTTCAATTTCCTGTAAAATTGAAGAAATATCTGTCCCCTATATCTCATTATTTATAAAGAAGAACCTAAAAGTGTTATTTTTGTCATAAGGGCTATCAAGGAAAATTCATATTTTATTATAAGGAATGAGGATTTGCACTGTCACATAAAAGAATATAAGATCCCTATTTTCCAGTTCATTTCTTATAAATTTTTCCTCCTTCTAGCCACAGTCCTCACACATTTTGTCATGAACACAGCTAAAAGTCAACATCAGCGAAACCCTGGAGTCCTCTTGAAAACCAACTACGAAGAATGACAGGATTTTCACACTCTCTTAGCTCCTAGCACACTCCCTGCTGCCTCTTGTCTGTGCCCAAGGTAAACGCTGCTGATCAATCACCAAGATTTGACCGCAGAGCCCAAAGCTGAATGCAGACTTCTCTGGGCACTTTAAGCAACCACAATCAACAAACTAGGGTTGGTACCTAAGGCAAACGTTTCCCCTTGTGATTTAGCTCAACACCATCAATTTGTGTCAAGGACACGGGAACACTCAGAGAGAAGTGATCCAGTTAGGAGTGAATCTGAGACTAGTACCCAGGCTGGTTATTTTCATTGCACCATGCTGACAGGTGACTGGCCTAAAATAGAGACTCTTGCAGATCAAATCAAAGCAGATAAAACTACATTTGGGGTCAATAGTCTACTAAGAACTTGCTAAATATATCCCCCCCAAAAATATGGTCATAAAACAAATATGAGTCTTCTTTCCTTATTTATTAATCAGCGTCAAAACTGAAGTATTTACAGCAGCCTCTAGGGCTCCACATGATCTTCTCTGATGTCATCTCCTTCTGTTCCTTACTTCAGCCCCACTGGTCTCCTTAGGAGCTTCCTCAGACATATCCAGCACACTCCCACCTCAGGGCCTTTGCACTGGTTGTTCCCTCTGCCCAGAAAATTTTTCCACAGATATCTGCATGGCTTCTCTCTTACCTCATTCAAGTCATTGTTCAAATGGCTACTTGTCACTGAGGTCCCTCCTAAGCACCTTATGTAAAATGGCTCTCCTACTCCACTGGCACTTCCAATGCCCTTAGTCCACCCTGTGTCTTCCCATGGCTCTGATTGCCTTCCAATATCCTATATCATTGAATTACTTATTATGTTCATTATTTATAGTATATTTCCTCCAAATAGAATGTAAACTCCAGGAAGGTGCATGCATGTGTGCATACACGTGCACTCATACACACACACATGCATGTGTGTTTGTGTGGGTACTTTCACTACTGTATTCTCAGCATCTAGACTGGTGCTGGGCACACTGCTGGCACACACTGAATTTCATAGTTACAAGGAAGCAAGATGCACCCATAGAGATGTGGAAGATACATATGTTTGTGACGGTTTTGCCACGCAAACCAAATAATTTTCTAGCACGTTTGTCTGAGGAATATCTGGAATTCCACAATACTAGCTGTAAGTCGAGTCCTCCATCAGCAGAAAAGAAGTCTGAATGCGTTCATCTAAGAAATGAAGTCTCAGATCATTAGAAGCAGTTAAAGGTATTTACAAGTCTTTGTGGTCTCACAAAATCACAGTGAGACTGCTCGACAGGCAGAGGCCATGAATAACCCATCATTTGTGAATTGAAGATAGACAAGAAACCGACTGGTTGGCTGTTTTGTATGAAAGAATTTGTTTCTAGAATGTGGTTGTATCTATATTGGGTTTTTTAAAAGGTGCATTACAGTCACTTTAGAAAATATGATGTCTTCCTTAACTGTCTTTGATTCCTCTGCATGCCAAGAGGACTAATTGAGCTCTATCCACACAACCGAGCCCTTGATTTTAACCTTCTTGTTTTTATAGCTCTCAATCCACTTTTTATGTGTAGATCTTCACTCCCTAACTAAATGGTAAGAAGCCCAAGGATAGGCATTGCATCTGCTCTTTGCTTCATGACCTCCCAATGAGTCCTAGATGTACATTAGATGCTACCGAACCATCAGCCTTCATTGAAGGCTGTTTGCTGCTTGCTCATGGACCAAAGAATCACAAACATCTCTGAAGGACCTTCCTTCTCAGCAAGCATGGATAAAGGGGCTGCGCCAAGAAAGACACAAAAAGAAAGGAGAAGATCCCATCCTTGAGGAGCTCATGATGAAGGCGGAAATATAGATGTGGGAGCAAATAAATATTCTATTGCACAACACTAGAGAAATGCTCTAGAGGAACCTAGAATAGAGAGCAGCCTGGAGTTTCAGGAAGTGAGATGAAGGCACGGTGGGTGACAGAAGCAAGACTAAATTGGATAGCATCCTTACTGTTTCTGGATTATTTCTTGATGCTCACTTCTAATCTAACATATCTGTTTGGTCATTTCCAACTGGGTCAGAGGAAAAATGAAGAGATCTGATTTCACCACAAAAAAACAACTCCCTACACTGGCTGACTGTCCTGCTCAGAAAAATGGTAATTTTCTGGGCTACCAAAGCACTCCCAGTATTTCTCAGCAGCCATAATAGAGAGGAATTGATAGATTCAAAAGAAAATGAAAAGAAGCCACCCAAGTTCTCCTCCTTTTTTCCCCTAAGTCTACAGTGGCCAATCATTTATTCATTTATTAAATTAACTTTTATTAAGCACCTACTATGTGCCAGCAGGAGAAATAGTGGCAAACAAGACCAACAGGAATCTTGACCTCATAGAGCTTTCATTCACCCCCTAAAATGACCAAGAGTTTACTAGGAATTTGTCTCTACAACCTGTAAAAAGACTTGTATTATTAAGAGATGGGAATGTGTGGCCTGAAAAATTCCATCCAGCTGGGTGGATGTATTTGAATCTCACCTCATGGTTCCCCTGGGTCCCCAGTGCCACAAACAGTAATGGAAAGTTCCACACTCCCATGATAGAAGGATATTCTACCTCACGCCTAATACAAAGCTACATTGGTAAAGTCAAAACTCAGTCACTACTTCACCTTCTCAACTTAAACATGTTTCAAATAAAATAAGGACTGTTTTAGATGACCACTGAACAGAACCCCTCACTATACATGGTCCTAGGAAGAAAGTGCTAGAAAGGAATTTATAAATCATCCAGCCCCACTCCTTCTTTTTACAGACGAGATCATAGAGAGACGGAGTGCGAAAGTAACAGGCTTGAGCTCAGGAACTTGGTAAGAAATAGCTTCGATTGGACCCCAGGTCTCCTGATTCCTAAGGTGATAGCTTTTCACTACTAGCACATCCTCCCTCAGGCTCCAAACCAACCTAAATACTTTTGAAAAAGTTGTATAACAACTTGGAGCTACCTTTGATATTCCTACTGAAGTCCCAGACAAAATAATTATTTCCAGCTTTGGTTGATGGTTTGCTACCCTCCCTGGCAGAGATAACTGCATTGTATCAGACAAACCTTCTACAGCATCCCCCACAAGTGAAGGTCAGCCACCTGCAGCCAGCCAGCATGCCCACAAGAAGTCCCTCAGCAAAGCATAAGACACACGCAATGCCTGTGGAGAGCCCCAAACTCAGAATTAAAATGGCAAGCTGAGTCACCTCCAAGAGCGATTAAACATCTGCACATTTCATCACCTTGTAACAGCTTCTCAGGTGGTTTTTCCTCAGTGCCACTGGTTTCTGAATAAAAATTTTAATTTCAAGGTAGCACTGTAATTTATTGAGCCTGTTCCTTTCGTAGTTTAAAAGCCGGTGTAATCTCTCTTCAGGCAAACGAGCTCCTGTTGCCATGATCAGTTGTGCCCTCTGTGTCATGTTTATGCGCTCTATCTTAATCAGTTTATAATTAGAAGGCGAAGAGAATGGTGGTGTTTACAAATAGAATTTGAAATGGAGGATGAAGCAGCCACCCATAGATCTGTCTGAAACTTTCAGCATTGGCCCCTTTCATCCATCAAACAAATAAAGGTACTAACATTATCCATGGCTGTGGCAGAGAAGGAAAGCTTCCATTTGGATCATGACTTGGGGAAGCTGGATACTAGATGCTGCCATGTATGTCACGAAGGATGCATGGGGATAATTAATCATAGGACTTGAAGGAGGTGGAGTGTCCTGCCAACAAAATCACTGTTTCAGGGGAGAAAGGTCACAGAGAGGTGATGATAGAGGTGGGTGAGTGCCATCAATTGTAAAGTTCTGTTCTAGCCTTGCTCCCCATCACATGAACTTCTAGATAAGCCAGAAGTTCCCTCATGCTCACAACACACACACAAGATTCTTTACTGGACATCTTTATACCTTTGGAACTGAGCTAGGGAAGGTGATATTAGAGGTGAAGAAGCCAGACGAGGTCCTTGCCCTCGTGAAGCTGACATTCTCATGAGGGAGACATCCAGTGAACAAGTAGATAAGTAAAAATAACAAGAGAATTACAGATTGTGATAAGGGCTACAAGGGAAAGAATTAGGATGCTGGTATACAGAATAACTGGGCAGGGGGTGAGTGGAATCTATCAACAGTTAGGGAAGACCTCTTGGAGGAGGTGACATTTGAGTGAGACCTGAAGGATGAGGTCAAGCCAGGTGAGATGAGCCATAAGCACCGTTCCTGTGAGTGTAAAGGGGCGCTGCTGTGTTTCTTATAAGTGCCTAGGATTATGCTCAGTTTCAGCTACTCCACGCTCCCCAAAAACTTCCCACCAGAGATTCTCTGAGTTCACACTTTCTCTCTTCTCACACTGAGACACACTGTTATAGGTACAGCTAAATGGCAATTCTATACCAGACGCAATTTCTAAACACTTCACATCTCACAATACTTCTAATCCTCACAATAACTCTATGAGGTAGGTCTAAGTCAGTAGGCCCACTTTATAGAAGAGGAAACTGAGGCACTAAGAGTCTGAATGATTATCCCGTCGCCAGATATCTAGTAAATGAGGAAGCTGGGACTCCATGGGTTCACTTCCAGAGTCTGAGTTCTTAATCCTGCACTACATGACTTCTCAAGGGCAGCTCTCAGCACAAAATAAAAAGGGCAAGACTAGGAGTTAGAGAGATGCCTCTTAAAAGCGAGCAATGTAATTTTAGACAAGTCAGCCCATCTCAATTTAGATTTCTCGATTTTGAAGTAACTGTAATAAAAACCAGTCCCAAGTACCTCAGACATGACCGTTAGCATGCAAGCTCCGTGAGAGGCAGAGATCTCTTTTTAATTGTAAGGTGGAACAATGGCTGTGATTTTCAACCTGCAGACCAGCACAAACCCTAAAACGCCAGCAACAGGTTCATCAGAAGAACACTGCAATCCTCCCTAAGAACTGCTGCTTCATTTGACATCTCTATTTCCTGACCTTCAGGAAGCCCATAGAAACAGATGGAATACCTACTGCCTGAGTTTTCTCAACTAGCTTTTTAAAGTTTGGACATGAGGAAACCTCAAAATCTACCCATTTTTAGGCTTTTTCCACCTTATGGAACCAGGAATCCCAGATCTATTCATTTCTGATCCCACCCAGGCCTCTACATCCAAGTGGCCTCTTGAAAATAGCTGAACCATGGCCAACTATATGCAAAACAGTGAAAAGATGCCATTTTTTAGCATTTTTCCATCCTTCTGTTAATACCCATGTGTTTTCTCCTTTGTTTCCTGTCTGCTTCCACTCCTATGATTTCCCACATGCTGCCTGCCCCCATAGCAAAGACCAAGCATCTGTCTTCTCCCCATCAAAACTCATCTTCCCTGTGTCCAACGAGTCAAGCAAGGTCTGCTTGAGTGACTAATTTGTCTAATGAGCAGATCCCATCATCTTACATCCACACAGCCCTTTAAAGTCTGCAAAGTTCTATATATATGTATATATATATATACACAATCTTATTTAATAGCATGATGGCCCTCTGTACTAAGTATTGTCATCCCATTTCACGGTTGCAGAAATTGAAACTTGTAGATTTGAAGCCATTTGCTCAAAATCACTCACCTAGTTTGTGACAGAGCTAGAGCTTGAACCAGGTCTCGGGATTCCACGTACAGAGTGCTTTCTACTCTATCATATCGCCCCCCAATCACACTTGTAAATGATATTCTCCAGTGCAGGAGTTTTTAAGATAGCATCCACCAACACCTGAAAGCATAGCAAAATGTTAAGTGCATGATTTTTAATCAGACATTTGGGGAGGAAAAGGGTCCATGGCTCTAACACTCATCAGATTATTAAAGACACCAGAGACTGAACAGTTAAGAAGCAGTGTTAAGATAAGTGATGAGGTATTCGCCCCTCTTTTTCCAGCCCAGGAGGGTGATGAGTCTCATTAACATTCCAGAGAGGTCAATTTCCTGTATTCATCTTCAGCTGAATTTCATTGTACAATTCTATGCTTAGATTAAAACGGAAAATGGGAGTAAAATTGCTTTTACTCCTATTTAAAAAATACTTTCCATTTTTTAATCATCATCATTCTTTACTGTATTTTAAGGCTAGGAGAAGGCATGGATCAAATAGTACAGATCTAAGAGGGGTGGTACGGCCTCTTATACATCCCCAGTGACTTTTCTTTCACTCTTTTTTCCCAATGTCCCCGCAAGGACTTAACCCGCAGTGGTTTTCAAACTCAGTTCTAAGGAATGTAAGGATGGTACCTCCTACTGGGGTGCAGTGGGGTGGGGAAGGGATAGACCGTGTAATAGTCAGGGCTCTCCAGAGAAATAGAACCAACAGGATGTGTTATGGAGGCTGCTGAGTTCAAAATCTGCAAGATGGGCCAGCAGGCTGAAGACCCGGAGAAGAGCTGATGCTGAGGTTCAAGTCTGAAGGCCGTCTGCTGCAGGATCCCTCCTCACTCAGGGGAAGTCAGTCTTCTTGTTCTATTCAGGTCTTCAACTGATTGGGTGTGGTCCACTCACGTCATGGAGGGCAATCTGCTTTACTCAAAGCCCACTGAATTAAAAGTTAATCCTGTTCAAAAACACCCTCACAGAAATACCCAGAATAATGGTTAACTAAATATCTAGGCAGTGTAGCCCAGCCAAACTGACATATAAAATTAAACACCACAGATGGATTCTGTCTACCACCCTCCCATCCCCACCTGAGCTAGGGAAGTTTTGTTTTTCTTAGGAGGCTTAAGATTTTGTTTGAAAGATGAGTTCTGCTACACAATAGTAATAAGACAGGCAGACCTTGGAGATATTGAGGATTTGGTTCCACACCACTGCAATAAATAACATGGCCATAAAGCAAGTTACACAAATTTTTTGGTTTCCCAATGCATATAAAAGTTATGTTTACACTATCCTGTGGTCTATTAAGTGTGCAATAGCATTATGTCTAAAAAAACAATGTACATACCCTAGCTAAAAAATACTTTATTGCTAAAAAATGCTAACCATTATCTGAGCCTTCAGCAAGTTGTAATATTTTTGCTGGTAGAGGGTCTTGTAAAAAACACAATATCCATGAAGCACAATAAAGCAAAGGGCAATAAAATGAGGTATGCCTGTAGTAATTTTTTAAAGGTTTAATCTACGGTCTTAATCCAAAGTAGCAACAGAGGCAGAAATCTGGCTCTGTACACATGCGTGATATTTGGGGTCCTGATCCCTTCGGACATAAAGTAGCCATTGTCACTAGTTGGCCCATGCCCACTTTTGAATCTCTCCTATTGGATCTCAAGAGTACAAATGGGAAATCTTTTCTAAGCACAAATCTGATAATATCAACTCTCCATGATTTTCTCATTGATCTAAGGATAGCGTTTACAAATCCTTTCTCCAGCCAAAAAGGCACAGATGGTTTAGCATCTACCTTTTTCCGAAACCTCATCTCATGTTTCTTACCCCTCTACTCTTTTCATTCCAGACACATTGCGTTTCTTCCCATCCCTTGTCTGCCCCTAGCTCCCTCCCGCCATACGGACTTTGAACATATTCCTTCTGCCATGAACAGTTTTCCCTTCCCCTCATCAACTACATGGCTTCTACTCAAATCTCAACTCAAGCATCACTTGCTCAGAAAAGCCCTTCTTGCCCTCCACGACTAGATGAAATTCCCCTATTAGCAGCTTTCACTGTACCACGGAACTCTTATCTGTAGTACTTAGAATACTAGCAAATTCACATTTATTGATGTAATATGTTTACAATGCCAAACACACTCTCCACTCTATCCCCAGTGACCGCCGTAGTGTTTATACTCAGCAAATATTTGCTGAATAAATAAATGAAGCACATTGCTCTATGCTCAATACAATAGCAGGTAATGTTGCAGCAGGAGAAATGTATCCTCAAGAATTTCCCTTCCCAATTTGATTATTCTAAATCCAGATTTAGAATGCCAGCCCTGGTGGTCTAGTGGTTAAGATTCAGCGCTCTCATCGCCACAGCCCAGGTTTGTTTCTCAGTCAGGGAACCACACTACCCATCTGTCAGTTGTCATTCCATGGTGGCCGCATGTTGTGATGCTGAAAGCTATGCCACTAGTATTTCAAATACCAGCAGAGTCACCCACAGTGGACGGGTTTCAGCGGAGCTTCCAGACTAAGATAGACCATGAAGAAGGACCTGGCCACCCACTTCTGAAAAAATTGACCATGAAAACCCTATGAATAGCAATGAACCATCATCTGATACAGGGCCAGAAGGTGAGAGGATGGAGCAAAACTACAGGGTTGGGTTCAGCTCTGCTGTACAGAGTTGCTGGGAGTTGGAATCAATTTGACGGCACTAACAACAACAAAAATCCAGATTGTCTCAAAGGAAAGACCTTCTTACGAAATCCCTCGTCTCAGTTTTATCTGCTTCTTTGTTTAACCTGCCACTTACATGTCTCAGTAAGCAATGCCTCATTGTAAACAGTCTTCAAATGTCATGTCCCATTTTCCCAGAGTTACTTTCCTTTACTAACAATGGAGCAGATCCCACATCGTCACAGCCACAAAATAAATCTTCTGTCCTCACTTTGGAAAATGATCTTAGTAATGAAATCTGTAGCATTGAATTATGCCAATCACCTGATTTCAATGTAACCACCGTACGGCTCTTAGATTTAAATATTTCCTCTTGAGCAATAATGTTTTTCTCTTTCCAAAATAGGAAGGTTTTGTCTCTAACAGTGGGAGCAGGTACTGACTCAACTAAAGCCTTTCTTTGTGAAAGTACAAGCTACCTAGGAAAAGGACTCACAGCACCGCTCCCCGCCACCATCACCTCACCAAATAAAAGCCAAACCACTGAGGCTGGCATTCAAGGCTCTAGGATTCGGCCCCAGTCTGCTTTGGCATCCTACCTTCTTCTGGTGAGCATCCAACACAGAGAAAATGGTCCCTTGCCATTCTCTCAACATACCCTGTGCTTTTCCCTATTTTATTAAAAACTAAATTGATTTTAGAAATAATATTTGTAAAATGTATGAAGTTTTTTTGAAAGAGATGTTGACTAGTAGACTTCATCCTGCTTTCTCCAGCACTGTAATTACTACCGCCACTCAGGTCACGTGAGCACTCTGAGTCCCCAGACCACTTTATCCCTGCCCAGGATACAGGTCAAGACCTCCTGCCTTTGTCAAGCTGAGCACAAAGCTTACGACGATCCCTGGGTTCCCAAGTCTCATCAAGCGACAGGCTCCGGCCGCTGCCCATGTTAATTTCAGGGAGAAAATATTATGAACAGTATGAGGACTATTTGGTATCCCTGATAATTACTGTACTGCATTATATCTATTTTCACATTTTAATACCTCCAAAATCGAGTGCATCTTTCGATCTCTATTGACCAGGCAGCCATCATGATAGACTCCCCATTGCCAGAGCATCAAATCTTGCAGAAGTGGATGGAAACTTGGAAGAAACACCAGAAACAAGAGTTGAGAGCTTTTTAACTCTCCTCCCCAAAACAAGTATTTGGGAGGTGGGAAGCGAGAGGAGGTAAGTCAATGAATTTAGAAACTTCCTGAAACTGGAGTCCACAGTCGCCCAGTTCTACATAATTGCAGATCTGGCTTACAAGTCCAGCACTAAACGCTTGGGTTTTGGGCTTTTTTTTTTTTTTTTTTTTCTTGGTTTCTTTCATGAATTGTATTATCATCATCACACTTGAAGGCACAAAGGACAATGTTGCGTAGAAAAACCACAGACAACAATGACTCTGGGTCAAAAAGTAACTCTAAAGAGTCCAACTATGAATGAGAAGAAGTTTAAAGAAAACCTCAAGTATTTTATTTCACTTTTCTTTTCCTTTCATATATGCACAAGATCGATGTATGATTTTTAAAAATCTATGTCTAATTATAAATGCACTCTTTGAATAAGTATAAAATAGAAACTCTGAAATTTTTTAAAAGCATCAAGTTCTAGTTTAATTAGCAGTGGTTCTTCTTTCTTAGCAGTACATGAAATAATGGCATATCTTACAACGGATGGTTTCTTAGATTTGACGAAATGTGACGTGGTCCTCGTTTCAAAGTACTGCAGTGGTTTTCTGGGTTAATTATCAGTCTTTACTGAGATTGGTTAGCACGTACAGGCCCCCTGACTCAATCCAGGAATGAAAAGAAAAGATGGTATAGAGTTTCAGGAAGTGCAAATCTGAGGGCCTACCACTGGGATGTGATAAACCCACTGGAGGCCTCACACCCCACGGGAAACTCTCTCTAAATGAGACTCTTCTCACTTGACTCATGTCTAAGCTGTGACCCTGGACTCCTTGAAATTGAACCCTAATGTATATTCATTTACGTGTCTCTCAAAATGCCTAGCACAAAATGCCATACACGCATTAAACACTCAGTGAATGTGTGTTGAGTTGATGATGGCTTCTGTTGAAACTTCTTTCCTCTTAGTCTGTTCATCCATTATCTCCCACTCCAAAGTATACATTAAGTCACCGAGATGCTAATCCTCCTTAAATGTTGCTCCTAAACTTTGGTTTGCTATGGTTTCCTATGAGCACTGCATGTCTGCTGTTGCTAGTCTCTTCATCTCACTGCTGAGAAAACCTATTCCGGTTCCACTGAGGGGGTGGAACTATCTTTCCTGCACTCCACCAGGTCAATCATTGCTGGGTTCTATAAGGAGCCAGCATGGCTCTCCTTATGTGTGTCACCTCTCTTTGGTTGATAATAGCTCTCTGAAAAACCACAAGGATTCTGAAGCCATATCTGGCTTAGCAAGAAGGAGAGCTGTGATTGATTTTGTGTGTGCAGGTGATTATTGATGTCTGCCATGGGACACCCAGGCATCACCCACGCATTTGCCATGCTTAATCTATATAGCAGGATTCATGCTGCACCAGGAGGTCCCCTCACAGTCTTCCACAATGAAAACACCAAAATGCTTTTGGTAAATACTTCTTTTGGCACTAACTTGTTTTTCAAGGTTGTCTATGGCTTTATCCTCTGTACAAAAGTATGTGTATGTGTTGATTTTCTTACATAATCAAATCTATAATTTTTTTCTTTATTGTTTATCTATTTTGAATATAAAAATTATCTTATTCCAATATTACAGAAACTTTCGCCCACAATTTTAAGTACTATTTTTCGGTGTATTGCTATATTTAAATTGTAGATCTACCTGGAATTGATTGTGGCATAAGGAGTGAAATTGAGAACCAGCTTTATTTTTTTCCCCATGTGAAAAATCAGTTTGGCATCAATTGCTGGATATTTTCCTCCATTAATTTGAACTACCCTTTGGATCTAACACTATATTCTATCATATCTTATTGTTTATTCTGCCCATTTCTACGGCATTAGCATAATAGTTCAATTACTGTAGCTTTAGAGTATATTTTAATGCCTGGTAGAACATGTTGTGCCCTCATTCCTCTCATTCTTCAGCAATAAACTGGCTAATCTCACGTTTATTCTTTCGTTGACTTTGGAATTGTTTTGTCAAATTCTGAAAAAAAATTCCGTAGTAACATTAGTGAATTTTGTATTTATATGTTCCATTAAGGATAATTTAGTTTTTTATAATATTAAATGTTCCTACTCTCTCCCAAAATAATTCTCTTAATTTATCAAGATGTCCTTTGTGATCACTCAGCAGAGTTTCATTATTTTCTTTATCAATATCCATTAGGAAAAGACTCTTTTATCCGATACATTCTCTAGCTGACTACTGTTGATGTTTAAAAGAAAACTGTTTGTCGTACATTCTTTTGGTTGTCGTACACCTTACTATATTTACTGTTTCTGAAGTTGTTCGTTGATTTTCATTGCTGTTGTTGTTTTGCGTTATAAGATCATATGATAATATAATTTTTCCTCTTTTTTTCCAAAGCCATCCTTTCTTACTTCTTTTCTGTAACCACATTAGCTAGCACTGTCAGAAAAATGTTCAAAAGCAGGGGTAAGAGCAGGCATCTGGTCTCATTTCTGAGATAAAGGAGATCCTAGTGTTTTCGCATTAGATGTGATTCTGGTTTTCAGTATGGAATCTTGATAAGCCATCTTACTTTTAGCCATTTTAGTATGGCCAATTACTATAAGAAAATATATCAAGAATGCATGTTAAAGTTAAGCAAGGGTTTTATGAGCATCTTCTGAGATGAAGCTATGCCTTCCTTCCTTCGTCTTTTGTATTTGTTAATTATGGTTGTAATAATGCTGTGTAACAAACTAGTCCAAGGATCATTGGGTATGCTCCTGGTTTCAGCTCTGACACGTAAAGAGCTTGGAAGTTGCCACTTCTACCCTTATGACAAGAATAAAAGGCTGGAGAAATTGTAAATCAACAACTTTTCTTGAACACATCAACGAACAGAGGCTGCAAGAAATCTGGAAAGACAAATGCATCCAGAAAGACAAAGCTCAGATCTTACTTGGAGCAGAAACCACTGAAGCCATATACTGCTAGAAACACTTAAATGATTAATTTAAATGAGTTTCTGGAGGCTAAAGGTGACCTAGAGTGAGAGTGATAAACTCCTGGGGCCCACAGTCCTGTGAGAACTGGTCCATATTTTTGTGGGCTTTAACTCCAGAAACACCACCAAGGGTTTTAAACATCTCATGGTGAAGATGTAGAAAAAAGATTATACACTACAACCTAGTGCGATTTGTTCCAAGTATGCAAGGATGGTTCAACATGGGAAAATAATTGTAACTCACCATATTGTTGGGCTAAAGAAAAAAAAAACTATTTGATTTTATCTATTGACACAGAAAACAGCATTTGACAAAATCTAACCTCCACCCATTCAAGTTAAAAACTCTCAGCAAACTAAGAATACAGGGGAACTTCCTCCACTTGATAAAGAATTTCTACAAAAAGCCCACAATTAATATTATACCTAATGGTGGAAGATTGAATGCTTCCCATCCCCAAGATCGGGTACAAGCCAAGGATGTCCTATCTCACTAATCCTCTTCAATATCATACTGTATGTCCTAGCTAGTGCAATAAGACTAGAAAAGGAAATAAAATGTATACAGATTGAGAAGGAATAAATACACTATCTTTGTGCATAGATGACATAATTATCTATGTAGAAAATCCCAAGGAATCGACAAAATACTCCTGGGACTAATAAGCGAGTATAACAAGGTCACAGAATACAAGGTCAATATATAAGTCAGTTTCTTTTCTATCTTCCAAAAATGAACAAGTGAAATTCAAATTTTTTAAATTCATTTACAATAGGACTGGAAAAATGAAATTGTTAGGCATAAATCTAACAAGTACAGGATCTACAAACAGAAAATGAACTTTGATGAAAATATCAAAGAAGATCTAAGTAAATAGAGAGAGATTCCATGTTCGCAAAATGGAAGACGCAATACTGTTAAAATGTCAGTTCCTCCCAATTTGGCCTATAGAGTCAACACAGCAAATTCTAAAGTTATCAACAAACTGATTGTAAAGGGTACAGGCAGAGACAAAAGATCTAGAATAGCCAACTCAAGACTGAAGTCAAAAAACAAAGTCGGAGGACTGACACTATGTGATCTCCAGACTGCCCATAAAACCAAACTAATCAAGGCAGTACGGTA
This sequence comes from Equus quagga, assembly GCF_021613505.1. NCBI lineage: Eukaryota > Metazoa > Chordata > Mammalia > Perissodactyla > Equidae > Equus > Equus quagga. The sequence continues at coordinate 109,795,746 of NC_060267.1, forward strand.
TTGAGAAAAGAATAGACACATAGACCAATTTCATACAACAGAGAGCCCATAAATAGACCCACACATGTATAGTCAACCAATCTTTGGCAAAGGAGCAAATGCAATTCAGCAGAGAAAGAATAGTCTTTTCAACAAATGCTGCTAAAACAATTGGATGTCCATATGCAAAAATAAATGAACCTATGGGGCTGGCCCCGTGGCCGAGTGATTACGTTCGCGCGCTCCGCTGCAGGCGGCCCAGTGTTTCGTCGGTTCGAATCCTGGGCGTGGACATGGCACTGCTCGTCAGACCACGCTGAGGCAGCGTCCCACATGCCACAACTAGAGGAACCCACAACGAAGAATACACAACTATGTACCGGGGGGCTTTGGGGAGAAAAAGGAAAAAATAAAATCTAAAAAAAAAAATAAAATAAATAAATAAATAAATAAATAAATAAATGAACCTACACACAGACCATACACGTTTCACAAAAATTAACCAAAAATGAATCACAGGCACAAAACTATACAACTTCTAAAAGAAAACATACAAAAAAATCTAGTTGATCTTATATTCAGTGGTCAATTTTTAGATACAATACAAAAGCATGATACACAAAAGAAAAAATTAATAAGTTGGACTTTACAACATTAAAAACCTTCTCTACAAAAGACACTGTTGAGAGCATCAAAAGACAAGCCACAACCTGGGAAAACATATTTGCAAAGCACAAACATGATACAGGATTTGTAAACAAAATATAGAAAGCAATCTTAAAACTCAACAATTAGAAAACAAACAACTCAATTAAAAAATGGGCAAAAGATCTGAACAGACACCTCACTAAAGAATATGTACATATGACAAATAAGCTTATGAACATGTTCAACATCACTTAGTATTAGAGAATTACAAATTAAAATAATGAGATACCACTATACACATTAGAATGGTTACAATTCAAAACACTGACAATACCAATTATTGGCGAAGATGCTTAGCAACACGAATTCTCTTTCATTGCTAGTGGGAAGGTAAAATGGTGTAGCCATTTTGGAAGACAGTTAGGTAGTTTGTTACAAAGCTAAACACAGTCTTATTATACTACCAAGCAATCAAACTCCCAGTTATTTACTCAACTGATTCGAAAACTTACACCCACACAAGAGCCTTCACTTTAATGCTTATAGAATCTTTATTTATAACTGACAAAAACTGGAAGCAACCAAGATGTCCTTCAGTAGGTGAATGGATGACCAAACTGTGGTACATTCATACAATGGAATACTACTGAGTGCTAAAAAGAAATGAGCTATTGAGCCAAGAAAAGACATGGATTAATCTTACATGCATATTGCTAAATGAAAGTAGTCTTAAAAGACCACATACTACATGATTCCAATTATACAACATTATGGAAAAGGTAAAGCTATAGGGATGGGAAAAAGCTCAGTGGTAGCCAGGGACTCCAGGAAAGTCCCGGAGGGTGTAACAGGTGTAGCAGGGGGATGTTTCAGGGTGGTGAAGGTCCTCTGTGTGATACTGTAAAGGTGGATATGTGACACTGTGTGCTTGTCAAGACCCATGGAACTTTACAGCACAAAGAGTGAGCCTCACACTATGCAATTTTTCAAGAAATAATTTAGGAAGTCAAGGGATCCCAGGATGGAATGTAGAAGGTGACAAAAGAATCTAACTGTATTACAAAGTATGAAACAACCTCACCAAAAGGGGTGAGAAAAAAGGTGCTGACCTAAGTAACTTCAGAAATGAGTTAAGTTCATAAGATTAAAGGTGAAAGGAACTTGACAGAAGCACCAAATTCTAATTGATAAAGTTGTCTCCCATGGAGGTATGAGTTAACAGTTCTGATACTGCTATACACATCCTGGAGTTGAACAATTAAATCAATGAATGGCAAATGGTGAACACCAGGTTTTCACTCTTGGAGTGGGAGGTTACAGATAAGCAAGGGCAGGTGGTTAGCATGATCCATACGGTAACAGATTAGAGTTAGAGACATCAGTAGGGCCTCATATTTAGCTTAATATAGATGCAGATGGTTACTATAGAAATGTGTATAGACATGAGTATATACACCAGTTAGTGTAGACATATATTTCCTTGCTCTCTTAGCTGGGAAGTCCCAGAAGCAACAACACCCCCGTAGCAACGAGTACATCAAGCACCCAGATCTTGGTTTCTAGTCATTCTCCAGTAAAAGAAACCAGGGCTTTTTGGAGAAGAGCTGATTTGAGGACGGGGGAAGGAAATACACAAGATGAGCCTCAAGCTTGTTGCAGTACCGGAAAGTAAAAAAGTGTTCCCCAAAACCCCACAGTGACAGAGATGCATCAAAGGCACACAGGAGCCAACGGATAGGGCTTCCAGGGGCCCAAGCTGGGACAATTTGAGCAAGAAAATAAGTAAAATACTAGTGGATCATAACCTAAAGTGTAAAATAAATATCAATGAGTCCATAGTGATACAAATAAGTAACTGAATAAATAAACTATTGAGGGAGAAGAGACAAAACTCCCATGCAAAAGAATTTCAAATAACTTGTATAGATACTCCACCCTCAAGGAGGTGGAGCATAAATCCCCACCCCTGAGGTCTGGGCTGTGCACAGTGACTTCCTTCTAGAAAGCGTATGGAAAGGTGCTGGGAGTGACTTTACGGACTGACTTTACAGTGGAGAAACCTGACAGACACTACCTCAGTCAGGTTATCAAGGTTGACATCAACATTGGTAAGTCATACTATTGGCATGTGCCCTTGAGGTGATGTGATGAGAAGGGCACTTGACCTCTGTAGCCTTCCACCTAAAAACCCATAACTTCAGTCTAGTCATGAGAAAAGCACCAGACAAATCCCAGTTGAGAGGCATTCTACAAAATATACAACCAGCACTTCTCCAAACTGTCAAAGTCATCAAAAACAAGGAAAGTCTGAAAAACCGTCACAGCCTAAAGAGACACAATGATGAAATGTAATGTGGTGTCCTAGACAAGATCATGGACAGAAAAGGAACTTTAGGGAAAAACTAAGGAAATCTGAATAAAATATGGACTTCAGATAACAATCATGTATCAATATTGGTTCATTACTTGCAGCAAATGTACCATACCAAAGTAAGGTGTTAATAATAGAGGAAATGGGCTGTGAAGTGTAGGGGAACTCTCTCTACTGTTCCATAATTTTTCTGCAAATCTAAAACTATTCTAAAATTAAAAGTTTATGTTAAAAATCAGAAGATACAATAAAAAGCATTTGTTTTTCTTGCTCATAGGTCTGTAGTGTGGCTGAGGCAGCCCTGCCTCAGGCTGCAGGTTGGCTACGCTTGGCTCCAGATTTAGGGTTGAGTTCAGGCTTTCTCTGTATGTTTCCACATTGTCCTTGGACCAGAGCTACTCAGGGCACGTTCCTGTCATGGAAAATGGCCATGCAAGAGGGCAAGCCACATAAGTACATTGAAAATCCCTGCCCACATCATGTCATCTACCATTGGATTTTGCAGAGCAAGTCACACGGCTAAGCCCAACTCAATGAGGTAGAATGTGTGTGCCACCTATTCTACATGCCAAGGGGTGGGAGAGAGATCCGAAGAATTGAGAACAACTATCCAATCTCCAACAGTCTGCCTATATGGTATTGTATCAGTTAGGATGGTTTGGTGAAAGCAACAGAATCTATTTTGACTTTTTAAAGCAAAGTAAGAATTTACTGGAATTGTACGGAATAGTTCACAGAACCAAAAGAAAATCTGAAGAATCAAGCTTCAGAGAGACAGGAACCAGAGAAACTACAGGGAACCAAGTAACAAAAACTGGTAATCTCATGGGAGCTCTGCCACCCAAAGAAGGGAGCACCTGTCACTTCTTACTCTTGCTTCACTATATTCTAAACTCCAATTCCCAGGAGAAAGAGCACAGTTAGTCCGGTTTAGTTCGATGTTCTCTCAAATACTGGGATACTAGTACCGGAATAAGCGAGGAGGAATGCATTCCTGGAATAAATTCTGCCTCATTGTGGTGTGTTATTATCTTCATATACTGCAAAACTCGATTAGCTAATATATTATCCAGAACTTTCTATATATAATACAAGGGAACTATCTGTAGATTTCTCTTTTATGTGTGCTATATTTTGTTTCTGGAAACAATGTTACATATGTCTGCTTTTTCATTGGCTCTCTCCTCTCGTAACATTTTAACTGCTTTTTTGGTTGTTCTGCTTTTCTACTATTCATCTCTTCCCCATCCCTAATTTATGTATTTGTGTTTTCTTTCACTTTTCTCCCCTTGATTTTATAACTTTCAATTATTTCTTCATTGATTTTTTAAAGAACCAATTTTTAGATGTCAATTCTTTTTTCTTTCTTCTAATTAATTACATTATAATTAATCAATAATACATAATTAATAGGTATAAAATCCATATTTAGGCTTTTGTTATATTTTTCTTAGACATATTTTAACTTCTTGATGTGAATACTTAATTCTTTTCTTTTCTCATTTAACTAACACAGATATTTAAGGTTATAAATTTTCCACTCATTACAACTTTGGCTACTTCTCATTACTTTTTACGTGTGGCTTTTTCAGTATATATATTTTCTAAATATTAAGAAAATGTGGTTTTGATTTTTTTTCTTTAATCCAGGAATTATCCAGTAAAGATATTTATAATTTCCAATCAGTAAAGTTTCTGCTTATCTACTGGTGTCTCTATTTATTAATTATTTCTAGGTTTATTTTTCAGAAAATATGGCTTGGCCTAGTTCTACTTTGGAGACTTTATTGAGAGTCTCTGCGTGGCTGGATATGATGGTCAACATTTATATCTCTTTCTTAGAGTACTCAATTCAGAGAGAATCATATATAACACAACTTCTAGTTCTGGGGTCACTCAAGGGGTTGTGCAGAAATTCATAAACTGCCTCCTCTTGCTATTTAATCAGCATTTCTTTAAATTTCTCTATTAAAAAAAATCTATATGACTCTTGAAGTAAACTAGTAAGTTAAATTCTTCCTAAGTAATAAGATGCCACAAGGCATGGGACTGGGTGTTATAAGACCTGGATCCAAAGTTCCAGCTCTACCACAAGCCAGCTGTGTGATCTTGGGCAAGCCTCTCAGACTCTCTGAGCTCCAACTTCCTCGTCTCCTTGTAAAAGAGGTTGAAGCACTTATCTTTGCAAGCTCAGCTCTCTCTAAACCTGGAGTCTTCAAAGAACTGTGGGGAGCAACTTCTCCAACCTCATTGTGTAAAATAAAGTGCTACAACTAGATAATCTATAAGGTCCCAACCAGTTTTAAAATTACACAATTGGAACAAATCAGTCACCCATGCTCCTTGCTTTTAACTGCCTGAACAACTGTGCTTGAATTAAAAGAACCCACGTTATATAAAAGAAAGAAGGAGGAATTAGGTTGAAGTCCTGGCTTTAGCATTAACTGGCTCTGTCATCATAGATATTAAGACCTATTAGACATCCAACTTCTCTGATCTTCACTTTTCTCATCTTTAAAATGGATGTAATATCACCAATCCCACAAAGCTTAAATAAGATAATAAATAGAAAGTGCTTTATACACTATGAAGTGCCGTAAAGCATCAGTTCCCGTTATTAAATACCCATGCAGCATTGATGCCTCCAGTGTTTTGTGTTTTATAAGGTGTTAAATTGAATGGAATTGTTAAACTTACTGCCTTTCATTAAACAAGCAGTCACAATTAGGTCTAAACAGTGAAAGCAAGGGAATAGGTATTTTGCCTGAATTACCTGGGTAATCCCAGTTAAATCACTATGATGAGTTAAGACAAGCAAGAACTGAGAGTATCTCAAGGCTGGGGAGGAACTTAATGACTTCACTACATCTCCTTCTGCCCCATTATTTCATAAAATTGAGACTGAGAGGGAACTGCATTACACTACATTCTGAAAAGAAAATGAAACCACAGACTCACACCAGACTAGCACATTCGCGCGGAACAAAGACATTACTGGTGACTAGCGTGTCAAATGAGTTTTCACGTAAGGTCCTAATCATTTATTTTTTTAAGGAGGAAAGCAATAAACCAACACTCTGTTGCTTTCTCCTAACTCTAAAGATGTATGAAGAGCCATTTTGTAATTCTCAGCCCACTGACATTGGTGGATACAAGGAGCCTGTGATCTGATTTCCCAGACACAGGCTGGAAACAAATGGATCTGAAAGATTTCTTTCCCCAAAAAAGAACAATCTAGTGTTTGTCTGAGGAAGCCTGTATGCTTATTGTCCTTTTCAGCTCCTGCAAAAAACATTCATGATCAGCGATGATAATTATAAACTGACCAACTTGCCAACAATTGAGAAGTTCAAAGTCATGCTTCCTGGAGCTGGGCTCCTAAATCAAACATCAAACCAGCTTTCACGGAGAGGCCAACTGGAGTGTGACTCAGTCACTCACATGTTTAGCCCAGCTGAATTGCTGTCATGGTACATTGTAAGGGGAAATTTACCACACATTTTTCTTTTAACAAAAGTCCTCCTTATAGTGTCCAATTTTCTCCACAGAGCAAAGGATGATGCTAAGAAAGCCAATGTCACTGATTCAGTCTATGTCCAAGCCATTCAGCCTTATCCTTGCCCTAAGGCATGATTTGTTTGCTTGTGCACCTATACTCTTGACTATGAAAAGCAGGCATTTATAAAATGGGAGTATTAATATGCTCACTGCCTACCTGTAGCAGGGTGAACGGTGGCCCCAAAAAAGAGATGTCTACATCCTAACCCCTAGAACCTGGGAATGTGACTTTGAGAAAAATAGTCTTTGCAGATGTACTTAAATTAAGGATCCCAAGATGAGATCATCTTGGATTACCTGGGTGGACCCTAAATCCAATGACAAATGTCCTTATAAGTCAGAAGAGGAGAAGACAGAGACATACAGAGAAGGCCATGTAGAGAAGGAGCAGAGAATGGAGATATGCAGCTACCAAGCAAGGAATGCCTAGAGCCACAGCAGCTGAAAAGGCAAGGAAGAATTCTCCCCCAGAGACTTCCGAGGGAGACTGGCTCTGCCAACACCTTGATTTGGGATGTCTGCCCTCCGGGACTGTAAGAGAACAAATTTTTATTGCTTTAAAGCACCAGATTTGTGGTTATTTGTTATGGTGGCCACAGGAAACGAATACATTACCTTAATAGGATTGTTACTAATTGCAAGTAAAGGGTTTATATCAGCTCTGGACTGACCCAGGCCTGCCTGGGAAAATGAAGGTCGGAGTCCTATTTCCTTGGAATCTATTACACAGTTGAGATAAACGTGAAATGTTATGTTGGCCTTCTTTGCTATGAAAGCCTGGTCTTTAGATCTGTGAGCTCACATGCAGACTATGGGCTTATGTGGATAGAAGTGTGTAAAAGACTGGTGGTAAACTGAGGCCTCAGCTACTCTCTGTCAAAGTGACCCACACATACAAGGTCCTTGTTCTGCATAAGCCTTCATGCCCTTGTGGGTGGAGGGGCAAAGGAAGCTGTGTCCTTGGGTAGCTACTGGGCCTCTGGATAAGACAAAGATGCTGTGAAACCTGCATTTCCCGTCCCATATCTTTCTATACAGCTGAGTAAAGATAGTATTTGATTAAGGCCTATTGCATCTTGTGAACATGATAGCCAATTCTAACCTGCACTCAACTGCTGTAGCAGCAAAATAAAATAATAGTTAACTTATACCAATGACTCATGTGCAAGGTGTTATGTGCAATTAACCCTCACATCGCTATGAAATGGGAATGACTATCCCCATTTTAGAGATGAGATGTAACACTTAAATAACCATCCAGTAGTGATTCCAAACTGGCTCTGTGGTTTTAATTATAAACCTCACATTATGCTTCTCCCCAGTGGCAGGATCAAATAAGTTTAGGGTATCTTGTAAAAAAGTCACAAACTGATATCCCTCAGGTTACATATGTTTCCCAGACATGTTTTGTTTGTATTTATAAATTGCATTAGTTGTCAATGTCTAAAGTCGAAAAATTTCATTTTAAAATATGAATTTCTGGCTTACAGTGAATAATCACATCTCGCAACACAGAGCTCACCTTCTTACAATATGCTGGATCTGAGTAACGATGGTCCCGTTTAGATAGAAACTTCAAGTTCACCACAGTCTCCACCATTCCCTCTTGCTCCTCAAACACTAAGGCAAAGGGTCAATCACCATTCATCATTTTGTACCCAGCACAAGTAATACACATGTATCCATTGATATTTCTTCCTGGTCACTGTAGATGTACAAATTTATAACCCTGATGTATTAGTTTGCTATCACAGCCATAACAGATTACTACAATTTTAGTGGCTTAAAACAATCTATATTGAGCCAGCCCTGATGGCTTAGTGGTTAAAGTTTGGCACACTCCACTTAGTCATCCCAGGTGCAGAACCACGCCACTCATCTGTCAGTAGACATCCTGTGGCGGTGGCTCACACAGAATAACTATAAGGACCTACAACTAGAATATACGACTATGTACTGGGGCTTTGGGGAGGAAAAAAGAAAGAGAGAGGAAGATTGGCAACACATGCTAGTTCAGGGCCAATCTTTCCCTGCAAAAAAAAAAAAAAAAAGACAGCACAAACTTACTATCTCATAGTTCTATAGGTGAGAAATCCGATACAGCTCTGCTGGTCTCTGCCTCAGGTTTCACATGGCCAACATCAACATATAGCCAAGCCGCACGCCTTCTTGGAGACTCTGGAGATGCATCTGCTTTTGGGCTCATTCAGGTTGTTTGCAGATTGCAGTTCCATGTGGTTATAGGACTGAGCTTCTTATTTCCTTGCAGGCTGTCAGCCAGAGGTTGTTCTCAGCTTCTAAAGATGCTCACACTCCCTGGCTCGGGCCTTCTTCCCCGTCTACAAAACCAGCAATGGCAGGTTCAGTCCTTCTCACACTTCAGATCCCTCTGACCTCCCCTTCTACCTCATCTCTCCTCTGCCTTCCTCCTCCTCCATGCCTTTTAACTTCCTTTTCTGCTTTTAAAGGCTCATGTGATAACAGTGGGTCCATCCAGATAATCCAGGATACCCTCCTTATCTTAAAGTCAACTGATTAGTAACTTCAATCTGCAAAGTCCTTTCACAGCAGTACCTAGGTTAGTATTGGATTTAGTAACCAGGGGACAGGAATCCTGGGGTAACATCTTTAGAATTCTGCCTATCATATCTGATCTAGTCCAACTCTTTCTTTATAGATAAGGATGCTAAGACCCAGAGAGGTGAAGCCTCAGACTCGAGGTGGCACGGGTGTGCGTGGCAGAGCCAGAACTCCAATGCAGCACCTGATTCCCTAATCTAGATCCACTCATTCAGAGAGCTCATTTGAATTAGTAAAAATTTAAAAATCTGATAATATTAGTTTAGTTTGCTTACACAAAGAAAAAACAAATTATGTAGTGTTGCCAAGTACCTCTACTATGAGACCAGCTTTAATGAAAAGAAAAGAACAATTTATATTGGACACATTAATTGCTTACATGCAAATGATTCTTAGTAGAACAGCTTTAAGAAGTCAGGCAAAGTTTATAAATGCTCAGAAATGTGCCTATATTAGTAGAATGGAAATATTGCACACCTCGTATGGATACTGGAAGGATGACATGACCTATTGTAAAGTTCTTAGCACAGTGACTGTTAGCTCATTCTCTGGGGAACAGAGATACCATTATACCCCATGAACCTTGCACTCTCCCGCCCCGTTCTGGATACAGTCTTGCAAAGATTGCCAGTCAAGATCCCCAGCCCATTCCCGAAAAATGAGTGGGCACATTACCTAAGCCAAGAATCAGAAATCTTCCATGGAATCTGACTCTTGAGTGGAGTAACTAAAAGATGACATCTGCTACCTGACATATTGCCACAACTGACACAAGTAGCAGCACATACACAAAAGAAATTTAACAAAAAATGTTCAAAATCTCTACCCTGAAAATCATAAAACATTACTGAGGGAAATTAAAGAAGAGCCAAATTAATGGAGAAACATACCCTACTTATGTATTAGAAAATGCAATATTTATGAGATGCTGATTTTCTGCAAACTCATCTAAAGATTCACTGACATCTTACAAAAATTCCAACAGGCCTTTGTATAAATTGACAAGCTAAGTCTAAAATGTATACATAAGGACCTGGAATATCCAAAACAACTTTAAAAAAGAAGAAAAAGTGTTTGAGGACTTACATTTCCCAATTTCAAGGAAAACTCAATCTACAGTAATCAAAATCATATAATACTAGCTTAAAGATACTCTTTGACATCAGTTTTGGCAGTACCTTTGCGAATACAATTCTACTCAGGCAAAGGAAACAAAAGAAAAATTAGACAAATGGCACCACATCAGACTAAAAACCTTCCACATGGCAAAGGAAACCATCAACAAAATGAAAAGATATCCCACAAACTGGAAGAAAATATATGCAAATCATATATCCGACAAGGGGTTAATTTCCAAAATGTATAAAGAACTCACACACCTGAACAACAAAAAAATGAGCAACCTGACCAAAAAATAGGCAGAGGACATGAACAGACATTTTTCCAAAGAAGATACACAGATGGTGAACAGGTACATGAAAAGATAATCAACATCACTAATTATTAGGGAAATGTAAATCAAAACAACAATGAGATATCACTTCACACCCATCAGAATGGCTATAATTAAGAAGGCAGGAAATAACAAGTGTTGGAGAGGATGTGGAGAAAAGGGAACCCTCAGACACTGCTGGTGGGAACACAAACTGGTGCAGCCACTATGGAAAACAGCATGGAGATTCCTCAAAAAATTTAAAACAGAAATACTATGTGATCCACCTATCCCTCTACTGGATATTTATCCAAAGAACATGAAATCAATAATTCCAAAAGATATATGCACCCCTAAGTTCATTGCAGGGTTTTTCACAATAGCCAAGATGTGGAAGCAACCCAAGTGCTCATCAATGGATGAATGGATAAAGAAGATGTGGTGTATATATATACAATGGAATACTACCCAGCCATAAAAAAAGACAAAATCATGCCATTTGTGACAACATAGAGGGACCTTGAAGGTAATACGCTCAGTGAAATAAGTCAGACAGAGAAAGACAAATACCATAGGATTTCACTTATATGTGGAAGATAAACACATAGATAAGGAGAACAGATTGGTGGTTACCAGAGAGGAAGGTGGTAAGGGGAGGCTGAAAGGGGTAAAGGGGCACATATGTATGGTGATAGATAAAAACTGGACAGTTGGTGGTGAACATGATGCAGTCTATACAGAAACTGAAACATAATAATGTACACCTGAAACTTACACAATGTTTTAAGCCAATATGACCTCAATAAAATAATTTTTTAAAAAAGATAACCAAATAGATTAGTGTAATTCATAAATAGAGTTACACTTACACAGTCAATTGATTTTCAACAAAGGCACCAATGCAGTACAATGAGGAAAGGAAAGTCTTTTCAACAAATGGTGTTCAAATAACTGGGTATCTATATTGAAAAAACACATCTTGACCTCTATCACATACCATACACAAAATTTAATTAATCATAAGCCTAAAGATAAAAGTTAAAATTGTAAGACTTCTGGGAGAACACATAGGAGAATATTTTCATGACTTTGGTGTAGGCAAAGATCTGCTAGACAGGACAAAGAGGGAGGCCATCAAAGAGAAAGTTGGCAAATTCGACTTCAAGATAGAAGACTTCTGCCCATAAAAATTCTGCCCATTTCCATTAGGAAAATGGAAAAGCTAGACACAGAATGGGAGAAAATATTAGCAATACATGTATCTGATAAAAGATTCGTATTCAGAATACTTAAACTTTTGTAAATCAAGAATAAAAAGACAACCCAATGAAGAGGGGTGAGGGAGATGATGAAGGAGAAGAAGGAGGAGGAGGAGGAGGAGGAGGAAGGGAGGGGGGGAAGGGGAGGGAGGGGGAAGAGAAGCGAACAGGCACATCACAAAGGAGTATATACAAATGGCCCATAAGCACACAAAAAAGTGGTCAACACCATTAGTCATCAGAAAAATGCAAATTAAAAACAACTGAGAGATATCAGCACACATCCACTTGAATAGCTAAAATTTAAAACTGATAATACCAAATGTTGTACAAGCACTTTGCAAAACTGTTGAGCTATTTCTTATGATGTTAAATATACACTGACCCTATGGCCTAGCAATTTCACTCCTGGGTATATATCCACAAAGTTATTTATACAAGAATATTCATAGCAACTTTATGCATAAAAGCCCAAAGCTGAGGGGGTGGGGGGAGGGCATGAATCTAAATGTCCATCAGTAAGAGAATAGATAAGGAAACTGTGGCATATTCATACAGCAGATTACTACTCAGCTAAAAAGAGAATTACTGATGCAACAATAGGGATAAATCTCAAAAACATGTTGAATCCAGGAAGTCAGAATAAATAAAGTACATTCTGTAAGATTTCATTTATATGAAGTTCAAGAACAGGAAAAACTAATCTCTGGAGGTAACAATCAGAAAGTGGTTTCCTCGGGGTAGGGGCATTGTTTGGAAAGAGGCATGAGCAAATTTTGTGCAGTGCTGGAAATGTTCTCCATCTTGATTGGAGCCATGGTTACCCGGGTGCACCATTCTTCAAACTATATTCTTAGGGCCAGCCCTGGTGGCCTAGTGGTTAAGTTTGGCGTGCTCAGCTTCAGCACCCTAGGTTTGGTTCCTGGGCACGGACCCACACCACTCATCTGTCAGTGGCCAAGCTGTGGCAGTGGTTCACATACAAAAAAAAGAAAAAAACAGGAACATTGGCAGTGGATGTTAGCTCAGGGCAAATCTTCCTTAGCAAAAAAAAAAAAAAAAAAATGACTGCTGGCCTGGTGACATAGTGGTTAAGTTCACACACTGCTTCAGTGGCCTGGCTTTCACAGGTTTGGATCCTGGGTGTGGACCTACACACCAGTCTTCAAGCCACACGGTGGCAGTGTCCCACTGAGGACCAATCTTCCTCAACAACAACAACAAAAGAACTATATACTTAAAATCTGTAAATTTTACTGTATGTAAATTAAATCCCAATAAAGAAATATATTTATTTATTTATTTATTTATTTAATTTATTCTTTAGGAAGATTAGCCCTGAGCTAACATCTGCCACCAATCCTCCTCTTTTTGCTGAAGAAGATTGTCCCTGAGCCAACATCCATGCCCATCTTCCTCTACTTTATATGTGGGACACCTGCCACAGAATGGCTTGCCAAGCGGTGTATAGGTCCTCACCCAGGGTATGAACCGGCGAACCCCTGGCCACCAAAGCGGACGGTGCAAACTTAACCGCCACGCCACCAGGCCAGCCCCAAAATATATATTTACTTTTAAAAGCGTGCAGAAGAAGAAATAAATGCCTTTTAAAACTTGTAATTTCCATCCCCGTGCTACTTTATAGCAAACATTTTTCAACTTAAAGCTTTATTGACTCTTTTCGTAAATACCATTTTTAGCTTTACATTACTCCCACACTTCATTAACGCCAATTTGATTTTTTTCCTTTTAGTGCTTAGCAATTCTCTGGCTAAGCATCTTCTTCCATGACATGCTTTATGCAGGCACTGCACAATGAGAGAAAGTGGATATTGCTACTCCTGGTTACAGAGTGTAAAAATAAAGGCCTTGTTATTGACTACGGAAACTATGGGAACAAATTAAACGTGGCTTAACAGTGCAGGGAAAAAGGTAGCAACCATTAGGTCTTAATAAGGTGATCCATGGGGTTCATTAGCATGGAGTAGAATTTATTAGAAGAGGTTTACAGTACCTAATTAATTAAACCCCCATCAAGTAGACGCATTTGATTAATATGATCCCATTCTAAGTTTAAACATCAACATTAATTAACCCAATAACTGATACATTTCCCAGCTATGTGGGGAACATTAGTCTCATTAATCAAAAAAGATCACAATATTAATGAAAATAAGTTGAGTAGCAAATGTAAACCAGATGATGTGACCCTCGGATCCACCCATTTTCAATTCATTTTTGTAAATGGACGTGAGAAAAAATGCTGGGTGACAGTACACCGCAGAGGAAAAATTTTTAACTTAGGAAATATGTGTTCTATTCTCAGTTTTGCCACTAACACAATGTATGACCTCAGCAAGTTACTTTAGCTCTCTGAGCTTCTGTTTCCACATCTCGAAAATAAGAGTTATACTTGAAAGATAAGCTCCAAATTCTCTTACACTTCTAAAATTCTAACTAAGTGCTACCCAGCTCATGTTTCACTTATATATATACATATGCATATGGGTTTTATATATCTTGTATATTTGTCCAGGAGTCAGCAAACGTTTTCTATGAAGAACCACACAGTAAATATTTGAGACTTTTCAGGTTATATAATATCTGTTGTAACTAGTCAACAGAGCCATTGTAGCATGAAAGCCGTCATAGACATATGTAAATGAATGAACTTGGCTGTATTCAAATAAAATTTTATTTATGGACATGGAAATTTGAATTTTAGATAATTTTATGTGTCATGAAATATTGCTCTTTTGATTGTTTTTCAATCTTTGAAAAGTGTAAAAATAGATCTTAGTATGCAAACTCTACAAAATCACGTGGCAGGCCCAATTAAATCCATACTTTGCAGACCTCTTTATGCCAGTATGGTAAGTATATGCCAGCACCCACACCCAACCACCACTTCCCAACCAACCCAAGAACACACACATGCCTGCCTATTCAAATAAAGAGCTCTGTCTCAAATAATTCATGTAGTCAAAACAAGTTCACTTACAATGTGTAGATTGAATCACAAGGCCACTTCCACAAAAATAATACTGCCTCTTTGTGTTTTCACACTGTTTTAGATTGAATATTGGACCCAATTCCTTACCTTCCATGAAGATTCAACTTTGCATACCTTTCCCTAAAGTTGGGTTGCATTCTTCTATCCTTTGACTTTCGGCTCAGCCATGTGTCTTTCTTTGGACAGTGGGATATTAGTAAATGTGATGCAAGCAGATATTTGAAATGCACATGTGTAGTTTGTGTACTTCAGTTTTTTCTCTTGTGTCTCTGCCATCACTGTGGAAGAAAATCCCCCAGCCAGCTCACGTTTCCCAAAAAGGATAACGCATGAGCAGATCAAATCCACAGCCTTCACTGTGAAGCAGAGGCTTTTGACCCACCCAAGCATAGATCTGTGAAAACCAATTATTATGGTGGACAGACTCTAACGTGAGCCCCAATGATCCCGACCTCCTGGTGTTCACGCCTCTGTACAATCTCTTCCCCTTGAGTGTGGGTAGGCCTGTGACTTGCTTCTAACCAACAGAATGTGCCAAACATGATGGAGGGTCACTTCCATGGTTATGTTACATAAGATTGTAATTTCCATCTTGCCAGCAGACTCTCTCGGTTACCTTCTCCACTTACATGCTTTGGTGAAGCAGGCTGCATGTTGGGGCAAAGAAATGAGGGCAGCCTCTGGCCAACATCCAGTAGGAAAATGAGACCCTCAGTCCAAAAGGCCACAAGGAATGGAATCCTGCCAATAATCATGTGAGCCTGGAAGTGGATCTTTCCCCAGTCAGTCTTTCAGACGAGACGCCAGCCCTGGCCAGCACTTTGATCGCAGGCTCCTAAGAAACCCTGAAACGTTATGAGGCTCAGTTTAGCTAATAATGTAGTTAGTATACACGTATAAAGGGGTGTTGCGCCTTAAGTGAAGGGTCGATAGTCTTCAGAAGTTCATCCTCCAGGGTCTGATGAGTTCGTAATGGCATCTGCCCAAGGTTGACTCTCCAAAGATATTCAGAATCCTGAAGTAAGATGCATCCACCTCCACAAATTCTGCTCCACTGTGTCAATTTCAATCCTATTAGGTTTTACGAGCAAATTTGCACTTTTGTCCTTCAGGACTGTCTCACAAATCACTAAGAATATTGGGCCTTTTACTAAGTTTTGACTTTCCCTTTATTTATTTTTTTAAGACTACTCAACTGCTTTCACAATGACAGCACTGTCGTCCCTCCCCCACAGCCCGATTACGATGCCATAATAACCACCTTGGTATAGTAAACGTTTTCCCATGCAGACCAAGACTTCCTGAAGCTATTAATATGCTTTCTAAAAAATGAGGGTGATTAATAAAATTAAGCGACTCTTTCTGCTTGCCCGCTCCAAAATAAAACTCCTACTGATAATATATGAAAATCCATTCCAGCTTTATGAAATATACCATTTATCTCCATTAGTTAGTTTACTGGTATCTATTGACCTCCCACTGGGTATGAAACATTCTGCCATATATCTTAGCAGATGGAAAAATAAGAAAGAAAAGATCTCATCCACGTCTCTAAGAAGCTTAAAATCTATTTAGAGAAATGAAAAGCCCCTAGCACCCAGCACATTGCCTGGCCTATAGTAGGCATTCAATAATGAAAGTATGAGTGGAGGAACAAATAAACCAATGAGTGGAGGAATGTCTTATTAAAGCCAGAACTTCAACTGACAAATATTTCTTACCCATCAGGTACTATGCTGGGCCCTGGGGACACAAAATAAATAAGATACCATCCCTACTCTTTACTCTCGGGGAGTTCCCCACACATCTGGAGAGCTTGACAGATAAGCCATAATTATAACACAAGAGAATATGAGCTATAACAGGAGTGTAAGCATTTTCTATTGTCTAACTCATGCTACATAAAACAACCAACCATAAAAGCTCAGTGGCATGCAACAATTATTACTTATTAGTCATCCATCCAGGATGGTCAGCTAAGCGGCTTGCTGTTCTGGGCTGGACTTGATTGCATACCTGGGAGGAGACTAGACGTCAGATGTTCCAAGATGCCTTGGCTGGAATGACTGACTCACTTCCACGTCTCTCGTCCTCTAGCAGACTGGCTAGAGGACAGATGTGTAATTGTTTTTTTACTACAAAATGTTTAAATTTTATTTTTCTTTTGATAAGGTAAAACCACTTTCCCAAGGAAACAATACAATTTTGCTCAAGATTTTAAGACCACAGGAACTTCATCTGTCTCGTTCCTTGGGTTTGTTTTACAACATATGAGCTGCCATCCCTTCCTCTTCACCTGGCAACACTTCTTGGTGATGCCCTTGGTTTGGAACTGCAGGACAGGCTACAGACAAGGCATGAGAGAACACAAACAAAGAGACTCACTGCTGTGCTGGACTTCATGAGGCTGCACCAACTGGACCTGACCTTTGAAGGACTCTGAATAGGAATGTGGAGAATACTTGGAATTTCATTGTGGAATGACTCAGAACCAGCAGAAACATTCAATGGTTTGTTCAAGGCTTTCTTTGGATCATGTCTGCTAACATCTCATTAGCCAAAGAAAGTCACGTGATGAATCTGGGACCAAGAGGCAAGCAAATAGAGCCCTTTCTTGATGAGAGGAGCTTCAAAGTCACTTGGCAAAGGATGTGGACAGAGGGAAGGAGGAAGAATTGTGCCATTTTTGTAATCTACCATAAGGAGTATGAAAAAAATGCTATAGGCAGAAACTCAAAATCTAAACACAGGAAAGTGATTTTGGAAGCTTTGCTATGCCAGAATCCCAAGATCATTTTTTCTAAATACCACGTAACCCAGAAAGAACACTGCTATTCAAAGCCCTGAAAAAATAACAAATAAAACTTATTGAGCCCTTTCAATGTATCAGGCCCTGTGCTAAGCACTCTACATGCACTAACTCACCTGTCTTTCTCCTAGCAACTCTTAAATGTGTATGATTACTCCAGTTATCCAGTTATAGATGAAGAGACTAAGGTTCAGAGAAGTTTGATAACTTACTCAAGGCTGCACAGCCAGGATTCAAGCACTCTAGAGCCTTGGCTCTCCTCAGCCACACCAGAGAAATCAAAATTATGCCAGTCACCTTGTCTTTCTTTTCCTTACTGAGAGAAGTTATGCAATGGTTTTCACATATAGATCATTTTTAGCCAAACGGAGAGTCCCAAGAACTAAAATTTCAGTAAGTGAACCAGCAGGAGTAAATTACAGCACAGGTCAGCCGTGAAATTGCAGTTATGTATTTTTAGGGCCGTTGTATACTAACAGACAAGGCCTATTTGTTTTCCTTTTCCTGCGATATTGAATTTTGAAATTGCTTCCTTGGTTCAAAAAGTTCTGATGCCATTTGTGTTGTGTCAGTTGCAAAACAAATTCAAGTAATCCTGAAGAATCTAATAAGCATGTGTCAACCAAAGATGAGGGCTGTGTTTTTTCATTCTGTGAATAATGCATTCTTAATGAAGCCATTTCACTTCTCGAGTTTGAAAACTATAGCCTACGTACTCCTTTATCACATTATTTTGTTCTGGGTGGTCATCTGCCTGCCTTTGCTGGCAACTTCAAGATACAGAAAAGGAAGGAGTCAAGTAGATAGATGTGAGCATTCAGGGTCACTTGGTGTTGATCTGCCATCAGAGAAAATGTTCTCATGCTAACGGACCAGCTTCTCACTCGGTGCAACCCATTTACTTTCTCTCCTGAAATACACAATTTTCCATCTGTTCCAGGAGTTGGCTCCCATCAATGTCTGGCATGGGGTAAAGTGCTCAAAAAAATCAAATGAAGCCTTGCCTCAGCCATGCTGTCAGAATTCCCAAGTAGAACTTCTAAAATGGCCCACTTTTCAAAGTGACATAACAAGTAATGAGCCATTTAGTGATTCAGCTGAAAATAAAAATCCCAGATTGTTTATCCTTAAGCATTTCCATAAGGTAAAAAAAAAAAAACAGAAAGGAGAGAAGAGAAAGATCACTTTTTCTTATGATCTACATCAGGGATGGCAAAAGGCTTTATCTCAGTCAAGTGGTAGCTCTCCCCAGAGTGCTGTGTTAAGAACTTTGAAGTCATGTCCAGACATGATGGGAAACATGCAGCAATCAATTAGTAATGTCTGCTTAGTGTTAAAATTAGGAGTGGCAGCCTGCGTGCCATCCTGGCTTCATTCTTCCAAAAGTCACAGTTGTTTAAAAGTGCATTCATCTAGACTTGTCCAGTGTGTTTTATTACATATGGACAATTAAAAAGTATCATTTAATGCTCAGCATAATTGATGGCATTAAAGAAATTACAGTAGATACCAGCGTCTTTCCACAATGGGCCACTACTCAGAAAAGTCATCTAGGGTTTTTCCCTAGACAACTGTATCGGAAAACTATAACCTGCTTACACACTTATTATTCATCTCCAAGCTCCATAAAATCCCAACTGGATTTCTCTTTAAAAATAAAGAATTGTTCTTTCTTATTCTCTCACCGTAGTTTAGAAACTGAGTACCCTAAAATGACTATGGAACCCTGTCTTTGTGCAGCTCCAGGAGCAAATCAATGGCTTTTTGCTAGACACTCAGTCAGGCAATATTGACAACCTTATTCAACAATAGCAACGCAACCCCGTAGCATGACTCAAAAGACGACATCAGATCATTAGGTAGAAGTTAACTGCCTTTCTTCACTGGCACCTAATTAAAGTTCAAAAACAATAGTTGTTCCTACTAGTTAGCCCTTATTGTGCATCTCCCCTTATCACCTTGTAGTGCCTTGGTAAGAGGAAACCACCTATTGATTGATGTCAGCACAGACCCGGGACCAAGTGGTGTTTTGTTCATTAAACGAAGGTTGGAGCACAGGATGAGGTGCCTGCCCTTGGAACCCAACGGCTCTGGGCTTAACTGACATCTAAGCGGGAAGGGATGAGAAGCCTCCACTTTCTTTCTCCATCCTTTTTCCTTCTGTCTTTCTTTTCCTTCATTTCTTGTTGTGTATCCTTTCCTTTTTACTTTTCTCAGCTTTCCTCACTCTTTGTTTTCTTTCCATTTCTTTTTCTTCTTTTTTTCTTCCTTCCTTCTCTTTTCTTTACCTTTTCGCTTTGATTCTTTCCTTCCTCTTCTCCTTTTTCTCTTTTCTCTTTCTATGCCAAGTACCTGCAGTCATGTATTGTTTAACGACAGGGACACATTCTGAGAAATGTGTCATTAGGCAGTTTTGTTGTGCGAACGTCACAGAGTGTACTTACACAAACCTACACCTTGTATAGCCTGCTACACCCCTAGGCTATCCGGTACTCATTTTATGTGACCACCATCTATAAGCAACTTGTTGTTGACTGAAACGTCATTATGCGGTGCCTGACTGTATTTCCAACCATTGAGACAGTGAGTTCAACATATATCGAGCGTTTTTTCACACAGTCACGTCTGACAAACAATCCTGCCACCAGACCCTTTTCAGAGAAGGTGTTTTGTTGCTGGCTGGGGGAGGCTAAGGAGTAAAGGAGATGAGTGGACCCTCCAGCCCGCTTCTGAGCGCGTGGTGCCAACGTTGCCAAAACAGCGGAAAAGAAAAGTCTGGTTCCCACAATCCTAAGGCTTCATCCATATTTAAGTACCAATCTGCGACGCAAAAAAGATTTAGAAGGAAAGTAATTTTCACTCATATTCTACAGCTTTTTTTAATTTTAATCGAATTTGGGGGGAAGTGTTCTGCCCTTCCTTGACTGCAGCCAGTTGAGGCCTGACTCTCAGCTTGTGCAGCACCACGGGCTGCCGACCTCAGAAACAGGCAGTGGAGCTAGGGCTCGGGGGGCCCTTCGGCCTGGGGTTTAACTCAGTGCTTGGTCATGGCTCAGAGCCTCCAAATTCACTGAGAGCAGAGAATTCACTGGAGCCCACGTGGTACAGCAGCGCCTCTCTCTGACGGACCCCCTCCCCCTTTCTTGTTTTCCTGCTGAGTCCCCCATCCCTATAAGCCACATCTGACGCCCCTGAAAGACTCAGGATAAAACCTACATCTGAACTGAAGCCATCATTAGAAGACCACCTTTATCAAGGACTTACAGATTCTAAGATTTTTGCACAAATTAATCCCTTTTAATTTTTACAACAACCTTCTGAGGTGAGAACTGTTGTTTCCATTTAACAGATATGGAAACTGAGGCCTACATATGTGAATTTATTTGCCCAATGTCACACAACCAGTGAGCGCTGGAGCCTTGGAGCAAAGCAGCTGGCTCCAAAGCCCTCGTTCTTGGTCTCTGTGCCTCACGGCCTCCCTTTAAAAGCGTCTGTACAATGACAAACTCAAGTCCACGAAACCCCATAGACTGGATAGCCATCCTCCTAGGCCCAGCTAAAGTTGCATTTTCTCTGTGAAGCCTTTTCTAAAGCCCCAGCCTGCATGGGTCTCTCCCCACAGAGAACTGGTTAGCATATATTTCCATTTTGTACTGAAATTGCACTTCCTTTTCACCATTTTCTCTGTCTCTCCACTAGACTATGAGCGCCTTGAGGATCCAAACATTTCCTTCCACTTCACATTTTTCTCGAAAAAGGATAGAGACCCTCCAACCAGGCTCTGCACGTCAGAGTCACCCAGGGAACTGGTCAAATGGCCGACTCCTGGCCTACTAAACGGGCCTCTCCAGGAAGGGCCCTGGTGTCTGTATTTCAAGCCATCTCACTAAGTTCTTCTGAGGCACAGCCGGGCATGTAAAGAACTCATCTACAATGTCTACATCAGGTTTAAGCAATTCTCTTCTTAAAATGGCGATGGGGTCTAGTCATAGATATTTTTCATGACCAAACTCCCTATCTTCCTCTACCTGCCAGAGCGCCTGCTAAAAGGATATGGCGGGGGGGAGGGGGGGGTGTCCCTTTGGGCCTCAAGCAACTCAGACCCAGGACTGTACTAGGCCCCTCCAGTTAAGAGGCAGAGCCTGGCCCAAGGGTGTTAGAATTTCCCAGTGGAGGTAGAAGGCGAGACCCAGGCACACATCGTAGGGAAAGTGAAACTGTGCCGGATGCTGTAACAGCTGTGTGCAAAATGCTCTCTGAGACCTGAGTGGGAATTTGGGAGGGCTTCTCCAGGAAGGTTACACCGACTGAAGGATGAATAGGTGTGGTAGGCTGTGGGACTGGGGAGGGGTGGGGATCTACTTAGGAGGAAAGAGAGACTCGAGAACACGCATGAAGGCAAGGAATGGATAATCTGTTCTTTTTTAAATAAACCCTAAATTGCCATTAATGGAGAACTGGCTATAAATGACAACATAGCTTTATAGTGGAATAGTATACAGATGCAAAAAATGAATGCAGTAGAACTGTATGTGCTAATGTGGAATAATCTCCAAGAAACATTGTTTAAAAAGAGAAAAAGCAAGATATAGAGCCGTATGAATTGTATGCTCCCATTTGTGCTAAAAAAAAAAAAAAATGGGTGTGGGAAAGACTGTGTACAAGCACACATTCACATACATATTTGTCTAAAGGGAAGAATACTTGTGGAAATGCACGTGAAATAAGTTGGGAAGAGTGTCTGGGGATGAGTACCAGAAGAAAGACTTAAAGTTTCATGATATGCCCTTTTGTACTGATAGGTTAATGTGCATATATTAATTCTTTGCTTAAAAAATAAGTTAAGGGGTCAGGCCCAGTGGCGTAGGGGTTAAGAGCACTCACTTCACTTTTGTGGCCCAGGGTTCACAGGTTTAGATCCCAGGCACAGACTTAGCACTGCTCATCAAGCTGTGCTGTGGTGGCATCCCACAAAAAATAGAGGAAGATTGGCATAGATGTTAGCTCAGGGCCAATCTTCCTCACCACAAAAAAGAGTTAAGTATTTTAAACATATGCTGTTGACAATCATATAAAAGGAAAACAAATGTCATTCTACAGAATTCCTCCTTCCGCAGGTAAAAAGTGCCCCATCACTGGGGTGTGCAAATGGACCCTGGTCAACTGCCAGGCCAGATGATGCAGCTGGAGAGAGAAGCATTCAAGCACTGCAGTTAGTTGGATGAAATGACCTTCTGGGTACCAAGCCATCAGGAAACACTCAGACTCTACAGGCAAACATCTGCAGGCAGCGCTCGTATCAACAAATTGCATGAAACAAGCCCATCACAATAAAGTCACTGAGTCCAAAATCTTACTAAAATGTCTACATTTTGAAGGTCTGCTAATATATAATACAGCCACGTTAATTCGAGATTTAAGTGAAGTTAAATCTGTGTTAACAAATACACTAAAGGTCAAAATCATTACTCTCCACCCAGGCAGCTAGCATTTACTGCAAATATTTTTCTCGCATAGTCTACTCCTTGGTTTCTGTTGAAACTGGCTTGCCCATTGCGCCTCGTTAGCTCCCTCCAGCCCAGGGAGCAGTAATCCCCTCGTTCCTGCTCAACTCCAGGGTGGCCTTGCCTTCGTGATATGATCAGGTAGCTCTCTCAGGAAATTTCCTTTGAACTCCTTATTGGTAGAAAAGAAATTTCCTCTGCTGCCTGAAACCCACTGGTGGGTGTAATTTGTGGCATTGTGCCTCGCCACCAGGAGGGTGAATGAAGGCAAGAACATTAATCAAATTTGGAAATAACGAAGAAACAGTGGGCTCCGAGTGGATCAGCGTGCGATTAGCAGCCCACAGTATCAGATTTTAGAATGGGAGAACCTGGGAGCCTTGTGGCTGAGCAGAATGCTTCTGAGATTAAAGTGCCAGTCTGCTGGCCACCCCAAGGGCTTTGGGAGCAAGTGTTACCTCCAAATGCATAATGGCAACGTCATTAATTTACCAGTTGCTTGTATTTCCTACCTCTGTATCATGAACTGCGATTTTTCAGAAAACCATAAATGTATCAATTTGGTACAGTCCCTAGCATGGCACCAAGGGCATGAGGGTTTAATGAGAGCTTCTAGTCAATGAAATGTTTGTTGAGCACCTACTATATACACACACACCCTCAGGGAGGCATAGTTGCACATTTCTTCAAAATACGTAATTATTCTGGCTGACATTTTTTCACCTCTGGGCTTCTCGTACATTTTACCCTGACAGAAATGCTCTCTATCTTTCAAGATTCTACTCCTCCTTCAACATTGTTCCTAATCCCCTGATATCTTTCTCTTTTGAGATCCCAGAGTACTTTGAATGTTCTGAGAGTACTCTTCACGAATGTCATCATGTAAGAGCTACCTGCATATATTCCTGTCTCCTAGAGGAAGGATCCTGTTTGCTTGATCAGTTTCTTTCCCCATACAGTGCTCAGCACAGAGCCTTATAAACAGTGTGTTCTCAATATTTTTCAAATAAAGGAATAGCAATTACCATATGATATTGTAGTGGATTGAATGGTGGTCCCCCAAAAATATATCCACCCTGAACCCATGAATCTGCTTATTTGGAAAAAGCACCTTTGCAGGTGTGATTAAGTTCAGGATCTTGCGGTGAGATCATCCTCGATTAACTGGGCGGGCCCCAACCCAATGACACATATAACAGACAGAAGAGAAAATAGAGAGAGAAGAAGAAAAGGCCTCGAGAAGACAGAGACTGAGACTGGAGTGATGCTGCTTCAAGCCAAAGGATGCCTGGAACCACCAAAAGCTGGAAGAGGCCAGGAAGAATCCTCCCCTAAACTTTCAGAGAGAATGTGGCCCTGCCAACACCGCGATTTTGAATTTCTGTCCTACAAAACTGTGAGAGAATAAATTTCTGTTGCTTTAAGACACCAAGTTTGTGGTCCTTTGTTCAGCAGCGACAGAAAATGAATACAAGCACAGTCCCTGGCTTTAAAGAAATGAGGTGGAGAGACAACACACGCAGATTTTGTAGGAGATTCACACAGAAAAAGACAACAGTAGAGTCACGTGTTCTCAGGTGCTGCGTGAGTTGCACAGATTTCGGATGCCAGGTATTCATTCATCCGTAAACACTGACGGATCACCGCTTACGCTCCGAGATCTGAGAACGCAGCAACAAAAAAGGCAGGTGTATTTCTAACCTCGGAGCTTACAGACTGGGCAGAAACTGCAAAACTCAAACCCCCACCGGGGCCAGGCAGAGGATGGGAAGCAACAAGGTAGGGGGGTGGATCCATCATTCTCTTTCCCACTTTCAATAAAACAGGGACACAGAGAAATAGTTCTTTACTTTAAAAAAATATCGGCACAAATACTTTATGATTTCACTCCTATGTGGAAAATAAACAAATAAACACATAGATACAGAGACCAGATTGGTGGGTATCAGAGGGGAAGTGGGGAGCGGGGCACATGGGGTAAAGGGGGACACTTGTACAGTGACGGATGGCAACTAGACTTCTGGTGGTGAACACAATGTAGTCTCAATGTATGGTGAACACACTGTATCAACGAGTACAGAAGTTAGAATATAACGATGTACAGCTGAAATTTATATAATGTTATAAATGTTACAAACATATATATATATATATATATATGTCAGCACGAGTATGATGATAAATAGCAGTCAACAACTAGACTTCATCTGGAGAGAAACAGTAGGGAGAGGTGGAGACTATGGCAAACTGGAGACATGCCACAGCCAAAGGGGAGGCTTCCACTCGAGCCTTGACTGCTACCATGTGGAAATGAGAGAAGTGTTGCCAGAGTTTCTGTTTTTAAGAGAGGTGAGAATTCCAGGCTTTCAACTGCAATCTCCTTGAAATGAAGACTCAAATGTTTAAAATTGGCTGTGACCAGAAAATAGACCACTGCACCCAATCCAGCCCTCGTGCCTCCAGGCTCTCTGATTCAGATATTAAATTAGCCCCAAAGAGGAAGATGTCCCTAGGAACTGTGCCAATCACAGAATGCCACGGAACCTGCAAGACCTGAGCTGGGCCTTAAAAAGTGAGGACTATTCTTGGCAAGGAGAGGGAGAATATTCCAGTCTAGAAGAGTCTCTCATTGAACGCAAAACCACAATCAAACATCTTCAAGGCCTTTCCAACACTAAACAGGGGCATAAAGACGGAAATGCATAAGGTCCGTATCCAGCAAAGAAGAGACAAATGTGTAAAATGTAAGAAAGACTGATCAACAGCCATCACAGAGCCTTCATCTGTAAACTCTGAGCTTATTTAGAGCCAGTGGAAAAGCAGAGCTTCCTGATTCCTTCGGTCATTCATGCTTGTATTCAGAGAGGAAAAAAGCACTTATATTGATTCTTTTATGGGAATTCTAAAATTCAGAGACATCTTACTGGAAAAGAGAAGGAAGAGGGGGAGAGGAGTTGAGAAAGATAAAGATTCATTTATGCATACATTTATTTAGACATGTAGAGCATTTGCTAAGTGCCAGGAGTTATTTTAGGAACTGAAGATGCAGCTCTGAAAAAAGCAGGCAAAGCTTCCATCACCAGAAAGCCTCTATTCCAGTGAGGGAAGAGAGATAACAAACAAATAAACGTGTAAATACATATATCAGTTGTGCAAGCCATGTGACTATCTATGGAGGACAGAAGGAACAGCAAGTGCAAAGGTCCTGAGGTGAGACGGATTGCAACACGTTTCAAGAATAGTGTGGGAGGCAGAATTCGAAGAGGGGCCCCATGATCTTCCCGTCTCCCCTGTGTTATTTCTAGGATTACATTTAACAACCTAAAGGATTCTTTTAACAAACGGAATTTTGCACTGTAATTAAGATTACTAACCAGTTGACCTTTAGTTAGGAAGATTATCCAGGTCAGCCTAACCTAATCATACGAGTCCTTTAAAAGCAGAGGATTTTCTCTGGCTGCCTGCAGAAGGGAAAGTCAGAAGGTGAAAGCATCAGGAGGATCCAATGCACCCTTGCTGGCTTGAATATAGAGGGGACCATGTGCAAGGAAAATGAGTGGCCTCCAGGAGCTGAGAGTGGCCCTCAGCTGACAGTCAGCAAAGAAACAGGGGTCTCAGTCCTACAACCTCAAGGGACTGAATTCTGCCAATAACGTGAATGAATCTGGGAGTAAACTTTTCCCCAGAGCCCAGGCCAGCTGACAAGCTGATTTTGGCCCAAGCAGAAAATATGGGGCCAGCCCGGCAGCGCAGCTGCTAAGTTCACACATTCTGCTTTGGCAGCCCAGAGTTTCCTGGTTTGGATCCCAGGTGTGGACCTACACACCACTTGGCAAGCCATGCTGTGGCAGGTATCCCACATATAAAGTAGAGGAAGATGGGCACAGATGTGAGCTCAGAGCCAATCTTCCTCAGCAAAAAGAGGAGGATTTGCAGCAGATGTTAGCTCAGGGATAATCTTCCTCAAAAAACAAAAAAAGAAAAGAAAACGTAGCCGAGCCTGCCCCTACTTCTGACCTACAAATTGGTGAGATGATAATAAATAGGGGCTGTTTTGAGCTGCTACACCTGAATTACTTTATTATGCAGTAACAGAAAACTCATAGAAATAGCAAGGAGGCCAGTATGGCAGGAGTGGAGTGAGCAAAGGTAGTTGAGAAGATGAAATCGAAGAGATAGTCAGAAGCCAGAAAACGCCAGGCTTTCTGAGCCTTGTCAGGCCACGGGATTTCTGCCGAATGAGACAGGATGCCCCTGGAGGGTTTGAGCAGAGGAAACACGGCCTCGACTTGCTCCTGGGAGCTCAGCACTGTCTGAGGAACTGATACCCAGAGAAAGTAACTCCACTGACAGAGTTCCAGGTGACCTCCAGGGGCACTGGTAAACGCTTGACTATAAAATATTCAGAAGAAGCTGGCAAAACAAATGGAGAACAGCCAGAAAGGTTGAGAGACGAAGCCTATCAAATACAACATGAAAGATACGCCAGCAGCTTCGAAGAGCAAATCCGTCCAGAGAGAGCACCCCAGACAGCCTGAAACGCAGCTACGCTTCCCCTTTCTTCAGCTCCCACGTGCAACAGGAACAATGCTCTCAGAAACCGTGCTTCTCTAACCAACATATCTGTGTGGTACAGACTCAGCCTCAGGACTATCTGAAGCTTGCCCCCACACCACCCTGGCAAACGATTAACATATGATTAAACCTGATGATTAATCATGGCCAGGAATTTGATTGCTAATAATCAGAGACTCGGGGGGCAACTTTTATTGGTGGTTGAGAGCTTTGCCAGAAACTGCCTCCCAGAGGGAGCTGGGGGATTGGAGGATGACTAAGGAGTCCCATGGTGGGAAAAATGAAACTGCAGACCCACGAGATAATAACAGCAATAGAGAGAGAGGCGGGGCCTCCCACACACACACACGCCAAGTCAGAAATACCTCAGGTATAATTAAACCCCACTCCAGAACGCAGCACCTTTTTGCAATAAGAATCTTTACTTGCAGTCCTCAGCATTCTGTTGCCTTGGCAAAAAACCTCTCTTTTGACATTTGAGAGGTTTCTGTCCTGTTTTCAAAGAACAGTCCTGGTGGAGATGCCTTTAAAAATGTGTTTTGTATCTGCGATGCCTTTCCTGCGGAATTCCCTGGACCCTCCCAACCCCGGGCAGGGTAACCTGCTCTCTGCCATATTAGAAACGGTTCTAATCAGAATCTGTTCATATCCTCTACCTGTCTTCTCCATAACAGGCATCCCCCAACCCCATTTTCACTGGCAAACCTTGGGTTAGACATGCCGTGGGGCCCCAGTTGTAAGAGGGTGCCCAAGCAGGAAGCAACAGAGATTTCCGTGTCACATGGTGCCTTTGAGTGTCCACTGTCTGAACTGGTGACCTTCTGCTTGTCTTCGACCCTGGTCCCTGGGAACGGTGGGCTCCTGAAGCAGGTTGAGCTTCTGGGACTTGGGATTGGCAGCTTACGTTTTCTTGACGGGTTTCTGATCAGTTTTATCCTGACTGCCAGTTTATGGGGACTTGTCTCTTCTATTTCCATTTCTGCCCCTGTTTGCTTTCTCCTGGCTTCCTGCTCTCCAAGATCCATGGTCAGAGCCTAATGCTGTTAGGAATGAACCGTAACTAGGAATTCTGTAAACTAGGAATACTCGTGAGTCGATCACAAAGGGGGCTTGTGATGATCTGGAAGATAACACATAGAAAGCGTTGTGCGGGTGGGCGGTACGTAAGTGTTGACCAAAGGTTAGCCATTTTTAGCAGGAAAGCCGGTGGAGGATGGGAAGAGATCAGAATGAAACTCAGAGAGAGCGCTGGCAGGAGAAGACACTTGGGCTGTGGGAATAGAATTTCAGAGTCCTATTTCCAGGCAAAAGGCACTGGGCAGTGGACCCCCACTTCATGAGCATCAATTCAGCCCTACAGCCACAGAAACACAGAAAGAGGTACTTGGGAGTTTGCTTAAAGCCAAGTAAGGCTGAGTTTGCTGTCTGAAAATTCTAGTGATGGAAAATTCACTTTAGTCCTGTTTTAGCCTTCTCTGTCATAGTGATGACAATTATGATGTCTTCATTCAATAAGTACAGTAGTTCCCCTTATCTATGGGGAACACATTCCAAGACCCCCCCCCCATGGTTGCCTGAAACTGCAGATAGTACTGAACCCTACACACTATTTCCCATCCATACATATTTGAGGTGTGACAGCAGAACTAGCATGAATGTCTTTTTCCTTCTTCACAATTTCACGGATGGAAGATTCGTTCTTATTGTAGTTCTTAGCAACCTAAAGATACAACGTTTTTCTTTCCTTTCAAGTCAAGAACTTTGACCTCTTCACTTAAAGCAAGAACTTTATGGTTTCTCTTTGCCATATCCATCCACACTGCCAGCATCACTACTCTTACACTTTGGGGCCAGAATAAGGGTGACTTGAACCCAAACACTGTGATACTACCACAGTCAATCTGATAGCCAAGATCATTACTAAGAGACTAATAGGAGAGTACACAGGGTGGCTATGCTGGACAAAAGGATGATTCGGAGTGGGATCGAGTGGGATCGAGTGGGATGGTGCAAGATTTCATCACTCTACTCAGGACACTGCACAACTCAAAATTTATGAATTGTTTATTTCTGTTAATTCTTTCCCATTTAATATTTTTGGACCACAGTTGACCAGGAGTAACTAAACCCCAGAAAGCAAAACCGGGGATAAGGAGGGGACTACTGTATACCGAGTGTGCATATGTGCTAGGTACACCGCAGAAAGCTAAGCAAAGGCCCTGCCCTCATGCATCTTAACCGTCTGGTGTGGAAGATAGATAATAAATACGAACACGACATAAATAAGTCATCGCAGTCAAAATGGTGGTATGAATAACTGGAGGAATCTCTTTCAGATAGGGTCATCAAAGAAGGCCTCCTTGAGAAGGTGACATTTAAACTGAGGCTTGAGGCAAATTAGAATAAACAAAGCAAGCAAACAACGGGAGTAAGGCAGAAGGACCTAAGGTGGGGAAAATGATAGGAACCACCTACCATGTGTTGAGATGCTATATGCCAACCCCTGTACAGGTCATCTCATTTGACCCCTACAAATCTTCAAGGAAGGGGCAATTTTTCCAGGAGATAACTGAGGCTACGGAGCTCAAATAAATCACCCAAAGCAAGGGACAACACTGACTAACACTGAGTGGCATCAGCATCTAGCTGTTGTGCACAGCCTTGTTTTGGAAACCCAAGGTCAGAGCAAGGCAATGGACCAGAACCAGTAAGAACAAAACGGACAAGGCTCCTGGGCCAGGGGGAAGGCCAGTAGCCACCATGATTGATTTCAAATGACTCTTAAAGAGAATTGTAATAACAGCCCCCATGTTCTGAGCGATGGGCTTGTGCCAGGCTCTGTGCTAAACCCTCCACAGCATCATGCATGGCCTCTCCCAACACCCCATAAGGTAAGAAGCGCTACACTCCCAGCTTTGTAGATGAAGAAAGGGACGTAACACCCCTTCCTCGCACCCCTTTCTCCCCCACCACCGGGTCACACACGGACTCAAGCAGAAGCCAAGATTTCAATCTGGAATGTTGACTGCAAAGGCAAGTGATGAGGGAGATTGTGAGACTTTCAACCGTGTCATAGGAGCATTGGTTAAAACAAAGTGAACCTGGAGAAGAGGAAAGTGCAACAGAGAGCCGGGCTAAGGCTCTGTCTGCAAGCATCTGGAAGGTTATCCCTTTTGGAAGCTGGACTAGATTTGCTGACCGCAGAAGACAGAACTCAAGTCAGTGGGTGGAGTGGAGGCCATCAATGCCCCACCCAGATCCCTTTACCAGGCCCGTCCTCTCAAATCCAAGTTGCTGGCAGTGCTGGCCCCGAGTTCCCACAGGGCACCCTTTTCTGGAGACTCGGCCGTGGGGCTGGACCACAGAGCAACTGAAGGTTTGCTCTGTCCCAGCCACTCCATTCAACCTGAATTTTGACATGAATAATGACTGTCTGAAAACCCAGCCCCCTCCTTGTACAGCTCACTTTAATAAAGAGCAAAAAGACCATGGTTTGGAGACAAAATAAATTCCATAGTATCCCACTTCTCCCCATCAAGCACACAAAACAAACCAAAAGAGGACACACCGAATATAGCACCCAGAAAATACGGTTTTGGAGTTTTTCCCTGCTGATATTTTATTTAATCCCTGGGGCTTTCCCTCGCTTGGCTAATTTACAGGTCAATGATGTCTATTCTCTTTGCACACCTAATGTTTGACTCCTCACTTTCATCAAGGAAAGATGGAGGCAAAAAGCAAGGATGTCTGGCTGTAGCAAAAAGCAGTTGTGAAAAGCGTTAAGCCAAGATCAAATATTTACGCTGCGTCAAGCTGGCTAACTGACTGTAATATCAAAGGACAATAAATCACTTGAAAAAAGGGAGAAAAAGCAATCAATGTGAATAGTATAATTTGCCTTTCATCAGGTGCTGTTGAGATCTTGATTTTTTTGGTTGTTCATCTAACAATGATCGTTTCTGACTTTCTTTTTTCTCATTTAAAAATACATTTCATTTCCGTCCCCGAAGCCACTCAGCTGTGCAGCGTGATTAGATGAGGTTTTGTGAAGATGGCATCGAATTCCATACTTTGTACTCTGTGAAAGGAAACAGTGTAGCTCTCTGCAGTCCACGGCCGCTTTTCAACGGCTCCCACTGTTGTTACACGATTAAGAAATTGATTGAACTCTGAGAGACCGGAGCATTTCAAAGAACAGCCCTGTTCAAATTATAGATTTTGGTAAATGAGACTTATGAAAAATTAACAGCAGCCAACTGGCCAATATTTCACATCCCTAGCCACCCCCCTCCCACCCCCAAGCCCAAATGGGCAGCAGGTAATAAATTAAATGTAGATAACAAAAGAAAAATGATAATGAACAACTTGACGTCTCTTCACCATTAATGTTTTTTAAAACTCTACCATTTTACTATTTTAAACAGTAATTTTCATCTTGTTGCATTTTTAAAAATTTTGTTACATACTTCAATTACAAAACCCTCCCGCGAAAGTCTGCAACAAGGTCATACTTAGAAGATAAATTGACCTAAGATTTATCATCAGACTGTTAATTTCCAGTGAAAATGACCTGATTCTTACAGAAGGCTGAATGCTTACGGAATTTGGTCCTCCTGCTTTTTTAATTTATTTATACCAGCTTTATTGAGACGTAATTCACATACCTACAATTCATCCACTTTAAGTATGCAATTCAGTGTTTTTTCCTATATTCACAGAGTTGCTTTCCTTTCGAATAACCATAATTCTGTTGTTTTGAATTGGTCTTTTTAGAGGGAAAGCTTTAAAGAAAAATCTAAAAGAACTTTTAACCTCATGAACTTTGAACTCAAAGCATCAACTCCTGCTTTTCTCCCACCTCCTGGCTTCTTTCTTTGTGGATTTATAGTTTTTCTTTTGGAAGACTTCATTTCACCAGTTGAGGCCCTCTGTGCCTAACATCGCCACAGAAGCAGAGACGTTAGGGTAAAGCTGCATCTTCACTATGGAAGCATCGCCGGGGCTCTGCTGCTGGCAAATAAAACCTTCGTTTCCCTTGTGTTTCCTCGCAGACATTTTCGCACTGCTCATTGCAGACTGATCTTGGCAACTTCGCACTTGCTCAAGGCCAGGGATTTATTAGCAGTGGCATCAATATAAATTCACAGAGGAAAAATCTTGATCAAGTTTCAACAAGCCAGATTCACCTTTTACACCTTGTGCTGCGTGGGCTGGGGGGGGGGGGGAGGGAGTGCCTGTGCGTGATTTGCAGGCACACACATACACATTCGGTCATTCGTAGCATGGGTCAGTCTGATTCTGTTATTTGTGTTTTCCTTTTATAAGAGGAGGTAATTAAACATGACCACTTACTGTCCCTCCAATTCCTGTCCATCACTCCCTCTCACCCCAGGCTTCCTGAACCTCTGGAGGAGTAGGGCCCAGGAACTTGTACTTTAAGCAGACTTTCCAGGTGACTCTGATGGCCCAACACTGGGGCACCAAGGCTGCTCTGTCACATACTGAAGACCAGGTATTCCATGCAAGCAGTGGAGGCCCTCACAGCTGATACTCAGAAAGACCGATGCACTGGAATCAAATCCCTAACTGCTGTGGTCCGAACATTTGTATCCTCCCAAAACTCATATTGTGAAATGCTAACCCTTAAGTGATGGTATTAGGAGGTGAGGCCTTTGGTGTTTACTAGGACTTGAGGGTGGGGTGCTAATGAATGGGATCAGTGCTCTGCTAGCAGAGCCCGCAGAGCTCCCTCGCTCTTTCTGCCCTGTGAGGACACAGCGAGAAGATACCAGCAGGGAACCGGGAAGAAGCTCTCACAGCATGCAACAGTGCTGGCACCTTGATCCTGGACTTCTGGCCTGCAGAACTGTGACGAATAAGTTTCTCTTGCTTATAAGCCCTCCAGTCTGTCGTATTTTGCTACTGCAGCCCCAATGGGCTAAGACACTAACTGTCCTGAAGTCTGAGGGCACCCAGACCCACAGACGCTACCACAAATCTACTCTACACCACACGCCAGGACTACAAGATAAACCAGACTCAGCTCCTCACTCTCTGTCTGGTGGGGTCTGGACGTGGAAACCAGTAAAGTGCAATAAAGTATTAAAAGTACAAAAGCAAAAATCTATGTTACAAGGCTAATTTGGGGAAAGCTTTTTAAAACACCTTCAGGTTTCCTATGTGTCGTCTTTCTTTCTTCTGACCAACCCTCCCATCCCCCCACCTAAACACGTACCCTTCCACACAGTATACACCCCCTCAGCCCCCCACCCCTGCTCATCCCCTACATACATCCCACTCACACATCACACAGACAGGGGTGCCAGATTTAGCAAATAAAATACAAGATGCCATTTAAATTAGAATTTCAGACAAACATATTTGGGACATAGTTATACTAAAAAGAAATTCATTATTTATCTGAAATTCTAATTTAACCGAGGGCCCTATATTTTACTTGGCAACTCTTCACACCGTTCTCTCTCTCTGACACACACAGGCATGCCTGTACTCTACTTTCACATTGTTCTACTGTATTGCTGCAAATTCTCACAAGGACAGTTCTGAGTCACTATCCTTTTTACCGTTCTACATTGTTTGCTTGAATTTTTATAACACATATGTATACATTTGAAATGGAAATTTAAAAGCAGTTCAAAAATATTTTAAAAGCATATTTCTTCCCATTAAGCCATCGGCATTCCTGAGACTGTGTCCCCTCCTCACCAAGTTGGTGAACTGCTGCAGAGAGCAGCGAGTTTCTGGGGAAATTTGGGAACTTTAGAAAGGGCAAGAACATAAGTCCAACAGAAAGGGCAGCTAGGAATGGACACAGGAGAAGGCAACCAGGAGGGCCCTAGGCACGGGGACTGATAAAGGCTTTTTTTTTTATGATAAAATCGATTACATAATAATATTTACCAGGACTGCTACATTTGGTTGTGCAGTATGTGCACTGCAAAAGGGGCTCATCCAAGGGGGGAGGGGCTGTACTCTGCCTGCCCCTCCCCACATCCATAGGGCATCTTTTTCTAACTTACATAAAGGCCCCATAGAGGTTCACAACTGCCTCAATGAGGTCGCACCTAGGAAAATTTGTTACATGCTAGCTAGTTTGCTAATTGGCTTAAGATTCACGACTCACTGTGAAGAACTCCCTTTTACAGCAGGAACAACACCCCGGCAATTTGGAGCGCTAGCAGGTAGCATGAGCACTGGTCCCGTTCATACATTGGAAGCTGTCACCCTTCTTTAGCCTGGCCTCCCTCACACGGGACTCCAGAGAGACGTGGAAGACTGTATTTGCCAAAGATGGCTGCAATATGCTCTCCTACAGTGTGACTCTCCAACCTGGAAACCAGGCAGGGTTGCAACTGCTTCAACCACAGTGTAGAGCAGAGTTGATACAGATGGCTTGGGAGGCTGGGTCATAACAGGTGACGTAGCTCCCGCCCTGAGTCCGACCACCCTGAGGCCGCCATGCGATGAGGAAGCCATGTTGCATGCAGAGGCCAGGTATAGACCTCACGGTTCTCCTAGTCCAGGCACCACATGTGTGCAGGAATGAACCTTCAGATTCCTGCCCCCTGCAGCTACATCACTACCCACCTTTGAGTCTTCCTAACTGAGACCCTAACATCCCGGCACACTGACATGCCATTCCCGTTATGCCTTGTCTGACTTCCTGACCCACGGAATCCATGGGCGTAAGTCACTAAATGTTATGGTAACTTGTTACACAGCCATAGTACCTGGAACAAAAGAGCAGAATGCCAACTGACCCAGGAACCTGGTGAGAGCCAACAAGTTTTATCAAAGCCTGAAGAACAGAGTGATATAAGTAAGGCCAGCTGCATTGTCCTGAAATCCGCCAGACCTGGGCTGCTTCCCTCTCAGGCCTAAACAGCACTTTGAGCCCATTTGATCACACCAAGGCAGAAATTGCAGGACATGAAAAATCAGCAACCGGCAAAATGGCTTTACTCTCTTATTACTGCCTATCAGAAGCAATGCTAAGCTCACTCTACTCCTATCCTCTGGGACAATTTGGTTCATCAATAGTCTGAACATCCCTGCGCCCCAGAGCTTGCAGAGCCCACTCAGCAATGGGGGCAGGACAGCAAATCCCACAGGTACAATTGGACTCCTATTACCCAAGGAGAGGGATAGTCTGATGCCTTCTCATACTTTCCCCGGGAAAGAAATTATGAGGTCATGGTGCTATCCTATCACAACTCTCTTGGGCCTTTTTGGGGACATAAACTACAAGCTTCTCCCTAATATGTGTAAGAACATGCCTAAGAATAAACGTAACAAGCAAGCATGATTTTTAAATGAAGGAGGGAGTGTTCAGCAGAGGGTTTGCAAACATTAAGAATTCTCTTACTTTGTACAAACACACATGCAGCCCATCTCTGGGAAAAGACAGAAAGTTTAGGTGACCCCACAAAAAGGTTGTTAGAAATTAGCTACAATCCATTAATTCCATTGCTCACCCATGAAATGGAAAAGTCATTGTGTACTGTTGTCCAGGGTCTCAAGGCTTACGTAAGGGATTTTTCTGAGGGCCTCCCATGACATTTGCGTATAGTTTAAATAACCTGCGATGGTTTAATAAGGTCCAAGAGGATGCCCCAAATCACCTCTGTACCTTCATGGAACTCACAATTTAAGACACTCATTGTTGCCAAGAAGTAGAAAAGCCAACATCCATAAACAGTTTTGGATCATTTGAAGAGGCTGTGCATTGCTATTTAGAAACAAAAATAATGGCGCTCATTTTTCATAGTGACATCAGCAAGCTTATATTACACACTAACAGTCTGCCTAGAAGGGACAGCATTAGCCCCAGGATCTCTAGTAAGAGGATGACGTGGAAGGTACTTCCAATTCTTCAATTAGCGACAGGATGTAGTGGCCCAAGCACTGGCCTCAGACAAGTTTGAATCCCAGTGTAACCACCATCCTACAAGACCTTGAGAAAGTCACGCTAACCTCTTTGGAACCCATTTCTCATAACCTAGAAAATGAGGAGTTTGGACCAGAGTGGTGTTTCCAAAAATGTGTTTCTTAGAATGCTAATTTTACAAGACATGTCATAGATTAAAAAAGCAAAAAGAAAAGATCCCGTGACCAAATAAGTTTGGAAAAGGTAGCATATTGAATGACTTTTTGGGGAATCACAGGCTGCATTGACATGTACGAGTTCTAAGAAGCCCTGCGTTACAGAAGCTGGTTTCATTTTGTTTAACCCAGCATTTCCAACACATGGTTGACCATGAAACACTTTTAACCTGTAACTCCTATTAACGTGTGGAGAATGGTTCCATGGGAGCCATTTGGGGGGAATACTAGCCGATGTTCATTTATTCAATCACTAATTCAGTTCCTCTTAGTCTCCCCAAGTTCCAGAATTCTTTTATCCCACCTCAATTAGTTTGCTTGTTTGAGTGGGACATCTGCCAAGTTGTCTACAAGAAAGTCAGTGGAGTCAAAACCAGCATGCTTTTACCCAGTTTGGCTGAGGGACAGCCCTCATCTCATCAATAGGACGCTGATTGTAAAAATATTAATAAATGAGCTCTCCGGGAACAAAAAAAGCCTAATGGAAGTGCTGAGAAATATTTTCATCCTCATGCTGAGAGTTCCTTTTATTCTCTGTGATGCTGTTTAGCCTCTCCCAGGTTGACTAGGGTAAACTATTCCTCCTTACCAGCCCCCAAAATAGCAAAAATATTCCCCTCTTTCCCAGAAGTAGACAGTTCTGAACAATTTTCTATTACTGTTCTGAGAACGGAATATTTGTCTTGCTCCACTTCAGATAAAACGCCTGTCCCTAATCCAAGGAGAGCAGCTAGGTTTCTGACCTATCCTCTCCCCTGCTTGGACTACTGGGGAGAGAAGGAATCTAAGGCTGTGTCATGGAGTCATGGGGAAAGAGTTCTGTGGTTGATTAATGATGTCTGTAGGGTCAGGGAGCAAAGACACACACCATGAATTCGCTATTCTGGCTCTGAACTAAGGTGAGGTAGAAGCCAGTATCCCAAAGCAACAGGACTGTTACAAAAATCACCTCAAAAATCAATCATAAATTAGCAGGGGAAATGTAAACAAATGCTCATTCTTTTTAATATTGTTCTTTTTACTCCACCAGCACTTGAGGAAAAAAAAAATGTGAAAAATTAGTCCATTTTATTACACTCCCAGATCCTGCTACTGATTCTAGTGGGATTAGAGTTAATAAACTTCTGAGCTGGAAGATTGAGTTGTAGTTGCTGCAATCCCCATTCTATTTCATTACCGATAATATGTACTCACCAAAAGTAACTTTATTATTCTTCTGACATCTTTTATCTAATTCAGAAATGGGCAATTCCAGCCATGATATGTGTGTGCTGCATACCAATATATGCAGAAGCTGGGCAAACCGCTGAGTGCTGGTTGTACATGAAGAAGTGTTGGTGCTTCGCCCCTCGGGGTCTCCATACAGCCCCGGTGGCCCTGTGATCAAACTCACATGAGCACGTTAGTGACAGCTGCCTCCTACTTCTCCATCACTACCTCGCAGTGGAGACGGCAGGAATCAGTGAGCTGCTCTTCTTAGGGCTTGGGAGCACCTGCGGGTCAAGCACAGTCTCGAGTTGCCGACCTCAGCCCCCAAGCACTCAGGGACTCCAAACTGAGTAGGGAAGCCGGCCGTGCATTAGGCAAGAAACACAAGGAGACCCGGATTCTAGATGAGCGCTGTCCAACAGCACTTCCTGTGACGATGGAAATGTTCTGCCTGTCCAATAAGGCAGCCATATGTTGGGCACTTATAAGGTGGCTGATACCACTGAGAAAGTGGAATGTTTACGCAATTTTAATTAATATAAATTTAAATAGCCACTATGTGACTCTGGTCAAGTTATTTAACTTCTCCAGCCCTCACTTCCTACAGACCTCCCAAATCCATTTACTTCTTTCCATCTCTCCGCTAGCATTCTAACCCCTTAATGGAAGCTACTCTGGCTATCTCTACCCAGGATAGCCACAATGGCCCCCTGATTA
The DNA here is from genome assembly GCF_021613505.1 of Equus quagga. Classification (NCBI taxonomy): domain Eukaryota; kingdom Metazoa; phylum Chordata; class Mammalia; order Perissodactyla; family Equidae; genus Equus; species Equus quagga. Next base: position 109,834,523 of record NC_060267.1, read on the forward strand.
ATAACCCTTGCTGATTGTGGGTGGCGAGCACTTATAAAAATAAAAATTTGAGTAAAAAAATTTTTCAGTGGCTTCCCAATGCTCTCCAGATAAAGGCCACGAGCACTAATGTGGCATGCTCCCTCCTACCTCCCCAGCCTGAACTCTCACTGTGATGCCCTTGCCCTCTGGGCTCCAGCTACTCTGATGTTTCCCTGTCCTTTGAAGTTCTGCACTCCTTCCTGCCCCAGGGCCTTTGTACATTCTTCCTTTCCCATTCATTGCCCTCTGTCATCCTCCTCTCTCCCTTTGCCATATTCACTCTTGTACATCTTTAGAACTCAGCTCAAGCATTATCTTTCCAGGAAAGCCCCAGTTTGGGTCCCAATCTTCTGTTGTGAGATCTCTTAGGACTATAGTTCACTCCTTCAGAGAACCATCACCTCCCAACTTCAAGGTCACTGCTCCTATGACAAAGAGGAAGACAGCCTTGTCAAATTCGTAGTAGCATCTCAGAGCAGGAGGGTACAGTTGCAATATTTAGAAGATTTGCAGGGACTGGTTTAAGGCAGCTTTCTCAAGGCAAGTTCTGACTGGGCTTGTGAACTTACAGAAAGGCCCCTGGGTCCAGGCCACACACAAGGGGAGGGGTTACTCAGGCCGTGAATGCCGTGGAGGGAGAAGGCTGGGGGGCAGCACAGAAGCGTCCTGCTTCACCCTCCACAGTCAGCCAGAGGCCCGTGGCTAAGGCTCACCTGGCCTTCCCATCACCCTCAGCGGCGGGAAGGGAACAGAGCAGATTTTAAGTACCTGATGTTTCCACTGAGCCAGACACCAGTGAGAATGCGAAAGCAGCAGATGCAAACAGTGAAGAATTAAACATTTAGAAAGATCATCTCGTGTAAACACAAAGACTAAAGATGACAAATATCGGAGGAGCACAGATGAAGCAGCCAGAGGAAACTCAGGTCTTCCCAGAGCCAGGGCCTCGGCCAAGCTGGAGGGATGCTTTTAGACTCCTTAAAAGAAACCAAACAGATACTCAGCAAGGTGATAGTAGGAGGCTCTGCGGCGCCCGGCCCAGATCTCCCTTCCCGGGAGGGGCACCCGTCTCCCCACAGTGCCCACCGAGAGTGTTGTCTGTCCGCTAGTGGTGCACAGCCGCCCCTTCTCCAGAGAACTGCCCCAGATGGCAGGAGCCGACTCTCCCAGAAAGGTGCATGCACACCCCTCCTGGGGGTGGCCCACTGCCTGGCAAGGCGAGACTCCCTGAATCTCCATCCTTGCTCTGCTCCTTCCCCTTAAGCATCCTGCTTCCCTCCTGCCTTCACACACATTTTTCCTCAAGAAATCACCTACAGCCAAATCCCTCTCTCAAGCTCTGCTGCTAGGGGAAGTGGCCTCTAGAGGAACAGATGGTGACAAAAGATCCAAGATGCCAAGCACTGTTGGAAGCATTGGTCTTCCAGGATGTATGCCGAGGGCTGGAACACTGGATTGCAGTTGGCAAAAGCCAAATATCCAAGCAACAGGGGTTGGTGCAAAGAGTGGTCCTCTAAGGAGCATTTGTTGTGTTTAAGTGGACTGGCATGACAAACTCAGGTCTAACAACAAAAGCAAGAGATCTGCCCGAGAATGGGGCTGCTATTCTCCATACGAGTCTCAAGGAAGAAGGTTCAGGTACTGATCTCAGGCCATCCTTGGTTGGCTGCAGCTTGTGGTCCACCAAGAGCATCATGTTGACAAGGTAAATGAGAAGCATGATCCACCAGCAATAGTTGACCCCAACGCAGGAGTGAAGCGTCAACCTGCACGTCTTGAACGAGCCATCTCTGGACTGTAGAAGTGAGAACTAGGCTTTGGAGCCAGCAAGGCCTATGTTAAAGTTCTGGAACAGCTTCTTACTAGCCCTGGGGCCTCAGGCAAACATTCAGCTCCTCTGTGTCTCAGTGTATTTGCTTCCTATGGCTGCTGGAACAGATGACCCCGACTTGGTAGCTTAAAACAACACACACCTATCTTCCTTCAGTTCTGGCGACCGGAAGTCCAGAATCAGTTACATGAGGCTAAAGTCAAGGTGTGAGCAGGCCTGGCTCCTCTGGGGGCTTTGAGAGAATTCCTTTCCCTGCCTTTTTCAGATCCTACTGGCCGCTCGTATTTCCTGGCTCACAGCCTTTTCCTCCATCTTCAAAGTTCAACACTCTAATCTCTGCTCATATCACCTCCTCTTCTGTGTCAATGCTCCCTCTGCCTCCCTCTTTTAAGGACACTGTGATTACGTTCAGGGACCACCCCGACAAGCCAGGATACTCTCCCCATCACAAGATCCCTAACTCCATCACATCTGCAGAGTCCATTTTGCCGGTAAGGTAACATTCACAGTCTCCAGGGATCAGAACCCAGATCTCTGGGGGCCATTATTCAGCCTATCACACTCAGTGTGCTCACTTGTGTGGTGGGAATATGCCTATCTCCTCACAGTGTTGTTGTAATGATTATAACACTCAAATGTTAGGTCCTCCATTGTCCCCAAGGGTTCAAACTGTCTGTCTTTACATCCCAGCTCCACCACTATGCAGTAAGGACTCGGCCTTACCCAGAGTTCTGAATTTTTCCTCAGCTTCTGGGAGGCAGTTGATATCATACATGATAGGAGTGTCTTTGTGTAGGGCAGGGGCTGGCCACGTCAGATCATAGAGTGGGGCTGGCCATATCTGACAGCTGTGGGGTGTGGGCTGACCATGCCTGAAAGACCAACCATATGATTTAGGGTGGGGGCTTCGGTCAAGCTGTATCAGCTGACCTGGAGACTGAGTTCAACCACATGGGCAATCGATCAACAAATCAATCACGCCTACGTAATGGACGTCCCAATCAAAACTGGACACCAAAGCCTGGGTAAGCATCTCCTGCATGGCAGTTCTCCGTGCATATTGTCATGCATTGATGCCAGAGGGTAATGCACCTTGAGGACAATAGAAGCTTCCTGGTTGAAACTCTTCCTGACTCGGCCCTATGCATCTCTTCCTTTGGCTAGTTAGTCTGTATCCTTTCCCTGTAATAAACTGTAACCACGAGTATACCAGCTTGCAGTGAGTTCCCTGAGTCCTGCTAGCAAATTATCACACCTCAGGGTGGTTTGGGGAGGAGATTGCTCCCTCTAACTTTGTAGTTGACCAAAATCCCTTGTAGTTGGTGTCAGAAGTGAGGGAAGTCTTGCACGGAATCTGTTCCCTTAACCTTTGCAGCTTAGTTAACTTGAGACCAGTACCTACACGCTCTGTGACCTTGGACAAGTCATTTCTTTGTGTCTCAGTGCCCCAACTCTGAAATGGGAAAACCTGGTAGGGTCATTGTGAGGGTTAAATCAGCTAATACAAGTGAGCACTCAGAAGAGAGCCTTGTGCATACAGAGTAAGCACTAGATCATGCATACTATTTTTACGTATAAAGCACAGATATACATATAGTACATAAACAGGTATAGAGTTTATCTATGGTATCAAAACTTCAAAGCAAGCAGGATTAGGAAACAAAGTCTAAAAGTCTCCATGGGGGGGCAATAATGCAACAAAGGTTGAGAAACACTGCTCTAGATGGACGCTAGCTGTGGTGATGGCGGTGACAGAGCCCAAATTTCTCCAAAGGGCCAAAATACAGAAATGGGCTCTTTCTGTTACTTGGGCAGAGGCCCATTCTCAGGACTGGTCAGTCCAGATTGCTTTTCTAGAACCCCCCACTTCCTCCCCGCCCGTCCCCAGGCAGTCAGTGTTGTGAAGCGGTGGGCCTGTTCTCAGCCTGAGCGAATGCTGCCTGCCTCTCTCGGGCGCGTGGCACAGTGATGCAAGGCCAAGCCTGGTCATTCTTCTCCCTTGCCTCCACCCCTGGTTTGCATATTATTAAAGCCGAATTATTTGGATGTCTGGGCTGAGAGAATTTTACTTTTTTTCTCATTGAAATCTATTTTGAAATTGATGGATGTGTAAAAAATACATGCAACGTGAAGAGGCCTCAGGATGACTGAATTGTCTGCAATTCTGGGGAAAGAGAAAGAGTTGCCGGAAGAAAGTGTCATCTATCTGCATACAATTTGGGTTAGAAAGAGAAAATCCTTATCAGTACCTTATTATATAGCTCTCAACCGGCACCAGGAAACAGCATGATTTGAGACAATGAACATCATCAGTGCCATGAATTCACTGTAATTGTATTTCATTGAGAAAAGGAAAAATGTTTCCCCTCGGCAGACTTGTGCTTCTTTTGATGGGGGAGAGGAAGGGGGGACAGGGAGAGCACTGTACCATCTGGACCGTCAGAACAGAGATGAAAAATAGAACAGCCACTCACTCCATCATTGAGAACTCAGTCACATGTTTCTGAAACACAAAATATGAACGCGATTAAGCTAAGGTAAGAAGAAATCTGCTCGACAGCTGATCATTCTCTGCAGTCCGGCCGCCTCTTACTGACCACCTACGATGGGTCAAGGGCGGTGGTAGCTGCCTCGCAGATTCTCTCCCCTTGTTGAATCTTCTTTAACAGATGAGGTAACAACTCAGCCTGAAACTGGCAGAGCGCATTGAACTCATGTTCTCTGAGTTTAATATTATAACCCTCTGAGTTGCAGGAGATTGAAACAGGGCCCAGCTGAAAAAGTAAAGTATTGGCTCCCCAAACGAAAAAGTCCAGGTGCAAATTCTCAGGCATGGCGGGATCTAGTGGGTCCAATGATGGGATCAGGACTCTCACCTCCTCCCAGTTCCACTTCCTCGGGGTCGGCTTTGTTTCTCAGGAAAGCTGTTCTATCATGGCAGCCCCTGAAAACCCCAAGCCTAAAATCTTCACAGCCCAATAACTTCAGTAGTAATTAAAAGAGGTTCTCCATTTCTTTTTCTCTCCAGCAGTTTCTAGGAAAAGCCCCAGGACTGAGTCTCCCTCAGGCACCTGGGACGAGCGTAGCCCATCAATGAAGCTTTCGCCTTTGGGAGCAGAGAGATGAATGCTCTGATTGGCCAGGCCTGGGTCACGTGCCTATCCCCAAAAGTGTCGGAAGGAGAACGGAACCTCTCGGATGGCGTCCAGGATGTGTCCCAGCTGGTTGGGAGGAAGACGCACCGGCCGGCACAGGAGCCCCGCCCCGCATTCAAGTGGACTCCCCAGACTTCTCAGAGCAGATTGCGGGGTCCCGCCCCCAGAGTTTCCTGTTCAGTAAGTCTTGGGTGGAGCCCAGGAATTTGCGTTTCCAACAAGTTCCCAGGTGCTGCTGCTGCTCAAGGAACCACTTTTGAGAACGGAGCTTTCTTGCAGTCAAAGACAGTGTATTTCTGGGGCCGAGTGGTTAAGTTTGCACGCGCTGCTTTAGAGACCGAGGGTTTCGCCGGTTCAGATCCTGGGCACGGACCCAGCACCGCTCATCAAGCCATGTTGAGGGGGCATCCCACATAGCTAGAGCCAGAAGGACCTACAACTAGAATATACAACTATGTACCAGGGGGCTCTGGGGAGGAGGAGGGAAGGGGAAGGAGAGATTGGCAACAGATGTTAGCTCAAGGCCAATCTTAGAAAAAAAATAAAAGTGTTTTTCTAATAGTATTCCAAAGTTGGCAGGCACTACTGAGTGCCGAGGGTACAGAGGGCAGATGCCTAGAGGAGCTAGATTTGTGAATTTTATTAAACCAGTCCCTGAAGGTAAGCGTTGAGCTGCCGGATGTGGTGCAGGTCCCCCAGCAAACTCCCAAGGCCGTGGTTCTCAAACTGTGATCCTCTGACCACCGGCCTCACAGTCCCCTCGAGAGACTATTAAAAAGCAGATTCTGACTCAGGGCCATTCAGGAGCTATTTGGCAATCAAATAATTTACACCAGGGAAGCCAATGGTATAAGTCCCAGTCTGAGTCTGAAGGCCTGAGAACAAGGAGTGTTGATGTCCAAAGGCAGAAAAAGATGGACGTCCCAGCTGAGCAGAGAGCAAATTTACCCTTCCTCTGCCTTTTTGTGCTGTTCAGGCCTTCAGCGGATTGGATGATGCCTGCCGGCATTAGTGAGGGCCAGGGGTAGCGGGGGCAGGGAGGGCCAGTGGCCAGCCATGCTTTCATGGGCTCAATCCCCAGAGCCCTGCCCTGCCAGGCATCTAAGAATTGAACAGGAGATTCTTATTTAAGTGTGAGAACCACTGCCTCAAGGACCTCAGGGTTTTATTGAACGTAACTAGGTCTGTAACAAGTATTCTGTGAATTCTCTCAGAACCGAGGCCCGCAACCACGGAGGCAGCTGATCTGAGGGTGAGAGAGGAAGAAGGGGAGGAGGATTCGCTCAACAGATCCACCTACCGCACGCCAGGCCCTTGGGATACACAAGTGCTTGAATCCCCACAAAACCCTATGAGATGAGTGTCACTAGCCCCATTTTACAGATGAGGGAACTGAGACTCAGAGAGGCTTACTGACTCACCCAGCTAATAAGGAGCGGAGTCCAGAGTCAAACCCACGATGTCGACTCCAAATATTGCCTTCTGTCGGCCAAATGGGATCATGGAAATTGACGGCAGGGCAGTAGCTATAGAAGGCTCTAAGAGTTGGGGCTCCACGGGACCCGGAAGCTTCTAACATCCAGAGTGGAAGCTCATGGTGAGAGGCTGTGAGGAAGGAGAGCCTAAGGAAGCTGTCATCTGGGAACCTCCTAGCTGTGCAACACTCCGTGGGTGACCAGAAACACCCTCCCAAGCTCAGTCTAGGACGACGCATCTACCCAATTTCACATCAAGCCGAAAGTAACTTCACAAGATGAAAATTAAACCACCCACCTGAACACTGAGGAAGGCCTGGTGTGCTTCCAAAAGAATGGGTCTACATTTCCCCCTTTTCTTACTTACCTCTTGGTTCTGAAACATCACCACCTAATTATGCAACTTGTGGAGTTTCCCTAATTTTACTCTCTTTACGCATCCCAAGATGCATGACATTGTGAGTTGGAATTGAATAATATGTGTGAAAGAGCTTGATCCTGAGAGGAGGACCCTATAGAGACGCCCAGCATCATCATTGCCATCACTATTCCTCATATGTCAATGGCAGCACGCACTGAGAGTTTGATACAAGATTCCAAAGGACCATGAAATTACATTTCTGCACACTGTGTTTAAAACACGCCAACACTGTTTCTTGCTGTACCACTGGTTGTTAAAACTGCATTTTTTTAAAGGCACCATTAGAAAAAGTGAGGCAATAGTGGTCTCTTGTGGAAGCGAGCAGTATGTACAACAATTTATAGAACCTGAATCCTGAATGGCACAGAATCTTTGGAAGCCCATTGGTGGAAAATGGCCCATTTTCAGAGTGGATGGTTTTTGAAAGGGCATGCCTAAAACCTAAGGCCGTATTTGGGAGCTCTCCTTGGGGCCATGGAAGTTTTATTCCTCCCGTCAGCCCCCAGCCTTCCTGCTCTGCCCTCCTCAATCACCCAGGCACGTCTGAAGCAGGGGTTCAGGATGTGCTCTTGAGAGTGCGTGTTCCAGTGAGTTTCACTGGCATCGTGTGGTGCATACCACTGCGTTTCCTTCAAATACCACTTTCAAAGTGGGGCCACACCACTTAAAGTCTTTCCCTCCTGGACACCCATTCAAAACAGGGCTGCTAACCCACTGACAACCTCTAGTCTAGGTTTGTGTCCACGTAAGCAAAGGAAGACTAGGGCTAGCTGAGGAGTAACAGAACTAAAAGGTTGGAGGGGGCCCCAAATACGTGGTAGATTTCTCACCCAATGATGAGTGTTTATTTCCCTCTATTTTGATGAAGATTTTACCATTGTTTACACTGTACCAGAACAAACTGAATTTATGACTTATATTTCATGATTTGGGAAACCAATTTCATACACAATGTTAAAATTCATTTATTATGAAATTTGACATCCACACTGAAGAGCATCTAAAACATGTGGACCACATAAAGAATAAAACTGAAGTGAGCATCCAGGCAACTAACAGCGAGCCCAGGCTAGGAAGGAGCAGTGCCAAGAGCCCTGCGCCCTCCACAGTCACAGCCACTCTGGGGATGACTGCCCCTAGGCTAACGTTTATGAGAGTCATTTCCTTGCTTTCCTTTAGAGCTTTCCACATGTGTTTACATCTCTAAGCAATAAATTTAGTTTGGGTTGTTTTTGAACTGTATGTAAATGGACGCCTTGTGACTCGCTTCTCTGCTCTTTAATATTCCATTGTACAAATAGACTACTTTTGATGGACATTTGGGTTGTTTTTCACTTTTTCGCTTTGGCAAACAATGCTTCTATGAAGTGTCTCATCTATCACTTGATTCCCACATGCAAGGAACCCTCCAGACCAAAGGTTGGTAAACATTTTCTGAAAATAGCCAGATAGTAAATATTTTGAGCTGTACAAACCAGATGTTCTCTCTCGCAACTCTTCGACTCTGCCATTGTATCAGGAGAGCAACCGTGACCGTATGTAAACAAATGAGCATGATGGTGCTCCAGCAAAACTTTAACAAGGGGCCGACCCCGTGGCTGAGCGGTTAAATTCACACGCTCCCTTCAGCAGCCCGGGGTTTCGCGGTTCAGATCCTGGGCGAGGATATGGTACCACTCATGAAGCCATGCTGAGGTGGCGTCCCACATAGCACAATTAGGAGGACCTACAACTACAATAGACAACTGTGTACTGGGGGGGCTTTGGGAGATGAAGAAAAAAAAAGAGGAAGATTGGCAACAGAAGTTAGCACAGGACCAATCTTTAAAAAAAAACAAAAAAAAACTTTAACAAAACAAAAACAGATGACACCCCGTTTTTGGACCATGGTCCACTAATTTGCCAAGTCCTGCTAAAGATGACTTGCTTTGGAGTGGAATTGCCAGGGCCACACCGTTGCACAAGTTCTGCAGCCAGAAGCTGCAGCTAGGTCACAGGGTATGTGCACGTTCAGCTTTGCTGGATAATGCCAAACTCTTCCCAAAGTGGTTTTGCAAGTTTGCACTCCCACCAGCAGTAGAAGTGTCCCCATCACTCACACCCCGACCAGTACTTGGTAGCATTAATTTTTGCCAAACTCCTGGGTATGTAATAAAATTTTGGTTTGCATTTTGCTGGAAGTAGCTGAGTCTTGAGTTCCTGTATCTCTGCCAGTGGTACTACTTTTGTGTGACTTGAAGCTCAGTCATTTTCCTTGGGCCCCTGAGTGGCAGAAGCATGTGCTTCCACGTCTCCTTCTTGCCCCTGCCCCCAAAACCAAGCTTACACATTGCTGAGGCAATTCTTTTGGTAATTCAGATCATGCCTCAAACCTCTGAAAAACCCTCCTAATATGAAAGACAGGCAACCAAGACTGGTGGTTGAAGCTGAGGCCATTTTTTTTTTTTTGGAAATACAGACCACAGACCATATTAAAACCCTGGAAAATAAACACAACCCTCCTAGTGAAGAAAGCAGAGTGAGTGGCTATCTCAGGGCCTTCTAGGGGACTCCTAGGGCTTGTAAAACAGGCCTGGTTGGGGCAGGAGGGAGGTTGGGGAGGGATGTGCCAAGGGCACAGGGTCCCCATTCCTATCTGCACGTCACCAGAGCTACCAGTGTGGGGTTTCGGTTTTTTCATCTGTTTTATAAACTCAATCACTGCATATTTTATTTGAAGGTTTTTATAAGCTCCTTAAAAAGACCACAAACCACTCTTCACTATTAATCAACTTACAGAGAGCCTATACAAGAGACTGCCGCACGTGGAGCGTATGTGAGACCGCTAGTGGTTAAGATCTGGGTGCTGCGGCCGGACATCCTGTGCTCAAATCTTGGCCATCACCTCCCGGCTGGGTGACCTTGGGCCGATGCTACACTCCTCTCAACCTGTGTTTCCTCGTGTGCAAAATGGCAGTAACGACTGAACCTCCCTCATTGGCTTAGTCTAAGTCTTAAATGAGATAATGCATGGGAAAAGCTTGCTATGTTTCAGGCATAAAGTGTAAGCAATAAACGCTGGCTATTGCTAGTTTTTTTTAAAAAATGCAATCAGGAATATAGCAGAATGTCCCTTATGTAAATCCACATAAACTCTTCTGGCTCAGACCCGCTTGTCTCCTATTGAAGAAGTAGGGTTGGCTTGGCTGGACAATGAGAGGCCAGGAACCCAACTACTTTCCCTCTTTGCTCTAACTGCCAGGAAGCTGAGTTTCTCTAACCAGAGGGTTGAGGGTATGTGTTAGGGAAGGGGCGTACAAATGTGAGCCACAAAATATAAACGTATTAATATAAGTATAAATACAGAGTATAATCAAAGGGTATGTAGCCAAAAGATGTAGGAACAAAAGAGGTGAATCAGGTCATTTTAATTAAAGCATTGTAATTTTTATGGATTGTGTTGTGATGTTTGTCAGCTTTTTAATATTTGCAATTTGCTGTGACTTATTTTCTCATCCTAAATACATATTCACTTTTTGCATTTCTAATTTTGCATTCATAATTTTATATTATTTTTCTTAAAAGAGATTGCCTCCAGAACCCGGAGAGAGGCTAACCCTGCAAGACATGGAAAAGTCAGGGCAGTGTCATTTGTATTGGAACACCTTCCAAGGGGCCCGTCTGCAGGGAGAGCTTTAAGCAGGATTCTCAGACTGTGGTCCCCAGATGGGCAGCATCAGCCTCACCTGGAAGCTTGTTAGCAGTTCGGATTCTCAGGTCTCACCTCAGACCTACTGAGTCAGAAACGCTGCGGTGCAGCCCAACGATCTGTGTTTTCACAAACACTTCAAGTGACTCTGAGGCACTCTCAAGTCCGAGAAGTACTGGCTTTAAGGGAAACAATTTCCAGATCCTCAATGTATAGAAGATAAAAGTACGCATTTGTACTTTCACCTAAAATGGATCAGCTTGAGACCTCAGCTGTGATCTGCCCGTTCTCATCCCCGACAATCCTCTCTTCTACTTTATCAGAGGGCACATCTCTCACAAACCCAGAACCTTACTACTCTGGGTGCACAGCCCTGGGGTGTAAAAACCTCTGGAGCACCAAAGGGTGGATGTGAAATGACAACCACGCCTCTTGCCTTCCCTCCTTGTCAGTGAACGATGCCTTGCTTCAGAGGCTGAGTCTCCATGAAGACACAGAGGCTGAGTGCCTTGTTCCATTCCTGCAGCAAACTGCAGCCAAACTTCCTGCCCATCTCTCCATCCCAGACTTCAGAGGGGAAAGGGCCACCACATAACTGTATTAACACATTTATTAGCACTGAAAAATGAAGTCAGACTTTTCTGGTTAGCAAATAGGCTTGATCAGGCCAGTTAGCTTGAAAACAAGCACCGACTTAGCCAATTAGGTTAAATGATGGATATATTTTCTAAATTGAAGAATTAAGTCTACAGCTCCACGGTTTTGATTCAAATATATTTAAGGGAGGTGACAAGATAAAGGCACTTATTTTTTTTAATGTATTATCAGAGATATGTTGAAGCTAATAATATTTTTACATTTCCCAGCACTTTGTTAGTATTTCAGGTTACACAAGGTGCCCCTAAATTAAAAAATAACAGGTACAATGAATAACCATTTGATAAATCTTGGAAGGCTTTTCTGGAATACATTCCAGAAATTGCAAAAGTGATGACTCTAATGACTCAATAACAAATCTTTTTGCAGGTCAGCGGTTTCCAATTCTTTGCTTGCAACAAAATTGAAAGAGAGCCCAATTAATTTGTCAGCAGATTCTTAAAAATAAGTTCTGATGATAAATTATTGCATAATTTTTGGCATATTGCTCACAAGTTCAAAGAATTAAGATATGTATATCTATAGATATTTATATGTAATATGTATAACAAAAACTGCCTCTATTCCATCCCTTATTTATGTGAATGAGGTTACATCTATAAAAATGAAAAATAGAAATATAATTGATACGGAAGCCTGTCTGATTCTGGCAATAAGTAGTGTTCATCCAGATATATACAACTCAATTAGCAGGGGAAAAAAATGTCATTTAATAAAAGAAAACCCTTCCAATAAAATTTTACTTTAATAATTATCAAAATATATATTTAAGCTGCTTACGTACTAATTGTAATGTTAGCTCAACCCTGAGGAAGTTTTTTAAGACTAAGAGGCTTACAATCACAGAAAATTTGTTAAACCTTATATTTGTCAAACTATATGTATTTTTGTCACACAGTTTGGTAGACAAAAAGACTTCAAAGGATTGAAATATATGAAATCAGCATGAAATTCTGTGGTGGGAGAGGAATAAAGAAGAACTTGTGGGAATCTATGTTTTAATAGATGATGGTAGGTAACAAATTGCAGTGGTTTTTAGACTTCAACAGATACATTTAAAAGAGTAACTTAGTGTTATTTTTAAATGTCCATATTTACCAAAAATATCTGTTTAGGGTGGCTCACGTGGGTTTTCTAACAATGGAACCCGGCTTTTTGCTCCCTTTTGGAGTCTTCGCTAAGCAGGTATCAAGCTTTTCAAAGAATCAGGCAGTTTTCTCCAAGAATTTAATTAGCCCACCAGTGAAGATGGCCCCCCCAGGCCCGCTCCCCCCAGAGCAGAGCTTCCTCAAAGTGCCCCATGATGCAAGAAATCCCTGCCTTGGAAAGGCGGATATTTCAGGAAGACTCAGCTCTTGAGAGAGAGCATTTCTATTGTCTGGAGGCAGTGCAGACCCCCAAAGCAGCCTTACTTCACGCCCCCGACAGGCACAGAGAATATTCTGAGTTGTGGGGAAAGACTCCGACACAGGCCGCTCCATGCCAGTCCAAGGTCTCATCCCTCCTCAGGGTCCCTGTTTAAAGACCCTAGGGCTCACCCTGGGTATCAAATCCAACTTGGCCATGATCATAGGAAATGTACACAGAGCCTGCTATGTACCAGGTGCTGTGTTTTAGGCAGTTTACATATCCACCCTACGCACATGGACTATTATTATCATCCCATATAATAGATGGGAAAACTGAGGCCCAGAGAGGTTGTGTAACTTGTCTAACTTGGCACAGAGCTCATCGGTGGTAGAGCTAGGACTGTACCCCACACAGTGTGGGTCCAGAGTCCCCACCCTCAACTCCAATGCTCTACTGCCATACCAACACAGGATGCTCCAGTCCACTAGATCCACGGCCGACCGAGGGTACCGCTGCTCCCAATATCAGGGCTTGGCATCTTGGAGAGGAAGAGGTGAGCTCTATGGCTCTTCAGCTGTCCCTCTGGCATACTGGGCCTGTCTGGATTTGTCAAGAGGATTACAAACCCACAGGACTTCATAAACCCAACCACCAGGCCTTACAATGCACATGGTTTAATATCAGCAAAGTGCTTCCAATCTCAGGACTTTCTCCTTAGCCCTGTTGCAATTCATAACTTTTATAAAAGCCCATCAGAATTGCCTATGGCATAAAGCTGGGACAGCAAGATGTCACAGGGCCAGAATCAGCAATCTCCTTCAAGATCCCATCACAAGTCAGGTAGCAGCAGGAATGAGGACATCCCTCTGAAACCCTCCTGGCTCACGCTTCCCCTGAACCAGCGCACCCCACATCGACCCCATGATGCCATTACCCTCATCTTAGCTGGTAAGAAGGTAGGAGAAATGAATTGCCTTGCTTAAGATAACATAAGAGAACTGGTTCTAGAACCCTGACAGACTCTGATAAATGGCAACAAGAATAGAGAATGAGTCAGTGCCTGGGAGAAGGGAGGCTGATACAGAGAGAAGGACAGGGATGGGACAAAGACCATTAAAAGTGGCTCCCACCCATATATGAAGGACAGTTAAATGAAGGTGCGACAGACAGACATGAAGCGGTATTACTTAGGGCTTAGCTGTAAAAAAATAGTTTTTATTCATCTAGTTTTATACTTTCCTTTAAAGATGTTTTTCCCTTTGTTTGCCCTGCATGTAAAGTGTATATGTGAGTATAAAAAGGAGAAACAAAATGACAACTCAAAAAAAAGAATCTTTTAATAAAAATTACTCATAAAAATCCTAATAAATTTCAAAAAGCAAGATATTCCTTAGTACATTTATAAAAGAACATTTGGTCCTTTTACAAAAAGCTCCCTTTTAATTTAAATACATTTCTTATTTACAGATTAAACGTAAAATATCATCTATAGTTGCAAAGCATATTGCACATTACAGAGAGAGAAGCATTCATATATTTCAATAGGTTTTCCCAGAGTTTCCAACTCCAGATTTTTTGTAAAAACAGATTTACCTTTCCTGTGCATAATAAATAAAAATGTAGCTTGTGTTTTGCTATTTAAAACTAAAACAAAATACCTTTAAAAAATATTATTTCTCTGCCTCTCAGAAAGAGGGGAGGGGGTAAGGAGTCAGGACGGTCCACAGGGACGTAACCTTGTCACCAGATTCACCTCCAAATTCAAGCGGGAGCAGAACCCTGAGCCCTGCAGACCTGGGACACGCAGCCAGCCTGCCCCCTTCTCACCTTCACGAGGGTCCCCGCCCTGCAGGGAAGAGGCACCGGAGGAGCTGCACGTCTGGGAATAGCAAAGGAAAGATTAAGGGTTTTTCTAAAGTCCCTGCACAGTCACTCTGGCTCAGGCCATCACTCAGCCCTGTTAGCCAGCACTAAATGTGGAAACGGCAAGAGAGAAAGACCTCGGGAGCCCTCCAGAAGGAAGAAAGGAACGTCTGATGTTGGGTCTACAAAATCCAAAGCAAAGGATTAATCACAGTTCTCAATCATTCAGTACACGGAGCTCAGAACACAGCTCAGAACATGGCTAAGAGGGGTATTCTTCTTTGGTGAGGGAGACAGGGGGATGCAGAACGGGACCAAGTTCAGGCCCTCAGATGGCATGACTGCACGCATCCAGCTAGGTAACTACAGATGTCCTCTAACCTGCAACTGCACAGACGCCACCCTGGTGCATAAATACAGAGAAAACGATTTCGTGACATGCGCACATCCCACGATCCAGGACAGCCTCCGAACCTGGGATTCAGTTGCACAGAGCAAGTTCTGGCAGAACAGCTGGAACAAACTGAAGGAAAGATTTGGAAACAGAAGAGGGTTTTTCACAAAGGTCAGCACAATCGGAGAGCTAGCAAACACTTCCTTTGTCACCTACTCTTCAACGAAATGGAAGAGTTCCTCAGTCACGTCATCTAAAGTGGCGAAGCCTGCCTGCAAGGATTTAGAACGTTGTTGGTGGGAGATTCAGACCCCACCAAGACTAACTGTAAGGCAGCTTCCTACAACAGTTTTGCAAAACCATTTTCATCCTATCGACCAAAGCAGACTCTAGACACTAGCTACACACGGGAATGCGAGGATGTCCAGGCTCACAGCTGTTCCAAGGATGACACCTGTTCAGGGGCAAAGCACTGATCAAGGGGATTTCTCTGACATCCCCTCTTCAGCCCTGCCCTTCCTGATATCTCACGACACAGACTGGAAGGAATAGCAAAAGCCCTGAAGGATGGATCACAGTTGTTGACATTCTGACTTTCAAAAAGAAAACAAGCAAGCTTTGAACTTGGCTCAGAGAACCTTCTTTTTATGACTGCCACTAGACAGCACTCTGGTACCGAGTCCCACAAATGACTGACTAGGGAGCATCAACCCTTAGAGTGGGTAGTCTGGAAGCTCAACAACCAGCTCTAGTGTGCAGTAACTCGCTCGCCCTGAGACTCCCCAAATGGCACCAGTCCAGTGCCTGGAAGTCAAGAGGGTCTGAGACTTCATACAAAACATGTCTCACGTCAGCTGGTAGCCCCTGAGGTGCGTCTAAGGTGCCAGGGCACTGCCAGGCACAGATCCCTTCCAGAGCAGGAGGAGGGAGAAATGCCCGAGCACGCGGCAGGTTAAGGGCCCCGATGAGAGGGTGAGGTTGGTGTGCTACACATCAGTGTTGTCACAGAAACTGGCGAGGGAAACCAGGAGGGTGCCAAGAGAGAAAACAGAAGCACAAAGGACCCACTTTCTTCTCTGATGTGCCCCAGTCTCCCAGCTGGGTCATTTACAGTCCCACCTCGATTTGCCTGGAGAAATGGTCCAGGGACGCTCGTGTGCGTGAGTGTGTTTTTGTGTATTTAACATGGGACATTTTGGTTTTACTGAGTCCATGAAAACATTTAAAATATATCGTATTCCCCAAGAAAATTCTCTATTCAGTAGATGAGATAATGTTGATAAACAGACCGCTTCTGAAATGAAGAAAAAAAGTAAAATAGAAGCATTTGACTTCTTTACTTTAAAATAATTTGCATAGTAAATGTTTAAAAGATAGAAGTGACACATTTATTACTGAAAATCCCTTTTTCAAAAATCTCAAAGAACTGAATTATATATCTATTTTATAAAACAGTTACACCTAACTTTTCAAAAGGAATAAAATTTCTCCCTTTTGATGGATGATGCAATGGCATAGACAGCACTTCTAGTTTTAAAAAGACTAAAATGAAATCATGTGAAGTGTGCAAGCAGTGACACGTGAGCAACATGACAGGTGAGGCTGGTGGCTTTTTAGAGACTTTCTGCCCTTTCTATTGGGATTCATTTCAGCCTCTGAGGTTACATGGAAGCCAGGGTAGGGCTCAAATCCACCTCTGCTCTGTATGAGCACTGAGCTCAAGTTCAAAGAGGGATCCTTGTGTTCTGGATAAGAAAACAGTAACAAAAAACAAAGAAGGTGTTTTAACTCAACTTCCTCCTTATACATGCTTGCTTAAAATTATCAGGTTGAAAGGCAAGGACTGACCAAGATATTTCCAGCATCTTCCTAACTAATACCCATCCTATCCCTCTTTCACTGTGGTCCCACCATGTGGCAACATAGAGCCAGCCTGCTAAGACCACAGCAGCAGCTGGCACACACAGTGGCCCAAACCAAAATCACATAAGGCACTCATCTGAAGCCTGTATTACACAGAGAAATGGCTCGAGGATGCCAGAAACTCCTCTGATCATTTCTTTCTCCCTGACTTAGCTAATTGGCACTAGTCACAGGAAACAAAAACAAAACAAAATTCTAACCCAAACATGGTCAGAATTGAGAATCCTTGGTTAGTAAATATGAGACAGATGGAAGCTCAGGAAATCTTAGGTATTTTTCTCTCCCTAAAATGCACCTGGTTCTAGAACTATGGAAGTTCCTCAGGCGAGTTCCAGATAAATGTAAAACATCATCCAAAAAGTCTGCCAGTTAACCTCTTAAATCCTGATGTGACAAAGTAAGAGACTGCCTGTTAGACTTCGGATAAAGCCATCATTCATAAGCAAATAGTCCACAACCCTATGAAGATTATTGGGGGTGCAAATAAATAACTGGATGATTTTTTCCCCATGTGATTCAAAATCACGGGTGGATATCCAGGAGAGAGCCCAATTATCCGATAAGAGAGAGAAAGGATGACAAAATGCAATCAACAGGGATGCCAAGTGACCCTCAGGCCCGTTTGCACAGAATTCCACCCCCAATCCTCTAACAGAGGGGGAGCAATACTACAGTCACGGCGAGTGCCAGCCACGGGAAGAGACCAGTTGGATTCCAGGGTACGAAGCAATGAAGAAGATCAATCCAAGGCTGCCCCATCCACTGGGCTTAATAACATGGGCATGTCATAGAAGCCAACTTCTATGGAGCTTCTCACTTCAAATTAGATCCTTAAGAAAAACAGGGCATTTTATTGAACAGAACAGAAATACTAAAATATGCAAGATTTGACTACTAGATGTGGGTGAGGAGCTAGACAGAAATTCCTACACCACCGTGGACGGCCAGACTCCCAACTTCTTCCACGTTAGACTGGATCTCGGCCTGGGCTCAGCTGTTCGGGTCCGGTTTCAGAGGAGGCCACACAGAGGAGAGCCGGTCAGATCAAGCCCACCATCTGGTCAATCTGCCGCATGTAGATGCTCTTCAAGGGCAGGGAGTACCTCCTCTCGTCAGGAACCCGATTGCACTAGAAAGAAAACAATGAGGGAAAACGTGAACCCGGAATTAAAAATCCGAGTGTCATCTCCTCAGGAAATGTGGTTGGATGACCTCATCCAGGGTTCCTCACCCTGGGCACGGTTGACATTTTGGGGCTGTCTGTGCAGTGTCGGATGGTTATCAGCATCCCTGGCGCTCCCACTAGATGCCCCCCAACCCATACCCCCCAGTTGTGACATGCAAGATTGTCTCCAGACATTGCCCAGTGTCCCTTGAGGTGAGCAAAAGCACCCCTAGTTGAGGACCACTGATGTAACTTAATATCCTTAATTCACAGGGGAAGAAATGGAGACTCAAAGGGGCTGAAAGACACCCACCCAAGCGCAGAGTGGCCGGGACTAACAGCTGCATCCCTTGGGTCACTCCAAATTTCGGGAAATGCTTTAGCTTTTTGAAAATACGACATTTTTTCTGAGTTTATGGTCCTTCTCATCCACAGCTAAAACCTAAATGCTTAAGAATGCTATCTTTTGTTGTTGTTAATTAAAGGCTGTTTTCCCCCTCAAAGGTGATGCGAGTTTGAGAACCAAATATGTTATCTGGACACAGTTTCCACATACATTCATTAGATGCTCTTCCCCAAAGAATCATCTCCCCACTGCTCTGAACTTGAACTCACTACACCCAGCTCCTCATCCTCGTCAGGTCCTTCACTTGGTCCCAAGCACTCCCCTCACCACAGTGCTTTTGCAGGTGCTGTTTCTTCCGCCTGAACATCCCTTCTGGGGAAGCTTCTCATCCTTCCAGGATCTACTGAGAAGCAACCTCCTCAGTGAAGCCCTCAAATTTTCCCTGGCAGATTATTTCCTCCCTCCTGTGTATTTCAACAGCATTTCACGCAGTCCCCTACTGACGCATATCCGGGGGGAGCCAGTCTCCCAGTCTCCCCACTAGGCCATGAGCCTATCCAGAATCAGGACCCCTCTGATTGGCCCGCATCCCCAATGCCTGGCACAACGGGATCAGGTCTATTAGATGAGTGTCTCCTTCAGTCCAAATCCTGGCTCCACCACATGGCTCTGCCATGTGACCTTAACCTCTCTGTGCCTCCCTTTTGTCATCTATAAAATGGGGATATTGAAAGTACCTACCCTTCATGAGCTGTTGTGAGAAGTAAATGAGTTAATGTACGTGAGTATTTAGAAGAGTGCCTGGCATATGGTAAGCGTTATAAATAAATGTTGGCTATTACTATTATTTCTCCCCCTAACTCTCCTTCCCTTTTCTTCTCAATTATGCTTTGTTCACTTAATCCACACTCCATGGCCTAATGGAAATTTGGGGAACTTACCTCTGCTCTGGCCTGTCAATGTAGTTCACAGACTAAAGACCTTCAACGAGACACTACAGGGAAAGTCCTAAAGTACAGTCTAGGATGCAAGGGTGTCCTCTAACCAAGGCGGGTTGGGGGTAAGTGGTAGAACTCTTAACAATTGAGGCTTTTTCCGAGAAGAGAGATGGTATCCAGTGCATTGTGGGATAATGAGGTTTGATATTTCAAGTCGATTTCCCCATCCTCACTTCCCAACCATTCCATTAGATTCAAGTCAATACACTAGCTGGGTCTGCTATTAGAGGCTCAAGAATTGTGTTTCCAAATCTTTCCACTGCTTATCAGGGTGATCTAGGCATGCTCGGTGAAGCCCTGCTTTAAATACAACTGGGCACTTCCTACACTTCCAGAGCATCTTCAATAAAAACACAGTGACTGATAACTGCTTTTTTCCCTCTCCTGCTGGTGGGTGATTTTGCTGGATCTCTTCCATTTGCCCTCTGGGTCCACTCTCCACCCGTCTCCACCCTGCTCTGGCATCATATCTGGATTATATCAACAGGTTCCGCTGCCCTCTGGCTTCTGGTGGGGACGGCCACTGAGAAGCTCCAGCAGATCAGAAGAGAGAAGGAGGCTCAAGTGTCCACTCTGCTGGCTCCCTTTCTGCAAGATGACTGAACGCTCAGAGCAGCGGCTTCTGCCAGGAGGCCACCCCCTCCCACATGCCTCTCTGTCCAGGTTCCACAACCCCTCTCTCCAATGGCCCCTGCAGCCAGGAGTGATAACGGTGCCACTGCTCCTATGGGTTCCCTAGACCCTGACGACACCGACGTAAAGAGCCTCTCTGAGAAACTCCTCTCAAATAACCCAATCTAAGTGTGTCATCAATTTTCTGTCAGGAACTCTGGGTGACAAAGTAATTAGTGGTATTTTCTCTTCCTCCACATGCAAATCACCCCTGGAAAAAGCAACTTACATTGGAGCTGGAGTTGATGACTTTTAACTCATGAGCTTTAGGCCTGTGCACAGACTTTCCCTCTTGGTCCTGCCCTGCCTCTTCAGAAAAGAATTCCTTCCAGGGTGATTCCCGAAGGTGCTTGTCCACAGATACAATGTGTCCCTCAGTTGTAAACATGTATCTGGTTCCAGATTTGTGTACTGGATTCTCCTCATCAAAGAGCTAATGAGAAAAAGACAAAAAGCCACAGCTGGTAATTGCAGCAAGTTTAGAACACCTCACAGGGTGTTGTGTCCCAGGCCACTCAGGGAGCAGGATTTTGCTTGGCCCTCAGGCTTTTCAATGGGTGAAAAGGCATCAGTTAACAACGGAGGTTTCCAACCCTGGCTACTGGGCAGAATCACCAATTTATTTAAATTCAGATGCCTGGACTTACCCCGCCCCACCCCACCACACCCCACCCAGACCTACAGATTCACAGGCTGGGGGCTGAGACCCAAGCACCACTGTCCATACAAGCCCTCTGGCTAACCCTCCATGCTCCCCTGAGAGCTCTCATGCCGGAATGCTAGACCTACCCCCAACCTCACACACAACTAGGCCCTAAATGCCAAATGCTGGAGGGAAGGAGGGGCATCTTTCACCCTTCACCGAATCCCCAGGGCCTAGCACAGAGTCTGACACATCGCCACCATCTGGTTCATTTCTGTGTGAGAACACGGGCTGGGCTCTGAGGACACAGCACACAGGGCAGTCGTTTCCTTCAAGAGTGAGCTTAGTGGCGACGAAAAAGGGAGCATCAAGAGCATCCAGAATGAGCACCTAACTAATATGGGACAGGTTGGTGGGGTGAGAAGGCAGGTGTTCAGTACATGCCTTCAGTAAATGAGTGAATACTTAGAAACAGAAACCTCAGAGATGGAAGAAACCTCACAGTCACCTCAAGTGTTTTATAGACGAGGAAAAACAAGACTCAGTGCAGCCCATCTGTGTTTACACAGCTAACAGAAGAAGGGGGTAGGCGCCAGGTTTTCTCCTCCCACACCCGGAGTTCCTCCCCTAGAACACCCTAGAGGCTCCTCTCCATTCACTCCAGAACTCGCCCTGTGAGCATCCCAGATACCAACGGCTGCCTGACGGGATGCAGGCCAGCCTCTGATCAGCCTGCTTCAGCCAACCTGACCCCGCTGCGCCGCACTGTGAGCGAGGACGTCGGCACACCACGGGGACTTGACAGCAGGACAGCCATCTCCCCACTGCCTAGACTATGCAGCCTGCTGGGGGGCATGTCTCCTCTGCAGCCTTCTGTGAAAAGTGGTGCCAGATGCGGAAGTGTTGTCTTAAAGGATTAGACCAGTACTTTCAAAACCTGGCTTTGTACAAAATCATGAGCTACTTAGCAAAATTACAGATTCCTGAGCCCACTTCTAAAGATTCTGATTTAACAGGGCTGTAATTTTAACAAGGGCCCCAGGGTGACTCCAATCCAGCTGGCCCCCCAGGCTTGGGAACCACTGAACTAGATAATACAACCATCACAATTGATCAATATCTTTGAATTTCAGCCCAAGTTCTCGGTCTCCACGCTGTCCAGACCCTCTGTGCCTTGAGGAAGCGTTCTTTGTATATATTCATACTGAGTACAGTGGCAGAGAGGGGAGGAGAGTGGCTACATGCACAAGTGCACAGACACCATGCATGCACGTGGCAGAGTGGTAAAGTAGAAAGAGCGCTGGAGGAGTCAAGACTGGGTTTCAGGTCTCAGCTCTGCCATGTAGTCACCCCGAGAACCCAGGCAAGTCACTTGACCTCTCAGTGTAGACTGCAGTTTCCAGGAGGGAAGAATCAACATCAGTGAGATGATCCCTAAGGTTCCTTCCAGGTCCAGAAATTCTGTCTCTCTCTCCATACACAGGAAAACGTGTCTATGCCCAGAGAGCCGGCGGGTCTCAGCCAAGATCACACACACCAAAAGAAGGAAGAGCTATAGACACAGCTCTCGCCCTCAGGGGAGCCCTCCCCAACCAGCACGCTGATGTGAGCCCTCCATTAACATCACCACACTTGGCACAATTTGTAACCTTACATTCGTTGCTTGTTTACTTGACAATGCCTCCTCCGCAATGAGGTTAGAAACCACGGAGGAAGGCAGCCACATCCTTTGGTCCTGAGAGAGCTGTGTTCTGGGCCAGCACAATGGCCAGCACGGGGCAGTGCCCCGGAGAGACATGTCAGATGGAAGAGTGAGTGAGCCCCTGCTCCACACGGTAGCAAACATTTCTTGGGTTAATCTTACAACACACATACCAGATACAAGTATTTACAGGTCTCGCTGAGGAAGAAGCTCTCCATCCGGTCCTCTTTGGACTTGTCTATGACGTGATGCAGCGTGGCGTACCCACACCTACAAAACAATCTTCCCGTTAGTCCCACCTCTGCTCCTTCCCACCTGCTGATTTATGTAAGAAACACAAGTCGTCTGTTAACAGAATAATCAACCAAATAGCAAATACCATATGAAAAACAAAGGATGTTAGCTTTAAGGGCCATCCTTTTTTAGCCTAGATTGTCTGCAAATTCATGTAAAAAGTGGTTTGGTTGCTAAATCATCAGGTTAGTTGTACCGGGGAGGGGCGGGAGGTGCAAGGTGTTTGCCAAAAGCATAACATGACACCAAGAAAATGACTGGCAACAAATTTAAAAGGACTGATTTAAAATTTCTGTCCCAATATTTGCAGAACTGACTTTATCATTTGGATAGTCTACAACAGTACTTTGTAAGAAAAAACTTATGATATACTGCTAGGTGAAAAAAGCAAGTCACAAAATTGAAATATGGGGTTTTTTTATATATACATATATACACACATTATATGTATAAATATATAAAAGAGGTTCTAAGTATATAAACTTAAACGCTGACTGTGGTTATCTCTGCATGTGGAGATTACAGTGACAATATTCTACCTCTATATTTTCTGTACTCAAACTTTTTAGCATAAGTATTATTTGTAAAATGAGGGTAAATAAATTACTTAAAAAGAACACACATGGAACCTTACATAAAAAAGGTAAAAAAAAATTTTTAAAAAGTAATTCACACTATAACAGATAAGTTCTACCACAGAAAAAGTAAGCAATTTCCCTGCAGAATTAACGTTAATGACCTGTTCTATAAATTAAAATCCAAAACAGAAGAATATTTCCCCAGAACAACTCAAAGTAACTCAAAAGTGGCCAACAGAAAAAGGAAGAACTTGGAAAACTAACTTGACTTTTGTGTACTTTTCCAGACTCTGCAGAATATCCATTCCTACATGGAGGTAGAAGGGATTCTTGGTTGCCTAGAGAGAACACGAGAGAATGTGATCCAGCAAGGGCCTGCAAGGCAAGCCATCAACAAACATCACGGCGACCGCAGGAATTTCCTGAGATGAGTCACTGGCAAACGAAGACGCAGGCCCAGCTCACTTTGTCTTGAAGGGTCACAAACGTTAAAGGTCTAAGATATTGTGTCAGTTCACATCAAAGCATACCTATGATCTCTTTAACTTTAACCAGGGTTGAGACATCTGCTCCCAGGGTAGAACAAGACTCTGCTTTGGCTCTCCTGATCCATCATGATCAGATATGAAACCACGCCTCACTGACAGTACCATCTCTGAGAACAAATCCAGTTTCTATCTTGCCTCAGAAATTTCTAGAAACTTAAGATGCAGGCACAGGGAAACAGGAGCTTGCCCCATTATTCCACTTCCAGCATTGTGAGGAAAGGCTAAGAGGAAGAGGAAGACTTTCCAAAGTACCTAAAGGAGGTCTCTACACTTTCCTTCCTAATCTCCCTGCGAACTCAGTCCTTGGGTTGCTTACTCTTCCGTTACATGCTCTTAGATGGTTTCGTTACAGGAAAAAATTCTCTGGGAAGATGAGACTTCTACCCCACAAATAGTTTAAAGTTGGGGATCATCTTTAATTCATGCCAAGTGCCAACCTGCAGCAGCAAAAGTAAACTACTACAAGGTCAGCTGTGTCTGGATGGAGAGAGTACAGGGAGTGGCTTCAGAAGGCAAAGCTGTAAAGCTGAAGATTTCTCTGGACTCTGAGAAAATAGTCACTGTGAGGGAGAAGCTGAAAATAAGAAGCAATGAGAGAAATTAAGAGGTATAAACCCAAAGGCAACAGAGCTGAGCGTAAGAGGAGAACTCGGACAGCACCAGGCATGTCATCCTCAGATGAGTTCTGAGAGGAAAAACCGGAGGCTACCTTCCCTCTTCTGAGAGGTCATCTAAAACTCATGAAGTCTGTCTTTAGGCATGAGGACTATTATCAGTTTCACAGGATTTCTCCCTTTTTCAGCTAGAAGCAAGTAGCAAGGACTCAGTATTAACAAATTATTGAAGAAAACTAAAGCACAGTACTAAACCTACTACCAGAGCTCATAAAAATAAGGACCTCCTTGCCAGGGCTGGCCCACAGCAGGTGTTTGTTACAGGTTTACTGGACTGCGCTGAAGGCCAGCTTCTTAGAAAATGAACAGCTCATGCTGCTGTCTTTGTAAATGGAGGAGGAGTGTGTATATATGTATGACAGGCACAGAAGTATAAATATCTGCCTTAAACTACAGGGAAGAAGACTTTTCACAACGTGACATTCCCTCTGGCACTAAAGTAATTTCAAGAAAGATGAACATTATATTTTTTTTAGAATTAAACAAAAATAGGCATTCAGATGAATCCCAGATGATTTCCTTTACAACCAAGAAAAAGAATGTTTTTGTCTGAATAATTATTACATAGTCCACGGTTCCACAGTACACGAATACAGAATCGCATCTCAAGAAAAGAGTTCTTTGGTCAAATAAATTTGGAAAACACTGAGTATCAAATCTTCCTCCTGATTCTTTAAGAAGGTGAGAAATAAGCCCCACAGTAAGGACACGATTCAGCATTGCAGAATTTTAGGTTAAAAAACGCCTGAGACCACAGACAACTTCTCTGTCCTGTGGAACCATGAGTGACACTAAACACTACCAAAACTATTGATACATGGTAACTCGACCAGAGTCACCATGAAACAAGACAATTGTACATCAATCATCAAATGTTCACTACGAAGCAACTGCTACATGTCCTCCCAGTGTTTAAATACAAACTACTGTTTAACAAGCTCTAGTACCTGGTAGAGGAGATACGTCGATTCCACTAACTCTGGTCTCAGCGGGTAGAAGAGCACGTCAGGGGCCTGTAGCTGCCAGTTATACCGCTCAGGGAGGGCCCCGTATCGCTTCCAGATGGCATAGTAAAAGGCATGGAGGCAGATGGCATCTTCCACATCTCCTATCAGAACCTAAGGAGAAGAAGACACAGGGCACCAAGCTAAGACACTTTTCCCAGAATGGTAAGACATGACACAAAGAGGGCACCCTGGGCTCTCCCTGTAACCCTGGTTCTCATCTGACCTAAAGCACGGTTGGAGACAAAACTATGCCAAAAGTAGCAACCCAGGCAAACAGATGCTCTCCCTGTCTGGCCATCAATGCCAAACTGATGTCAACTGCACTGGACGAGAGGTTAACTGTACTCCTGAACAAAGAACAGACAGCTGAGAGACGGGCCATCCAAAACCCACACGCGTTACACTGTTCAAGCTTGGTTTCACACTTATTTAACGGCTCTGTTCAATATTCTGGGGACTAATTTCACAAATAGAGTAATCAAGACATACTGTGCTATTAACCTCCCAAACCCAAAGGAGCCAGAGAACACTTTGGTATCAGAAAAAGGAAGAGAGGAAAAAAGCCCTTTCCAATGACAGCTTTTCTTTAGCGAGTATGATGGCAAACTACCTGCAGTCCAGGGAAGAAGGCCTGCAGAGAGTCAATCCAAGTGTTCATCAGCTGCCCACTGAACATGTTCACGTTGACATAGAGCGGAGGGTCTCCTTCCCCTTCGTTACAGGCTTCCCGGCTGAGGAGCCAAGCAGAGGGGCGCAGGTGAAGGAACGATCACTGGCAGGGCTCGTGCTCCTCCATTCCTCCCGCAGCCCCTGTGCTTTAACGGAAAGGCACTTTTCCTCCTACCTCGTCCTTTAAGCCTTGGGAGACAGACTGCCTCGACCTGCCCACACTAGACTCTAGCACCAGATAACATTTACCTGAGAACAAAAGCTCTAAACTCAGCCATTGTAACATATCAGGATTTCAGGGTGCTGTGCAGAAAGCACTTTGATATTCAAGTTTAAAAACGCTGCCACGTAATACAATTTGGTGTACGGCATGGGTCTCTGTTGGTTTTGACCTGAGTGGGGACACCTGGTTATTTCTGCACAAAAAAGAGTCTCTTCTCTAATAAAGACCTATACCAAGGGCCTGGAGGAATGCATCAGAGCAAGATGCTCAGGAATTACTACTCAATTCAGCTTGGGGCTTTAAAAAGCTAAGGACTTTTAAATGACTGAACTTTGGCCGAACAACCTCTCACTAAAACAGCACTTGCACAAGTGGTTCCTACAAAGCCTATTGTGGCAATGGAGCCCAGAAACTCCTACCACACAGGAAGCTCATTAGCTATCACTTGCATTGGCCATTTAATAGACAAAAGTATACAAAGGAAGGCCTGGGGAAGAGAGGGGTGACATCAGGGTAGAGGCCACTGTAGCTTCGAATGGTACTCTCCTGCCATCCTGAATGCACAACTGAGAAGCAGCAGATAATGCTGTTTTAAACAAACAGAGGGGAAAAAAATGTGGTAACTGTTCTTTCTCTTATCAGGCATAAAGACCAATCCTAACAATTCTCTGGAAAATAAAAGAACTAAAATAACTCAGTGATTGACCTGCATTACAGTTCTATCTGCAGTTAAAGCCACAGTTGAACACAGGGATATGTCACCCCTTGTGGTAGCCAGTCTTCAAGGTGGTCCCCAATGACCCCTGCCTCCTGGCAGTCACACCGTGTGCAGTCCCCTCCCACACTGTATCAGGGTAGGTCTGTGTGACCAATAGAGTCAGGCAGAAGTGATGGTGTGTCACTCTGAGATTAGGTCATGAAAGCACGTGGCTTACACCGCAGTCTCTCTCTCTTTCTCTCTGTCTCCGATCACTCACTCTGGGGGAAGCCAGCTGCCTACAAAAAGGCCCATGTGGCAAGGAACTGAGACCTCCAGCAAGGAACTGATGCCTGCCAACCACCAGAGGAGTGAGCCTGGAAGTACTTCCTTCAGTCCCATTTGAGCCTTGTCATGGCTGCTGCCCCCACCAACAGCTTGATGACAGCCTCGTGAGAACCCATGGATCAGCTCGGCTGATCCTGGCCTCCTGACCCTCCGAAACTGTGTGAGATAATGTTTGTTGTTTTAAGCCACCAAGTTTTGGGACAATTTGTTATGCAGCAGTAGATAGCTAACATGCCTCTTCATCCCCAAATGACTGACAACCAACTAGGAGGCAGTAAGGTGAGGGCAGAGACCAACAGACCCTGTGAATTTATGTTGAGAAAAATATAAACTTTTCAGAATGCATTCTGTCTGCTTTACAGGGCAATAGAAGAGATGTTAAGGAGACATACCCTCTTCTTAAGTAGTTCTGAATACTCTGATATGCAGCATTAAACATTTCTAGGTCTTCTTTTTCTCCAAAGAGAATGTAAGATTTCAAGAGGTATTCATAGAAGGAATCCAGTCCGGCACCCAAGCCACTCTGCTTTCCAACCCAATGGCCTGTCTGAATGTTCACAACATTGCCTGTGAAAACAAACAAGGCTCTTTAGGTCCCAACTATCTTCCTATTTCAGCCCCACTGCTCTCCAGCACCTTTGTCCCTGAGAGGTAAGAGAAGGAATAAATGCTTGGCCCTCAAATTTGTGTCAGTCCTACCAGTAGCATGGACAGCCATGAGATCTTTCTGAATACAGTGTTTAGCCACTGATGCAAAAATGGAGAAAACTTTTGGGTCAGCCCCAGTGGCCTAGGGATTAAGTTTGGCACACTCTGCTTCAGTAGCCTGGGTTCAGTTCCCAGGTGCACACCCACACTACTCATCAGTGGCCATGCTGTGGGAGCGGCTCACATACAAAAAGAGAAAGATTGGCAATAGACGTTAGCTCAGGGCAAATCTTCCTCAGGAAAAAAAAAAAAGAGAGAGTGAAAATACTTAATGAAAAAGAAAAACAGGTTTGTCATTTTGCTTTTCCAGATTGACAATGCATTTCAAAAGCCAAAAGAGTGTTCAGCTTTTGATCCAATACTGCTGTTCTGGGAATTTATCCTTAAAAAAAAATGGTTTTAAAAAGAAAAGTATTATGTTGTTCATAGAGAATTATCTGTAAAATGGGAGGAAAAAACTACAGAAATTATACAAATGGATATCCCAAATGTTCAACATCAGAAGAGTTAATGGACTATCATGTAGCTTCTAAAGACAATAACTATGAAAACAAGGTAACTCGAAAATACTTGAATGACTTGCCAAAAGTAAGGCTAACTAAAAATGTTTATTTATGTATCATAACTTGAAAATACATAAAAATTGCACATGGCAGGCTGAAAGGGCCTATGTTAAAAACTTGACAATTTGGGGTGACACTAGTCAACCATTTGGTGTTGGGCAAACAATTTGGGTGATTTTTTTCTTTCTACTATTGTTGTTAAATACAACAAATTTGTAAATAAATTTAAGACCTAAAGGAATAATCAAAAATTTCTTTTAAAAAGCAGTCCTTTCGCAATGACACTCCATGGCTCTAGGACAACCAATCAAGCTACTTCCCAATGACAAAAAGAAAATATTTCTCAATATAAGACAAAGAGTTACACGAGGTAAAAACCCATTTTTAAAAACACCTTGAGTTACCAACATATTGATAATTATTGAAGATGAATGGTGAGTGCACAGGAGTTCATTACTCATATACTTTCTTCCTACCTTAATATGTTTGAAATCTTCAATAATTTTTTTTTAAAGAAGGCATTTCTTTTTTTGTTTTGGCTGAGAAAGATTCACCCTGAGCTAAATCTGTTGCCAATCTTCCTCTTTTCTTTTTTTTTTTTCTCCCCAAGGCCCCAGTACACGGATGTATATTCTAGTTGTAAGTCCTTCTAGCTCTTCTGTGTGGGATGCCGCCACAGCATGGCTACCGACAGACAAGTGGCGTGGCTCCATGCCCAGGAGCTGAACCCGGGCTGCTGAAGCAGAACACACCA
The DNA here is from genome assembly GCF_021613505.1 of Equus quagga. Lineage (NCBI taxonomy): Eukaryota > Metazoa > Chordata > Mammalia > Perissodactyla > Equidae > Equus > Equus quagga. The sequence continues at coordinate 109,863,890 of NC_060267.1, forward strand.
AACTTTAACCAGTAGGCCAACAAGGCTGACTCCATAATAGTTTTTTTTAATAACATCTTGACCAAATATTCTCAAGGGAAAAAACCCCCACCTATTATAGGTTTAATCTGGGCTTTCAATCTATTACCACATGCCTTTTTAAAAGGAGAAAGCCACTCTACAAGTAACTCTAAATTCCTATATTTAGATCTTTATATTGAAGCAATATAATCTGCCTCAGAGGCAGTTCTTGTTTTTTTTTTTAGGATTGGCACCTGAACTAATATCTGCTGCCAATCTTCTTCTGTTTTTTTCCTTCTTCTCCCCAGAACCCCCTAGTACACAGTTGTATATTCTAGTTGTAGGTCCTTCTGGCTCTGCTATGTGGGACACCACCTCAGCATGGCCTGATGAGTGGTGCCATATCCATGCCCAGGATCCAAACTAGCAAAATCCTCAGCCGCCAAAGTGGAGTGCACGAACTTAACCATTTGGCCGTGGGGCCAGCCCTGAAGCAGTTCTTTTCATAGCATTTCCATTAATAATTATTTTCAAGTGGAATATGCCAAGGGATTCAAATCAGAAGGGAGCCCTCAAACAGCAAAAGCATCATTCCTTCCCTCGAACATTACAGCATCACTATGCAAAAAGTCACATAAATAATTGGATATGACAGACACCGAGGGCCATTCTTTCTGAGCTGTCAATTTTCAGATTCAATGGTACGAGAAAGAAAGAAGGGAGAGGAGGGAGAGCCCCAGAGAGGGTGAAAGGAAAGAGGGTCAAATGTATGCAGGCCCAGTGGCACAAGAAGGCGCCCCCACACCTAACAATCCTGTATCATTGCTCCGGAGGTTCCAAAGGGCTTTCACTGCTCGCCGGGCCACCCACTCAAATGTGGAATCCCCCAGCAGTCGGCTCAGAATCCCAAACTCCACCAGGAGGGAACCAGCTCCTGCCGTGCACGTCTCATTATTGCTGTCAGGAGGCACACCTGTCTTTAGATTCACCTGGGGACAGGAAGAGACAAAGGATTTGTAGCAAAAGTCAAGGAAACCGCAGGGCTAACAGGCAAGGTCACAGCTACTATACTCCACTAATGAACCCAGCTCACTGGCCCCCACTTTATATCCAAGATGAAGATGGGAGTTAAGTTTCAACAACACAAAGAAGACAACAAGAACACCAGAGCCCTGTTTTATTAATAAGAGCAAGTCTTAGGGGAATCATTATAATGCTATTCACTAATCCACCTCTTTCCAGCAGGTTCTCCTCATGGTTACACACACCAGGCTTTGGCATTACCATGGCAGGCCGTGGAGTCACTTATAGATTTTAGTGAGCTACTATGAACTCACTCTCGCTCAGCGAATGTAAACAAACCTTCGCCTGGGAGACAAAGGAGACACGGCGAGAACATGACAGCGAGTCTCCTCACTGAGGCTCTGTGGTCTGGCAATTCTCTGCTGGTTACCTAAAAGGCTGACTCAATTCCCAGGAGTTCTGGGCTCAGCAAATCAGATGCCGCAAAGACATAATCTTATTCCAGATCTTGCATTTAAATCAGCAGCTAACTTACTGGTCTGTGCAGGCTTTATTTGAAAGATCCATGTGAAGCATTCAAAAGAACATTCACTGAGCTCCTATAACACAAATGTGAGGGTCTTTGGGAAACGCCCCACGTCAGAAATGAATTCCCCTCGCTATTTTGCAGCATGGGATATAAATCCCACCTGCAAAAGGACTTAAGAATACTGGACACAGGAACATAACTCTTTCCATAAGGGGAGAGATTAAGTCACATATGTCACCATATGCCTGGCATACAGTAGGTGCTCAGTAAATGCTGAATTAATTTAAAGATATTTGCATCATACTGAGAGCCAGATTCTCTCAAGGACACGTCTTTCCTCTTCCACATCAGCCCCATTCCTTCCCCCAAATAAATTCATCAATGAAGAGTTTTAGCTCAGGAAGATGGCGGATTGTCAAACCAGTCTACCTACCCGAGGATAGGGGATCCCTGTCTTGGTGTTTTCAAAGGCAGGGAGGAGCCGCACAGCCAGGTCATGAGCCATGTGCAACAATTCATTATCATAATCCTTAATTGTCATGTCGCCAAAGGGCTGCTTGGAGTCAGTGATTATTCTGTGGGCAGAAAGGAGGCTTCCCAGGACCCTAATGACAGGAAGAACAAAAATAATGTAATCATGTTGGTTGTAAACGAACACACGCCAGTGGAGAATGACAGAGGCAGTCTGGAACTCCTTATGGACTCAGAGCTGCCTGGAATCAGAGGGACTGGACTGCCTGGCTTCTTGAAGTCCTTTCCAGCCCAATAATAAATGATCGATTCTTACGTCAACCACATTACTGAAAGGAAGAAAGGGAGCCGTTCCTCTGAGGCGACTGAGAATAACGCCACTTAAAGGAATAACTCATGTTTGGTAATTTCAATCATCTCATCGGAAGGGAGGGGACTAATTATTCTCAGAATAAATATTACCTTTCAGTATTAACAAATTACTCTTGATTTCTCCCACTTGAGGAAAAACTTAGCCATATAAGAAACAGAAAGGGGAAAGACAAAAGAATACTAAGTGACTTTTGTAGTTTTAGCTGCCAAGCAACTGATGAAATTCTCTAACTTCCAGCAAAGAGAAAAGGCGAGGAAGAGGAGAAGATGAAGAAAAAATGACCTACTCAGAGGTAGGAGGCACCAGCTTAGATCTGCATCCCGGACGAGCCAGGAATTCGTGTCCCACTTCAACGATCTGAAGTGGATTTCGACATGTTTCAGAACAAATGTTTTCATAACTTTAATTATGAATATTGCATCTGGAATGTTACACAGTAATACAATTTTCAAAAAATTTAAATGAAATAGCAGAACAGTCACAATACTGTCATCCCCCTTATTCACAGTTTCACTTTCCGCGATATCAGTTACCCACAGTCAACTATGGTCTGAAGATATTAAATGGAAAATTCCAGAACTATACAAGTCGTAAGTTTTAAACTGCACGCCACTCTGAGTAGTGTGATAAAATCTTGTGCCATCCCACTCCGTACTGCCCAGGACAAGAATCATCCCTTTGTCCAGCGGATCCATGCTGTGCGTGCTACCTGCCCATTAGTCACTTAGCAGCCATCTAGGTTATCAGATTGACTGCCTCAGTAATGCAGTGCTTGTGTTCAGGTAACCCTTATTTTACTTAACAATGGCCCCAAAGCGCAAGAGTAGTGCTGCTGGTAATTTGGCTATGCCAAAGAGAAGCCTTAAAGTGCTTCCTTTAAGTGAAAAGGTGAAAATTCTCACCCTAACGAGGAAAGAAAACAAACTGTATGCTGAGGTCGCTAAGATCTATGGTAACTTTTATTACAGCATGTTGTTATATTGTTCTATTTTATTGTTTGTTATTGTTGTTAATCTCATACTGTGCCTAATTTATAAACTAAACTTTATCACAGATATGTATGTAAAGGAAAAAACACAGTATATATATAGTGCTCAGTACTATCCACAGCTTCAAGCATCCACGGGGGATCTTGGAACCTCTCCCCCGTGGATAAGGGGGAACTACTGTATATCAAGCTACAAAACTGGGTATGAAACATGAGCCCAATACACTGGGGGTGGGGAGAGCAAGGGGGGGGAGGGGGAGGGATACACACACACACACACACACACACACACACACACACGGAGGAAATACACCCAAACGGTAAGAAGCGGTCTTTCTGTGGGTTGTAAGTAAGATGGGAAAGTTTCATTTCCTTCAGAAATATATAGGGGTTTTCCTAGGACACACTGAAGGAAGGAAAAGAGACCAGACAAAAAGCAAAACCGTGAAAAACTGCATTAAAGGAACCCCTATCTTACACCTTCATTCACCTTCAAGTGTGTCTTTCTGTTTAGTCAAAAACATAATTACTTTGAAATGTCAATCGTTTCAGTTGTGATAAATCCAAAAACAGATGAAAAATGGATGCTGCGCCCACAAGATCCACAGGGACTCTCTCCCTGGATCTCGTGGCTGGCAGACCCCCACGGGGGTTTTTCTCCCTACACACACAAAAGAAGCCTTCAATCCAGTTTATGCACTATTTTACCTTATTGTGGCCTCAAAGACTTGGACGGTGGAATCTTTGTCAAATGAAACTGTGTTGATCACTAACTTGACTGCTTTCTGGAACTCGGATGAATTTCCCATTATCTTTAAAAAGAGGAACACAAACCATTACAACAGCTTGAAATGAACCTGAGGCTCCGTGACCACAGGAGCTGGGCCACCTCATCTAAATGTCAGTCTGTGTGGTTTCACCACCCGCGGGAGTAGAAACACAAAAGGTAGAAAAGCACAGTTCTCTCTTAGAATATATTCTAGGACAGATGGCAAGCCTATTTCCTCCAACTCCAGAATCATACCTCCAAATGGCACAACTGTGAAAATAATTCCTCATAAAATCATTAGCACCCCTCATCTTCCCACTCTCCCTCAGACTTCAGTCTGATCTTATTTAGCATGCGAGGCATTATGGTTCCTAAAATGAGTAAAACTAAATCCCAAAACTGAAGAAACAAAACTATGACTTTCCCTCTGCTCCTCAAATAATCGACGGCTTGGGTGCTTGGCTCCCAGGAGACCAAAACATCTGGAAAACTGACTTGTTGCTTGTTACCCAGGTGTCTAAACACTTTGAAAAATGGTAATATTATCTTTTGGAGCATAGCATAAACCAGTGACTTCAAAACAAAACATCCAAATATCAGCTCTGTGTGCTTTTTAAAAAGTGATCTAGAATAACAACTCCTATTTTGGGTACGTGGATATGACTTCATACCAAGCTGCTCTCTCCTATACGAAGTGTAAATTGGGCATAAAATTTTATAGATTAACCTGCACTGAAACTTTCGTTCTGTTCAAAATTTTATGACAATCCTGCAACTATAATGACATCATAAGGACACACACAAAAAAACAAGGAAAAACAATTTCACCCAGACACTACTTCTCTCCAGTGTGTCTTGTTTCCTAATATTTATTGGTCTAGTGCATCTTTTTTTTCCCCTCCTCCTGGTTATTTTGCTGAAACACACAGAGCAAGTACAGACGCTTCTTCTGGCTTTCAGTTCTTTCTTTTTCAAAGATTATGCAATAATGCTGCAAGTTGCACCCAATGCTCAGGGGATTGCCATGTTCCACGTGTTTCCACAGCACATCTGTTAGAGCCTGTTTAAATTGTTAGCAAAAGAAAAGGACAACCTCAACAGAAGTAGCACCTGAGAACTAAGCCTGAAGTGCTGACATGTTAAAAGCTCGATCTCCTACAATGAAAACCACAGAGACGGGTTTATTTCCTTATAGATGTTTACCAGCAACAATATCTGTTAGCAGCTGTAGATGCTGATATGATCTCAGACCAAGCGGAGGATTATGAAGGAAGCCAGCAACTTTCAATTACATATTGTAATTTACCATTTTAGTCAGATAGCTACAGAACAGAGTAACCAGGTTACGAAACAATGCGCTCAGGCTTAAGAAAAGCACATTGGACAGAAGAGTTTAATAAGTTTCTTTACTGTAGGACTTCTCAGTGCCTTTAAAATGCTGGTGTGCAATGTGGCTCTCCAGTAGTGAGACAGACATGCAGACTTTCTCAAGTTCATTTGGGAACAGAATTCTTCTTTCAGGAGGGTCTAACCTTGGAATATGCATTGGGAAATGCTGAATTAGTAGAAATTCATTTTTGAACACATATTTGCACTCCTATTATGTACCAGACACCATTAGGTGTGGAGAGAGTAGAGTAAATATAGAGATAAGATCTCTGTACTTAATAAGCATGACAGTGGGATAAAAAGACACAATGGGGGGCCGGCCCAGTGCCGGAGCGGTTAAGTTCACACGTTCCGCTTCTCTGTGGCCCAGGGGTCACCGGTTCTGATACCGGGTGTGGACATGGCACTGCTTGGCAAGCCATGCTGTGGTAGGCGTCCCACATACAAAGTAAAGGAAGATGGGCACGGATGTTAGCTCAGGGCCAGTCTTCCTCAGCAAAAAGAGGAGGACTGGCAGCTGATGTTAGCTCAGGGCTAACCTTCCTAAAAAAAAAAAAAAAAAGACACAAGGGGGCAAAAAAAAAAAAAGAGAGCTCAGGGAGAAGAGGTGAGCTTTCATAAACTATATATGAGTCTTAGGACTTTTTTTTAAGCAACACTTGAAAGCTGAGTCAGCCTCTTGTATCTTCAACAAATTAACTCTAATTAGGTCGAACATACTTGTCTGGGCACATTTTGATCAGGGACGGCAGGTGACAAAGTGCAGCAGCAATAACTTCCGAAGGAGATATTGGGGGACTAAACTGCTTTGCAACTACCACCTGGCAGAATGAGATCCCAGATCTCTTATTAGACCACGGGCCCAGTAGAACGTAGAATGACCTCTCAAGCTCTCTTCAAGTTCTGGTAATTCTACTACTAGCAAGATACCAGCCAGCTGTAATGCAAACTTAGCTTGCATTACCCAGTTCTTACTCCTGACAGTTTCAAAGTCTTCTAAGGAAAGTTACAAGAAATCAAACTAAATTACTAAATGCAGGATTTGGGCTAGACTACAGTAAGAATTTTCTAATGGTCAAGGCTTACTGGACAATGAAGAAGAGCACAGAGGTGGTAAAATCACCTTTCTAAGAAGATTTGAAAGCAATGCTATGGGGGAGTCCAGTCTCGTGGGAGCTCTATTCTACAGTGAAAGGTCACAAAGCCGACCAAATATACATCTTGGCCTGCTAAGTTCCAGGCCACAGGGCCTTCCTGCTTTCAACGTGCTTCTGCAAATCTGTTCAAGGGTCTCCTATTCCCCAGACTCAATGAGGGAAACCAGAGGATGAGGAGGCAAAGGCAGCACCTGGTGGGCAGCCCAGGTGTGGAGTGGGCAGTGTCCACAAAACACAGAGGAGCAAATAAAGAGGAGCGTTTACAGAGAGGGTCCCTGCGCAGGGGCCGGGCCAGAGCTCAGACACGCTCCTGGGGAGCCAGGAGCTGGATGACACTTCAGGGGACCTAGCAACCCTGAGATCTTGTCTTTTACTCCTGAAATCTTCACTACAGTAACTGTCAACTTAATGAAATTCTCTATGGGTTCCTTTAGGGAATAAAATAGGGAGAAACTGGTAGAAAAATAGGTTCCCTAAAACCAACCACACTTCCTTCTCCATTTTTGTAGGGGAATCACATTTCGCCTCGCTGAAGCTTCAGTGCTTCTCTTGCTCTCCTCATTAAGGTCATTAAAATAAACTATAGCTATCAAAGCTACAGATACATTTTGAGTATCGGGTTTCCTGGAATTCCCATTCTTGGGGGAAACTAGGGGTAATTAACTCCAAAATATCTTAACCAATTAAAAAGTAATAATAATAAGGCTGAACACTTACTGCAAGTGTATCCAACGCATCAACAAGAGTCAATGAGTAGTTCCCTAGGACATCATTGATGTTCAGATTTGAACTGAAAAAGAAATAAAATTAAAATTAAACAACGGTACTTTATTTTAAAAGAGAAAAAAGACAATAAAACTAAACACCCATCAGAAACTAAAATTGCTGGCAACTCTTATTTATTCAGGGACTGTCATGGGTAGACCAGGGTGGCAAAGGTCTCTCTGCTTCACAAGTGACAGTTTCTATGGTGTCTACAAGTAGAACCGAGTTACAGAACCGCAGACACAGACTTATACTATAGTGGAAAGAATCGGTACAGGAAGTCAGGAGACAGTGAACAAGAGTCACCTGCCCTCCTGAGACAGTTTTTTATCACCAAAAATAATCTTTCTCTCCAATTTCAAAAAGCTCTGATTTCAAAAGCACTAAGAAAGTAAAAGGAGAGACTCTGTCCTATGACCGGCCTGTAACACTCGAACAGAGAAATCAGACCTGCCAGAGATTACACACAGAAAGATGCAAATGCCTTCAGCTACAGTCACAACATCGCTCACCTGTCCTTTGGTTGGGGGGAATAACATAACTTCTTCATATCATTTTTTCACTTACATCTCACCCAAAGAATCCCCATCATCTCCACAGTTCTAAGGAGATGTTTTTTTAACATGAATCAAGGCAGGACTTCTCTTAATTATGGTGCATAAACGTTTACGCACACCCCTGCCTTATAACCAGCACCAATTTCCCATTCTGAAACAAGCTCGAGAACCCAGCTTCAGGACGGTGAGAAGGGTCAAGCTCCTCAGCCACTCGGAGGGTTCTTTGTCACACTAAAATCAATAACGAAGACAACTGACACATCTGGGAAGGGCAGGGACGGAGAAATAGAGAGTAACAAGGTGCAGCTTGACAAATTCTGGGCAGTTCTGTTACTCCCCTGCCCCAGTCCCACAAACCCAGAAAGAAACTGCAGAAGTTTGGAAAAGATGATAGTCAGGGGAGAAAAAAGACGACTGTTTAAAGATGATGTTTATTGAAGCCCAAAGTGAAAAAGCCCTGGTTCTGTCTTCTGCCAGAGATTCCCTGATATTCTGACCTCTTCTCTCAAATCCCCAGGCCCCCTTCTCTCCTCCTTGGCTCCCTCCCACAGGTCCTTGTCTCACTTGCCTGTGGGCAGCATCTCCATGTTCCTGGCGGCTTCCTATGCTCCCTGAGGCCTCCTACGGGCCTTAGCTGGAGTGACACGGGCCTTGCATAACGCAGGCATCGACAGCTTCAACACTTCACATCTGATCTTATTTGAACCTTCCAGTTGCCTTGTTTTATGCTGTGCTATGTCACTTAATCTAGGACAAAGAATTTATAGCAAAATTTTAGATACATTTTTTGAATGAAGCTGTAGAGAAGGGGTTATCTAGGAACCAGGGCTATCTCATCCCTCGCAAGCTATGAAGTCAGCAAACCTCATGCCTGCAAAATTGCACCTGCTTCTTGGGTTTGTTGGTTCTTTCTAATAAACTTATATAACTGCAAAAGATCCTCTAAAGACAAGAGCTGTGGATTAAAATAAGCACTTCAAGGGCAGTGCCAGCCAGAAAGGATACAGGAAGTGCTGAAAGTTAAGGAGAAGGTCAAAGTAGACAGGGAGATCTTCGTGCTCAATTTTGCCAACTCAAGAACATTCTGTTGGGCTTAAATATTTAACTTATTTCTCTGCTTCTCTGAAACAAAGAGAGGGCTCCAACAACCCACCTCACCAGAAAATGGTTCTCTCATCACTTAGCAGCCAAGCTAGATGGTGAATGAACCACATGTAACCAACCACCTTGTCCTCAGTTACACCGGAACCTGTGGCTTCTGTCACCCCTCCACCTGCACAGGCCCATGGCAGGTGTTATTAATTTTGATCACTGCACTCCTTCCCATGTTTTATTGTGCTTTTCCTTTTAGGCTATAACTAAATGGCCCTAGGTTTAAAAAATGCTTCTCAATACAATACCCAAGCAATCATTAACAATTAACAACCATAAGAGTTGCCACAGAAAGAAAATGTATTTGCAATTACTAGGGTGTTTCCTTTCCTCCACTCGAGTCAGACAAATCCACTCAAAGATCTAAGGTGTTCATTAAAACACTTTAAATTCTTTTCTACCCAATAATTGCTATATACTCTTTCAAACTTGCCACTATAGAAAAAAAGAAAAAGGAGGAGGGGAATGAAGGAAAAAGTAGACTCCATAAAATGTTCCCATTGTGGAAGTAAGACTGTGGATTGGTTCTTTGAGGATATTCCTCATCAACGGCCAGCTTGACGATAACTTCTAAGCGCCTCCAGCCAAGAACTCAATCTTCCTGTACAAGGTTAGGCTCAAAAGTACACATCTTTTACATAACCTGCTGGCTGAACCGTGATGACCCAGAATTAAACTCTCCCTTAATTTACCATGTGGAACCGTTCATGACATTCACCCCACTGTGAATTGTCAACGTTCTTATCACTCTGAAACAGAGAGGATGAAGAAAACTGTGGCCTTTGATAGAAAAGTTTTGATTACATAGCTAACAAAATCAAACGTGTGTAAAATAAAAATTCCTACATACCCTTAACCTGTAACAGCTGTTCAGAAATCCACCCAGTGCTGTGTAAGCACAGAGATAATATAAGAAACACTCCCTGTGTTCAAGGGATTGACAAACCACGGAGACAGGACAAAGGGAAAGGAAGATGAAACACAACAGAACTCAATGCTCAAATGATGTTAAAATGCGGAAGAGCAGCTCAAAGGAAAGGAACCAGAAGGAGAACTGAGTAAATCAAGGAAAACTATCTTCAAACAGTTTAACAGCATCATAGAAAAAGACTCGAGCCTGACTGAAGGAAAATAGGACTTTAGAAAGAAAGAGGAATGCAGAGGAAGCTAGCGATGCCTAGGAATGAGTCGGGGTGGGGCGGGGGGCGGGTGTCAATATTTCTTGGTTTGCTACTTTGAGATTTGCTTTTTGTTTGAATAGCAATGTGACTGAGGAGAGCACAAGGGTCATGTGACTGACTATAGTTATCATTCACAAGATTGCAAAAATATAATATCCAAATTTACTCAAAGAAACTTCTGAATTTGGAACCTCCAACCCAAATTGGGGATGTGAGAGGAACTGACTTTGCATAGTAAAGCTGGACAGAAAGATTTGCTATTTTTGAAGCATTCAGGTTTTATTTACTTTATGTTAACTCCTCACCCAACCTCCAGTCAAACAAGACAGGCAAGATAAGCCTCAATAAACGAGGCTTAACGAAAAGATACTCATGTTTATCACCCACATTTTGTTCCTGTACTTTTTATATAATATTCTCACAGCTACTTCACTCCATTTTTCAGACTCATCATTAGAATACATTTGACAACAATCATTAAAATAAATCTGATTTTAAAAAAATCTAAATGATTCTTATTACAAGTTATCTCCTTCAGGGATGAAAATGTGTCCTGTTGTTTCAGAGCCAGAATGACAAAGCTTCGGTTCTAAACTTTCCTTGAAAACACTGAAATCTGAGAGGAGTTAAAGGAAGGAAAGTAAGAAAAATTGACCTTTCCACCCTTTGTAAGTGGCCAGCGTGAGGAATCTACTTGAGGCCCCTGTAACCCCAGAGCCCTCACACCTCCTCAAAGGCCTGACGGTTTACCAACCAAAAGGTTTATTAACCTCTGGGCACAACCCTTCCCAAATGCCATCCCCCCAGTATTTCTAACTTCCATCTTTCTAACAGCAACATATCTGTCTCAAAGCAACCTGACCTCAATTGACCCAGACTGCCACTGCACACCAAACCATAACACTCGTCAGCAGACTTCATCCTGAAACAAAGGCCTGTGCCACCCGGAAACAGCACAGGGACCAGCCAGCTAATCAACCGCCACCACACCTTGCAGGAGAGGGGCTCCACTCTCCAGAGGGTTCTTAAGGTTCGTTAAGAAAAGCATTAAAATGTTCGACTCACTCTCTAGATGATCATATTCCCCAGTGAAAGTGTTATCACAAGTTCCCATAAACCGTTTTCCTGAGGTCCACACCATAAAAGGAAATCTGAGAAAAAAGTCTGTGAGACAGAATAAGGAGAGTCCCCTTCCTTCTGGTACTACCATGAGCATTAGTGAGAAAACACAATTAAGATCCAAAATACGTACACACACTTTGATTTCATCTATGTAAAAAATGTGTAGGCACATGGGCAGGAGCTGGCAGGAACGACAAAATAAAAATAATTCTGGTGAGATTTTAGGCCTTTTTCCTTCAAATTTTAATATTTTTTCTCCTGAAAAAATTGAAATCGAAAGAAAACAGATAGGTGTAAATTCTGATAAGTCAAGCAAGACAAAGAACTCATTAATTTCCTATAATCTGGAAAGACCCAGTACTTCTAGTCAAAATTTAATAAACTTTTTTCTAAAAAAGTGAGATAGAAAATATTTATATGTATAAAGCCTGATATGGTGAACAAGAAAAATAACTCCGTTTCCTACAATTTTAGAAGCTATCCTTTCTAAAGTCCTTTGAAGTTAGCCTGTGATGAGCCCTTGCTGCACTAAAACTCATGCTCTCAGACTGAAATTTAAGACATGAATTTGTAGATAACCAAACCATCTTTAAAATTCTTCAAGCCCATTTAGCCTATGGGCTTCCTCTTTAGGACCTAAGGATTGGACTCTGCTGCTTTTCATCAGGTGAAAGAAAATGCACGTCCGCAACGTCCAAAGGCACCCAGAGGGTGTGGTGCCAAGGCACTGAGCAGGCCAACTCCTCCACTCCCACCTAAGGGGAAGGACCCAGAGGATGGCAGTCATCTACCCGCCGAACAGGGTCAGTACGCCTTGCCCTCCGGCTAAAAGGTCCTTAGCTGGGTGTGCTGACCTCTTGGACTCTGAAATCAACAGCAGTGACCCTTGAAGCTCAGCCTCCGAAAACACGGCTGGTGTGAAGCCGGGCGGGGGGGGGGGGGGGGGGGGGGGCACGACGGGGACTGGCCGACCTTCCCTGACAGCCCTGCCACCAGAGCAGGGGGCACTTTACGGAGCAGATGGTATGGGGCAGTGACGCTGACAGCCAATTCAGCGGCCAAGGAATCCCAGCCCGAGAATCAGGACCCCAAATCTGGGCCAGACAGCCTCTCTCCCTCCCACCTAACTATCCTTAGCCTAAGCAGCAGACCCTGCGACGAAAGAGAAAGACGGTAGCCCAGCTCTGCCTCAAACTCAGTGGAAGGCTCTGGGGCAGTCCTTTCCGGGACCAACACCTGAATCTGACATCTACATACAGAAAGGCCGGGGCGGGGGGCTAAAGATAAGGGCTGGAAGTTACGTTTACAAAGGATTCCATTTTGATTATACGTTCGTCTGAGAAGGGGATGGAGATGGAGTCTACAGCTCCCCAAGCCACCCCGTGATACCGCCACCTTCCCTTCCGGTCTGTGGGCCTCAATTTCGCCATCTGTAAAGAGGGCTGACTCCGGAAGAATCAGGAGAGAGGACAGCCACCGGCCCATCCACGCACCCCCAGGCCCAGGGGAACCGCGAAGGGGGTCGGCCGAGGCACGGGGCGGGCGGGCGGGCGCCGTCCCAGGACCCTAAACGTTCCGGCGGCCCTTAGGGGAAGCGGAGGACAGAGGACGGCGCGCGCGGCGCGGGCTACTCACGGGTCCCCGCGGTCGGGCCCCCGGCCGCGGCAGTGGATGGGGTTGAGCTCGTCCTGGGGAAAGGCGTGCGCCATGTAGTTGTCGTAGCCGAACACGAACATGCCCCGCGCCAGGTCCCGCATCTGGGCGCGCAGCTGCGGCGGGAAGGCGCCGCTGTAGCGCTTCTCGTACTCGTCCGGCCCGCAGCCCCGGCCGCCCAGCGCGTAGCCCCAGTGAGCCGGGCCGCACACGCCGGGCCGGGCCCGCCGCGGAGCCCGGCGCCGCTCCGCCGCCTCCCCGTGCACCGGCTGCTGCAGCCACGCCGGCCCCGCCGCCGCGCCGGGCCGGCCCGCTGGCCCCGAGGCGGGCGCCGCGGGGCTGTCGGGGCCCGTCAGGCGCTGGAAGCCGAAGCTGAGCGGAAAGCGCTGGTAGAAGCCCATGCTGGGCCCCAGCCCGAAGACGAGCCACAGCACCCCATGGAGGCCAAGCCGGAGGAGCACCAGCCCCAGGACGAGCGCTCGCCATTGCATGGTCGCGCGGGCGCCGCGGGCATTCTTTTAAAGCGCTGGGGGCCTGCCCCGCCGACCACCGCACCCTGCTCCTGTCCCGGAGCCCCGCTCACTTCCCCTTTAAGGAACTCCCCGGTGACGCACCAGGAACTGACCCATTGTCCTCCACCCCCAGCCCCGCGGGCCGGCAGCTCGGGCACCCGCGTTCGCCCGCCCTGTCGCCGGGATTGGCCCGGCCCGGCCCGGCCCCGGCCCGGCCTCGAGGGGCGCGGCCGGGGACTCCCTCCCGCGCCATAGGCCGCCCGAGCGTCCCCCGCCGCCAGGCCCCGCCCCTGCCATCGCCCCGCCCCCCGGCTCTGCCTGGCCCCGCCCCTGCGCGGGGCCCCGCCCCTGGGCGGTCCCGAGGCCGGCTGGGCTGGCGTGGCGACTAGGGGCCGCTCGGGCGATGGCGAGGGAACTTCCAGCCAATGGGAGCGCGGCACGAGAGCGCCCGTCCGGCGCCGGACAGAGACGTGGCCCCGGACACGCCCGGCTTTGGGCAGAGCGAGTGTTCGCACGAGTGGGAGCGAGGTGGGACCAGAGAAAGCCGCTCTGGCTCTAGCTTAGGGATGGTGACAGTAAAAGACGTCAGAGGAGAGAAAGGGACATTTCTGTAAAGCAGCTTTTGCATAGCAAGGGCAGGGTTTTTAACTTGTCTGTTTATGATGGGGGTGGGATAGTACCTTTTAGCTCAAGACTGCACAAAACGGTATCCTGAATTCTGTTCTTTTGATCAGAACACGGTAATTTGTAAGAATCGCTCACGGTGATTGTAGAACACGTATTTCCAGATCCTGTCCTAGAGCTATCGACCTCCAATGCAGGGTCCCGGGAACGTGTGTATAACAAGTGCTCTTGGGCGATTCTTAGCGTTTGGCAGTTTCAGGAAATACTGAGTTAGGTTATATTGCTTTTGTCTCAGAAATAGGATCGTTAACAAAAAAAGAGAGAGTGGGAGGAGTCAAGGCTGCTGCCACCAACAAATTATCTTTAGCAGGTGTATTTAACCGTCTCCCCTCCTGCCTGTCCCACTCCCGCCATCTCTCCTGTGCGCCCGCAGCAGGGACCTCACCTTTGAGGTATGGGATAGATTCCTGGTCAAATCGCTTTACCCCTTCTCTACCTACTTCCCATAATTAAGAAGGTTGCAAATGTCAGCTCTGAAGATCTATGGCTTTCATGTAATGATTCAACAGGTTAGGGCTTCTGTTTTCTTTTGTTTGCTGCATTTGGAAATGTCTGCTAAGGCTTGCACTCCATAAGTTTAGACCACGTGCCTGTTATACCGAGGTTCCTGAAAAGCTTGGGAAGCAAGGCCTGACAAGTGGCCCAAATCAGAGATTGGCTGAGTGACCAAGGAAGTGATTAAGAGGATGATGAAGTTGTCATATGGCACAGTCATCACATTCTTAGGGTCAGGGGACTTGTTGCAACACAGAGGAGGTGTAATGGAGACTGAGAAGCAGCCCAAAGAAACATCTGATTACAACACAAAAGTGGTTCGCACATAGTAAGAGCCTTTTTGTTGGGTGAGCCTTATTCATCCCCCAAATCCTGAGACAGGCCTGCCCAAGCATTAGAAAGAGTATAATGAGAGCCTGGGCCAGGGGCTTTGCCCTCACAGATCCCACTTTTTCTCCTCTGTGAAAGGCATTTCTGCTGGAAGTCCAACCTCAGTGCCTGATCCTGAACTTTCAGGTCTACCATCCTGGAACTTGCAGACTGAATGTTGAATATTAAGGTGTGTGTTGTATGTTTCCTTCCTAAGCTATTTTATTGCAAATTTTACTTAAAAGTTTTAAATTTGATCTCGCACCACAGTCAACTGTAGACCACTTTGATGACAGCTCCTGTCCTCACATCAGAGACAATCTCTAATAAAAACAAATCTCTTTAATAACCAGAAAAAAAATCCAACTTTTGAAACATGCTTTTCACAGTAAAACTGACACAACAGCTGCCAGTCATATATGTCCTGTGGTTTTTCAAAATTCACATGTTCTCGCTTAATCTTAAAAAACCTTGTAAGGTTTATTGCACAAGTCATAAGGGAAGAAATCAGGTTGGGGGACTCAAGTTCCTCGAGCCACTTGGCTCTAAGCAGAAAAAGAGCTACTGCCTACCTCTCCCACACTTCAGTCCCGGGAAACTTACTACAACTAGCTGGCCCTCAAAGCACAGAAAGATTGGTCCTTCTGCTCTTCTAAAGCCACCCCACAGGCAACAATGTTGACATTAGTCCTTGCAAGGTACAGCCTAGGATTTAGGGGCCAGGTTCAGACAGTGTTCCCTTCTCAAATTGAACAGAAAGAAAATGGACTATCTTGTTCTAGCCTTTTAGACTAGGACTCTCCTCAAGGTAAATGTGGCTGATGACTTTGGGACAACAGCTCTAGCTAATCAGAAAAGCCTAACCTTAAAAAGCAACTTTTTAAGAAACTGTTTTGTGTTGGTTTTTCTGTACGTCATCTCACAAGAGCGTCAGGAGACTGACAAGAACACTTGAAACGCACTATGGTAAAAATGGCTTTACTCTGGGGGGCGCCACAGAGAGGACAGCTAAGAACCCAGACTCAGAAGTCAGATCGCCAGGTATTCAAATCATAGCTCTGCCCTCTGAGGGACCTCAGGAAGTTACTTAACTTTTCTGGACCTGTTTTCTTATGTGTAAAATGAGGGTGATAAGATACAGCAGGTGTGACAATTAAATTATTTCATGTATATAATGTATCTACACCACCACTACATACATAGTGAGCCCTATTATTACTACTCACCAACTATGTGAACTTTTCAAGACCAGCATCTAGTAAAAGTACTTAGTACATATACACCTGAGGTCTGTTGGACGAATTAAACTAAGCCCCTCCTATTTTCAAAGCCCTATTTTAGGAGAAAAATGTGTCTAAAGAAATCAAATGGAAAATAGGACAAGGGCTAAAACTCACCACAGTCCAAGAACAGCTGAAAGGGCTTTTGAGTCCTCAGGTCTAATTCCATTTAACTCAACCTGTTCCAGCTTCTACACATCATGGTCCTACAGCTCTGTTATTTGGGGTTATATCCCACAAGGTGATCCAAATTCAGTCTCCCTCTTACTTTGATAGTTGAACGAGGTGACCTGGCTAACAGATGTATTTCAGTGCCTTTAAAAATACCCTCCATTGTAAAAAAAAGGCGGACATTCCAGTTATGGGACTCAGTCTTGTGAGTCTGAGTGCATGAATCAATGCACTAGGTTCCTAAAACTGCAAAGCCAGAAAAAAACCCTCTGGCTCTAGAATGACCTCCAAGGGTAGTCCAAGAGCTCCTAATGTTAAATAGCAGGGTTAAAATAGCCTATTAAAAGGAGGGATTTTTGTATTCTAACAAGTAATAAATGATTTATTATCCAAAGCAATAATGTAAAAACATCAAGTGACGTAATGATGACTTTTAAAATTCTGATTACAGCTTTCTGAAGCAATATATACTTGCTTTATAAAGGAGTGGGGAGGAATAAATTTAAGCAAAAAAGGGAGGGAGGGAATTACCTATAATCCCATTATTAATTTGGTGAAGACCCAACTCCAGAATTAAAGTAATATTGTTTATTATATAGCTAGGTAAGAAAAACTAAGTTTCACATTTAGTTTAAAATTGAACAGTATATACTTATTGTTCAGACTCATTTGATGGGCAGAAATCCAGAAGTTTGTCAACACACTCTGTTGGCAAGACACGGGAGACAGACTGGTAGAAATAAAAACTGGTACATCCCCTGTGAAGGGCAATTTGGCAATTCCTAGCATAAGTACAAAGGCATTTGCCCTTTGACCCAGATATGCCTCTGTGAATTGCTGCACGTGTAAATAATGACCCAGTGCAGTATTATTTATAAAAGCAAAAAGTTATAAACAACCCAAAAGTCTATCAAAAGGAGACCAGTTAAATAAACTTTGGAATCTATTAAAAACCACACACACAGTGAAATGGGAACCCTGCTGCTGTGAAAGAGAATGAGGAACTCTGTATATTGACATGGAAAGACCGCCAGCACACAGTAAGTGGGGAAAAGCCGTGTTCAAATCAGTAGACTACCTTCTCTGTAAGACAGTGATTAGAAAAAAAAAAAAAGCATATATAGTTGCTTTTTGTATTTTGTATAAAGAAAACACTAGAAAGATAAATAAAAAACTGACATAAGGGTTATCTGTAAAGGCTGGTTGGTGATGGAGGGGTGGTTACTCAGTCATGGGTGGGATCAAGAGTTCATATATCTTTTTATGTATTTTAAATTTTGAATCATGTGATTCCCTATTAAAAATCACCTTATTCAAAAAACAAATGGAACTTAGAAAAAAAGCGGTGAGCTTCCTTTCCCAGCTGTTCTAACTACTAAACCATTAAATCAAATGTGCCGACTATCCATCCAGAACTGACATTCACCATCCCTGTGCCATGCCCCAGCCCCTAGGTTACAGATGCTTCTAGAGAAAGTAAAACTATATAAATTCTCAACCCTTCTTTGAAGGGTGAGGAGAGCTAGTGCTTTCATAAATTAGCTAGTGGTATGACAAATAATAGCAATTTCCTTTTCCTCAGAGAATGATACAAATAGAAAATGGAGTCATCTAATTCATGCATTGGCTAACAGTAGATAGAAATGATGGACTCTTAATGTAGCAACAAGATAGCACATGGTGTGATAGATTGTACAAAACTCAGGGTAGGCCAAAACTGTAGATTACCTGGTATATAAGAGCTGGGTGGAAGAGATACTATAATTACCAATCCATTGATGTTCTACTTCTCATGTTCAAAAGGGAAAACATTAGTTTTGTTGGGTTTTTTCCCCCTCAGTATTTTGAAAGGAAGTATTTTCTAACTGCTCCCAGTTTTCTCCAAGCTCCAAATAAATTCAAGCAGAACCTAGCCATACAGCAGTTAAAAAGTGTCAAATATTAGCTCTAAAGCATTTACCGCCAAATTGGTAGTAGGTATGTATTTTTCCACATTGTATACCAGAATAAACATTTTTCTGCAGTCTGGAAGAAATGCTTTAAATTTTTTAAATGACTTTCAAAATATAAGCCCACGTGATTACAGTATTTCCTTCAAACAAAATGTAAGTTATTGTATCATTCTATAAATTGTCTGTGATCTCCAGCCCTTAACTATGTTAAGATTTAAAGTTATGAAATGTAAATATTTCTGTGTTTTTGGGTTATTTTCAAGTGGTAGGAACACAACATGAACAGATTCACTAGGATGAGGGGGCGTTTTCATCTCTCTTTGCTTTGTTTCACCACCATCCAAACCTCTTGGCTGCTAGAACCACAGCCTGTTAGTGGGAGAAGTTATATTAGAAATCCTCTACTTTTCATTTTACAGATGGGAAAACTGCGAAGCCAGAGGGGGTTTGGCAACTCGCCAGTCACACAGTTAACAGCAAAGAAAAGAACCCATTCTCTCAAATGCCAATCCGGCACTCCTCACAGAACCAAGCTACATTAGCATTTTAAGCTGACAACTCTTTTCCTACTCCTTCTCTTCCTTTTATGAATGCAAGACCTGCAAACCCCAGTGAAATGAGGCTAAGGTATCTTCCCCCTCTCCTGATTCCTGTAGGAAATCTGCATTATCTAAGTCATCAGCTGCCTTGGGATTTTAAAACAGAATTACCTTGCTGAAGGGAGGGCTTGTTAATGAAATGGAATAATGAATGACTACTGCTGTTGCTTAGATTAAGGCACTTCCCATGGCAGTCCATCCAGCATGTCAATGACCTGCTTCTGTTTCTCTAAGAACCTTCAAGAGGCAGCAATTACAAAAGTACCCATTTTTATTAATAGCTGAATTTTAAACAGACATTGTGCAGAGGATATTTACTAATCAACAGGAAACACCTGCTGTGGGCCACACTTTTGTAGAACTGCAAACTTAAGGGAAGTCACACGGCTAGCGTTTGCTTTCTTGTCTTCCTCTTCAAGCATCTTCACCGGCATACGTTTTTTTGAGGGCATAACCTTTAAAGTTCGTAAGAAAATGAAAATATTTCAAATAGTAAAACATGGTGGTTTCCCCGCAATGACACATTTTTAGAGTAAAGCATTTGGCCAACTGGAGGTTACAGTTATAGGTCCAGCTACAGTAAATTTAAACTTCCACTCCAGTTCTCAAACCGCCAGACGCTGAGAGGTTGAAATTACCAAATCTACAGGATTTCAGTGTAACTGGATTCTAGATGGATAGAATACACAAGGCAATTAGTTCCTCAAAAACAATGAAAACTGAAGTAGCCATGGCCCAATACATCCAATTTATTTGACTGATCCAAAGGGACTAATTTTAGAAGTCCCAATTTTTGAAAGCACATATAGACTTAGAATCAAGAGTTAAGTAACCCAAATTTATATCCCCTCCGTTCCCCTCAAAATGACAACTCCTCCAAAAATTGCTTTGGTAAGCAGTCATTGAGAAGAGGACCAAACTGGTTGCTTGAGTAAATGGCTCCACCAATTCAATAAAAGAATTTAACCCTGATATCCTAGGGACTTCTGTCCTAGAAATACTAATCACACATCCAACTGGCCACCAAGGTTTGGCTGTACAGAATGACAGTATGGATCTAGAGGAAAAGTTGAGTAAAAATACATAAAAGCATTTCTCCAACAGCTTTGATGAGATAAATGTTTGCTTTACAGTGCAAAAGATAACATACTAGAAAATAAGTCAAATGCTTTACTTTAAAAATGTGCTTTTATGGGAAAACCACATTTGATGTTTACAATTTTTTCATTCTGGGGGCCAGCCCCATGGCCTAGTGGTTAAGTTCAGCACACTCCCCTTCAGTGGCCCAGGTTCGGTTCGCAGGCACAGACCTATGCCACTCGTCAGCAGTCATGCTGTGGCAGTGACTCACATACAAAATAAAGAGGAAGACTGGCAAAGATGTTACCTCAGGGTGAAACTTCCTCAAGCAAAAAGAGGAAGACTAGCAACAGATGTTAGCTTAGGGCGAATCTTCCTCAACAAAAAAAAAAACCCAAAAAACTGTTCATTCTGGAACTAAAGTCAGTAAGTAAGCATGTCTCATGGTTTGTTTATTAGTAGAGTTCTGTTATGATTTTTGAAACAACTGGATATAAAATACTTAATTAGAGACTGGCCCGGCGGCATGGTGGTTAAGTTTGCACACTCCATTTTGGCAGACTGGGGTTTGTGGGTTCAGACTCCAGGTGCAGACCTACACACCATGCTCATCAAGCCATGCTGAGGCAGCATCCTGCATATAAAATAGAGGAAGTTTGGCACAGATGTTAGCTCAGCGACAATCTTCCTCGAGCAAAACGAGGAAGATTGGCAAGAGATGTTAGCTCAGGGCCATTCTTCCTCACTAAAGAAAAGAAAATGCTTAACTAGCTCTTGCCACTTTTAGAAGTCCTGAATTTGGTGTATCATGAGAGTTTACAAGTAGTAGCACCTCCTCCACACCTCCCACAAAAAACTGCAATATCAATTCTGTGGATATTTTAAAAGTTTATTTCTATTTTAACTAGCCCACAGACCCAATTCTTTGAGAGCTGAGCTGATTTTTTTCTAACACACAGTCTATGGAGCCTGCTCATGGTAACTTTCTCTCCACCCCCCTCCCAAAAAAGTCAGCACCTTCCATCATGATGCACATTTTAAGTTAAAATCGTCAATACAACCCTCAAAATGCAAGTTTATTGAATAAAGCTGAGAAGAGCAGTAAACAGACAAAAAAACGCATCCACCTAAATAAAAAAAATTCACATATTTACAAAGTTCAGTAACTGTTAAGTTTTCACATGCAGAGGTTAATGCACAGGAAAATGTTGGTAGTAGTGTTTGGATGTCTTGAAATGCTGAAAGAATGAACAGACACACAAACACATTAAGGTTTAGCGATAGGTCAATTAACGAACCTATGCGATCCCCACACAGTCACACATTCTAGTTCCGATTCCTCCTTTCAGGCACAAGCAAATTGCCACTTTCTGTGTAATGGTTCACAGTGACCGCTAATGGTGTTGAACTACAGTAGCAAGTTTAAATATCTTCATTTACAGAACCATCCATCCTATCAGGGAAGTATGCAACATGCTTCAAAGAATAAGAACAGAATTTTAAAAGCTGAGATTCTACTCATAAAAATCTGAATGGAGAAAAACAAGTAGTGTCTGTGCAAGACAGTGCAGTATTTTGTACAGACTACTGTTAAGGCCATGGCAGTCTATAAATTAAAACTGGTATTCATTAAAAGAACTTACTGTTGACTGCACTTTGAGTGCTCAACACATTTGGAAATGCACTGACTACATGGGTGCTGCTTAACAAAAACAAAATCACACACAGTGTGAGGCAACGCATCAGCAGGTGTACTATGGAGTTTCATCTACTACAGTGCTCTATGGGAATAACGATTTACAAGTGAACCAGTATTAATATGTCCCTTTATGTATATGGAGATCACTAAACTACAAAACATGTTCATTTTAAGTTTTTACACATCTCTGTATCATAGAAGCAATAAACGGCATCAGTTCCGCAGCTCTCGGTGGGACTGATCGTTAAACAACCTGTCGACGGTGCGCGTGATTACATTAGATAAAGCAGGCAGCTCTAGAGTTGTCACAATAATCAAGACATCTAATGGCACCAGACAAAAGAGTGCCAAACCTTACATCAATAAGAGAGAAAAATAAGAATTTTTCTTTGTTCATAAGTGTCTATTGTGCTGAAAGTCCACTTTATGACTGGATATAAAAAGTCAAGAGTAAGAGTGTCATGCAGCAGCACTGATTTAATGACTGGAGATAGAAAGAACAAACAGGTGTTTGAACAAAGTGTGACATTCTTAACACGTTTTATTATATTGGCTGGAATGCTCTAAATTCATGAAAGCTTTTGCGAAAATCTTCAATTCCCAACCCCTTAAAAAAGTGTGTTGAACCAGAAAAAAAAGAAGAAAAGATATAGAAGTAATGATCTGGACAGATACAAAACAGCATGCCTTAGTTCCTCCCATACCCCCAACTGCTTTCCAGTGATGAAGAATTCTCAGAAAGCAGAAATGTCTTAAAAATTCATCACCTAAGATCTCACCAGAGTAAAGAACCAATAACAACATTAATCTGGTGCCTCTGCTCCCTCTTCAGACTACTGTTTTAATTCCTAAGGTGTAGTTATACATTTTACATGCATTTGTGAGATATGTAAACATTATATTTACATCCCACCTTAGTCAGGCTAAAGGTTTGCTAAATTCTGTGTGTGGCACTAGAAACTTCATGCTGTATCAAGTCAGTATCAATATTAAGCTACTGGACTCTATAATGAAATACCATAGTTGGACGTTTACTGAAAACCAATATAAAAGTCTGGCCCAGAAAGACCAGAACAGAAATATGCAATTTTCTTGATTTAAGATGGTCAAAAGTGCGTTTTTTAAAAAAAGCTCTACACACTGTTTAAGACAAGTATGTATAAGCAGCCTTTTTTTGTGTGCTGACTTTATCATGACAACTCTAGCTGATTCTTTATGAAGGATTAGGGATACACATCTTCAGCAGTGCACATGAGAAATAAACTCTGAAAAAGGCAATTTCTTGGGTTTAGGAAGGACCGTATTCTGGGAAGTACTTCAGAGGAACGGACAATAATTCTAAGATTATAGCCAAGAAGGACTGGAAGACTTCAGGAGATGCTTCAGCTTCTTCTAGATTTTGAATGTTGAATAAGCCACTGAAGTGTGATATCTAAAGATGGAAAAAAAAAAGTGAAGACATTAAGATACCACAGTTAAACTAAATATCAGAGATAATACTTAAAATGCAGCGATTTAAAAGCACATGCTGGGCCTACCCTCTTCTGCTTTTCTCCATGTATACTACTGTTCTCCATTACCTGAACTTCAAGAAGATAATCTGAGGAATTACAAGAGAGACTGAAGAGTCTCTAGTTTAAAAGTTCAACTGTGTACAGGTCAGCTTGTGCCATCTTTTATTCATTTAAAAATTTACTGATTGCCTATAAGATCAGATATTGTATGTGAAGTGCCAGAAAAGCAAAGATTGGGGGGAACCCTTCTCTGCTCTCAAGGAGCTTTTAGTGTAACAGTCAGAAAACATACAAGTAATCATTTGGGGTTGAGGGGCTTCCCTAGAGAATTTCAGGCAAAAGAAACAGCAACCGCAAAAGGATAAACGAAGGCATGAAACAGTGTGGAGCTCTGGATGGATGATGAGTGATAAGATGTGGCTGAAGCACAGAGATGGGGAGGGGGTTGCCACTCACTGATAAGGCTAGAGCAGGGGTTCTCACCCTTATCCTTTTGACATTTTGGGCTGGATAATTCTTTGCTGGGAAGCCGGGAGGGCCCTTCCTGTGAGCTGTAGAATATTCTGCAGTATCCATGACCTTTATCACTAGATGCCATTATCACCCCTCCATCCTTAGTTATGACAACCAATTACGTCTCCAGATATTGCCAAATGTCTCCTAGAGAGCAAAATTGTCCTCAGTTGAGAACCACAGGCCTAGAGGGAGCCAGATAACCTTGTACGCCATTCTAAGATCCTAAACAGTTTGGATTTTATTCTCAAGTCAACAGGAAGTTATTGGAGAATTTTAAGCAGGGAAATTATATTAGTTTTTTAAATAAGATCAACCATGCAACAGAGGAGGACAGCTCAGAGGGCTGCCAACATAGAGACTTGACTATTACAATAGGAATAGGAAAGGGCTAAGGGTCTGAAGCAAACCAAGTGCTGTAAAGACAGGGAGGAGTAAAATGAGGAGCATGGTTAAGATATAGAACTGAAAGGACAGACTATATGTAGTGGGTGTGAAGGAACCTTCTGCCCTGAATGAGTATGTGGGTCATGGAGCTGCTGACTAACACAGTGGCTACAGGAAGAACAGCCTGAGAAAAGAAGATTAAGAATTCAGCTAAAAGTACACCAAGTTTGAGGTACAGAAGGTAACACACATGAGATGTCCAGCAGGTAGTTTTAGCTATACGGATCTGAGGCAGACATGGAGCCTGGCAAGGTATCATCGCATGGCTGGCAACTGAAGCTACAGGAGGTAAGATTAGCCAGGAAAAGCACTTAGACTGATAAGAGAAGGCAGCAAAGTCAAAACACTGAATTACCGTCTTTGCGTTCTTTGAAATGTATTATCCACATAAAGGGTATGTGCACTTCTATTAGAAGCAGCACTCTATTCTCCAAGCCTGAAAGATGAGTGCAAATGCAAGCTCCCAGTTTCCCAGCTAACATGCATTAGAGAAACTATAAGCCACACACATATAAAGAATAGCCTAGAGCTGAGATATGAACAAACAGGACCCATTCAGAGTTGTGGAAACAATGAATTAACTGGACTGCTGGAGCAGGTCATTTGCACTTCAAATGGAGGACAGCAGTGTGTAATAAGAGCAAGAGCACGTTCATTTGAAATGAATAGGGGAAAAGGTAAATTTGAAAGTGAAATGATCAGGTTTAAATATTTAAGAAATGCACTAAAAAAAACAGATAAACAACTGTGGACACTGGACAGAAATCATATCCTAAAGACACATGGATCCTTAAGACTAGATAAAAAGGCAGAAAAGAAATAAGATACTCAGATGAAGGAGTCATCTTCCATAACAAAAAGGCCCACAAGTATGAGCCATCTTTGCAAAGAGCATCTTCCTAGAAGTAATCTATTCTGTGTACGGTTTGAGGACACATTACTAATGAAACCAAGGCACTTCATTTACCACATCAGGAAGCTGGAAGTATAACACACAACCCATGTGCACTGAAATACTTTTTGGATCAATTTAGCAAAATCATAAATTTGGTGCTAAAATTTGTTATAAAAGCTGAAATTAGGAGGGTGTTCTGACTTGATCACCCAAGAAGTCTAATTTACTTGGCTGTTAGTTATATTTCTAGCTCCAAACAAACAGGCATTTGGATTTACAATTGTTTTGGATTTGCTTGTTTTGAATCTGGTTAGAGTTGATCAGCTTCCTTGGGCTTAATAAGACTCCGTGAATCCAGAGTTCTGCAATCACAATCCTGGTGACTATGGAGCTCTACAGCAAACTCTGAAGATCAGCCTCAAACAGAAGTTCTCCCCAGCTTCCCTGCAGTTACTTCATAAATGAGCTCACAAGATTTTTTCAGAAAAGTATGTGGCTAGTTTGTCATGCTGGTAAAACAAAGGATATTTTTTTTCTCCCTTCGAAAACTTTTTTTTCTTATTTTAGGAAATACTAGAGAAAATATAAGGGAGTAATAGATTTAAAAAACAGCACAATGTATGAAAAATTATGGTTATGTGGAACAGGGTTTCTCAACCTCCCCATTACTGACATTTTAGGCTGGACAATTCTGAGCTGTGAGGGCTGTAGGATGTTTAGAACATCCACCATCTCTACCTACTGGGTGCCAGCATCACCCTCCTTATTATGACAACCAAAAATGTTTCCACATATTGCCAAATGTCTCCTGGGAGAAAAATCCCCCAATGAGAACTACTGGTGTATAAGTAAATGCTCTCTTGGGGGCACAACTTAAAATTTAAGAAGAGTTCCCTTCAACATAGAAAAAATATTTTTTTCAAATAAACTCTAAGTAACCCTAAGTACCTGAACAGTCTGTTCTCAAATTAACTGAATGCTCCCAGTGTAACAAGTCACTTATTCTATCCATTTAATAGAGGAGAATTTGTGTCCATCAGCAAAGCAAGCATAGATTGTTTGGGGTGGTCTTTAAAGGAAGCCCAGAATCAGCCCAAAAACTATCAACACTTGGAGCTCCTCAGAGCATGTTTGAGAGGGGCGGGAAGGAGTTGAGATACAGACTGGAACTGACTTGAAGAAAGTATGATGAGAACCAACACATACTGAAGAAAAGCTAAAGAAAAAAATATCAGAATACCTTGTTAAACACACTATTTATTACATTTGATTCCAATATACTTTTTTTTGTTAATTGGAGATGTGACTATAGAAGAAGGGTCAGAGAGATAGAATGCTTTTGGCTTTGAAGATGGAGGAAGGAGCCAGGAGCCAAGAATGTAGGCAGTCTCTAGAAGCTAAAAAGGCAAGGAAATGAATTCTCCCCTAGAGTCTCCAGAAGGAGCATAACCTGCAACGTCAGTCCTTGATTTCAGCTCGGTGAGACCTGTGACAGGCTTCTAACTGACAGCAGCACTAGAAAACTAATACACTCAGGTGATGTCCACCATACGTCAAACAGTGGTGCAATTCATTTTCTCCCTCTCACAAAAGAGTTTTTAAGTTGTTGCCATTATGCCCATTTTATAGATGAGTAAAAACTGGAGATAAAGGAGGTTAAGTGCTTTGTGCAAGGCCACTCAGAAAATAACTCAGGACCAAGTGCTCAAGCCTGAGGCTGACTGACTCCAAAGCCCACTGTTTCTAACCCACTACGCAGCATCGATGGAAGGCCTCATTTTTCTACAGTGACCCACAGAGATTTTTGTCACCAGTGACCACCAAACTGGGATAGGGGAAGCAGCCATGAAAATCCCTAGGCTCCTATCCATCTGTTCAAGGCACGTGCATTAAACTTCCCTTTCAAACTTTGGTTGAGCCTGTCAGGCCAGAAAAGAATTGTGACTTAGCTTGAGTATGTTTTGTCATGAAGGTATCCGTTACTCTTGATTATATTTTACCGTACTGTTATAGGTCTTTTCACTCAAGCAGCTAAAGGCTGAATAGCCTTTCATCTTATCAAATACTTCCATTTGTCTTTTTTTTTTTTCAGGGAGATTAGCACTGAGCTAACTGCTGCCAATCCTCCTCTTTTTGCTGAGGAAGACTGGCCCTGAGCTAACATCCGTGCCCATCTTCCTCTACTTTATATGTGGGACGCCTACCACAGCATGGCTTTTGCCAAGCGATGCCATGTCCGCACCCGGGATCTGAACCGGTGAACCCCAGCCACCAAGAAGTGGAATATGCGAACTTAGCTGCTGCGCCACAGGGCCGGCACCTTGTCTTTTTTTTTTTTTTTTTTAAATCTTTTGACCCTCTTCACCCATTCCAACACACTTTTATTAAATTATCCCTCACCAAATTAGTTAGGAGACTAAAGTTGAGACAGATATATTATTCTTTAAGAATACTGTACTGGATTGAAGAGTGTCCCCTAAAAATTTACATTCGGGTAGCCCCTAATCCAATGATATGTGTCCTTATAAGAAGAGAAAACAGACACACAAAGGAGAAGCCATGTGAAACCAGAGGCAGAAACTGGAATAATCCATCTACAAGGCAAGGAAAGCCAAAGACTGCTGGCAACCACCACAAGCTGGAGAAAGGCAAGGAGGGGTCCTCCCCAGAGCCTTCAGGGAGAGCATGGCCCTGCCTAGACCTTGATTTCAGACTGCTAGCTTCCTCAACTTGAGGGAATATATTTCTGCTGTTTTAAGCCACATAGTTTGTAGTACTTAGCTACGGCAGCCCTAGGAAACTCATACAGACACTAAGTAGATAAAGGGTATTTTTGGCTTATGCCTCCAACAGAGTGCTAACATACTGCAGTAATATACTTGTTCAATAAATGAAAAATTGTTGTAGTGCCTATAGACCAATTTTTGTAAAGTCTAACTTTAAAAACATCGTTATTTGTAATAAGGCACAGCTGGATACCAGCTCTGCAAAAATTAATGCAATAAATTGATATTACATAATGCTGAACTTCCTGTCTTTATTGCATTTACTTCTTTAAATAGCACAGAGCAGATTGTAGTCAAAAGGTATAATTTCTACTCTTCTTCCTGAGGCAAAAGCAACACTACTCTATAAAGCAAGCCACTTAAACAGAAATGAGGATAATAAATAAGAAGAAGCATTAGACATCCCTTCCAATGATACTCATTTCTTCCAAAGACACTAGTCATTTCTTACCTATATTATCTTTTTCTTTGCAAGAAATCGAATAGCAGCAAATTTCTCTATCCTGAATAGCAGACAGATTCCTATAAAAAGCAGAATTAAGAGAATAAGTCTGTGCTTTAAAACAAGTGTCACACTTATCACTCTTTTTGCTCAATCTTACTTGTTTTTTTATTACTATACTGAAGAAATTATTTTACTATTACTAAAATGTTAGAGATTCACTTCTCTGGTAGGCCAAGTTTAAATACCTAAACCATGGCTATGATAATGTAATGATGCTAAACAAAGTAGTGGGCAAAATAGTATAACTTAGAACAAAATTTTTTTTTAAATGCCATCATTCATTCTTCAGACATACATTTTTTCAATTAGCTGTTTCTCATCCAAGGCATTAGGAAGATCTCTCTTGTTTCCAAGTACTAGCACCTTTAAAAAGAAAAGATATTAAGAGCAAACTTTTATGTAAGAAAATGTCACAGAAGTATATCCTATTCATATCTGCAGATGTTAAAATTAGAATGCTACTACATGCCATAATATTAAAGTGTAACTGGTGACCTATCTCGTTCATTTAATCGTTCAAATTAGCATCTATTTTAACTTCTACCACATAGATGCCCTTAATTCAATATGTGGCTGCCAATTTCTATTTAAAATATTGTAAGTCTCTGATACACATTCTGCTATTTATTAATAAATCTTTACCAAAATGTGAATATGATCTTAACAATCAAGGGTGGAGGAATAATTTTTTTAACCATTTTTTTATCTGTTAGCCATTAATCATGTGACATGTACATAAGCTTTTAAAATTCTGGATCCATCCTACAGAATATCATGTATAAATATTCTAAAACAATGGATAAATCTGGCGATCAAGATAAATACTGTAGCGATACACCCTTGGATAAATATTGTCCTCTGATTGCTAGATATGCTTTGAAAAGGGAGGAAAGCATGGATGGGCTTCTCAATTACCACTCTGTCTTTCCCAGATACAGCCTTTCTGCCTCACAGAAAGCAAAGAATATGAGTACATACAACATTATTTAATAACATCCATATTCTCAATCAGTGTTTTCTAGGAACTTGTATCTTTGACCCATCCTAACAAAGTACACATCATGTCTACCTTGTCATATCTACTTCTTTCACTTAATACATCCCCAACCCTGACTCCAGACACTTTGACCAACTCTACTCATAGGCCTGAGACTCTATTTCACACAAAGGACAAGGAAACAAGGACAGAGGCACAGAGAGCCAGGGGCACTGGGAGCTCAGAGGGGAATGTTAAACTACAGGCAGTTGGAGAGCCAAGAGCCAAATCTCAGCACCTTTGGTCAGTTGTCTTCCCTTCCCCAATTCTTACCTCTCTCTAGACTCTTATTTAAGTCACTCCAGCTTCTCAAGCTGGACCCACCTTAGTTCCTAATACTACATCCTGGTCATCTGTGATCAGCTGTCAGGTCTGAGGTTGCCTGGCATCTTAGCCCTCTTCCTACATTTAAGAAATCCCCCACCTTTTGAATCTGCCTCCCAGTAAAGCTACTTGCTTCTGTAGATAATTTCTTTCCCAGCTTTCCTTTCTGCTAGAGCATGGACACATAATCTAGGATCAACCAAAACTCTGGATAGAGAGCCAGTGATTAAAGAAAGCAGGAATAGAGAACCCATTCTGATAGAGAAGGAGCATTAACTAAATGACTTTCCAATCAGAGCAACTGAGTCTAGTGTTCCAAAACTGCAGGTCACCAGACTTATTCCACAGTGTGAGTTTGAATGTGATCCTCACAGCTGCTTAGCTTCCCTTGTTCCAGCCTATTTTCTGAGCCTGGTTATGAACAACCTTCTTAGAGACTCTGTAAGCTACCCAATATCCTTTCAATGAACTCCTTTCTTAAATCAGCTTTTTATTGCTTGCAACTAAGAATCCTTACAGTGACCAAGACAAGACTGATTTTTACTTATGGTATATAGAAATAGTTTTTAATATAAAAGAAAAATAGTAAGCTTTGAAGTCAAGATTCAAAACCTGGCTGTGCAACATACTAATGGCCACGTCATCTTTGAGTGAATAACAACTGTTACAAAGGAGGGATAATACCACCAACCTCAATATGTTGTGAGAATTATTTGATAATATACCTCAAGTATCTGACACTCATGAATGTGTCATGAAGCAAAAGCCTGGTCCTTTTCCAGCATTCCTGAGCTCAGCAAATGGCACCACTTTCCATCTAACTACGTGAGCCAGGAACTAGGAATTATTCTTCATATTTCCCCTTATAATCCATCGCCAAGTCTGGTGGACTGTGTTCCTAAATATCCCCAGAACCTGTTTCCTTCTTACCATCTTGTCTATACCACCCTAATCCCTGGTACTCTAATTTGCCAGGACAACTTCAATGACTTCCTAAAACTGTCCTCCTTATAGTCCCTCTTGTCATTTCAATCCATTCTTAAACTGAAATCAGAATAATTTAAATAATAAAGCTGATCACTGAAAACACAACAATGGCTTCCCTCACAGTCCAGCCTAGCACGGCCTCCTCTAGTGTCCCAGCTGCCGCGTGGCTCACCACACTCTACCCTATCTTCCCCACTCTGCTCTGTGCTCTAGAGAGACTGGCCTCCTCTCAGTGCCCTGCTCCCTTCTACTAAAGGGTCTTTGTCTGGAACTCTTTTTCCCTCTAATCATCATATCCTTCACATGCCTACACATCCCTCACATCTCAGCTTAAGTATCACTTCCTTCCTTCTTCCTTCAAACTAGATGAAGTCTCCCCTCTAACTTACAACTTTCATAGCTCCCTGTACCTTTCCTTCGCAGCATGTATCAGAACTGTATTATTCAAGTGATTTCATATCATCTACCTTTCCGACGAAACCAAAAGCTTCATGATGGCAGGGAGCATGTTTCTATTCACTTCTGTTCATCACTATAACCCCAGGACTGAGCACTGCTCCTACCGCATATAGTTTAATAAATAGCTAGTTAAGAAATGAATAAAAAGCATAGTACCCAGTATATGGCAGATATTCAGTAAATATAAGCCTTCCAGACTTTAAAACAGAATCCATTTTACTGATTTCAAACATAATTAATATAATCGTATAATTATAATTTTAATAATATAATTATAAATATTATAATCATATAATGTAAAATAACAAGTACTCCATACTTACTGGAATTCCTTGTAACTGTGGTTTATCTAGAAGATTATGTAGCTCATTTCGAGAGGCTTCTATCTTCTCACGATCTGCAGCATCTATCATGTAACTTTAAAAAAAATAAAGTGATTTCAATATGCCTTCTTCATATTCTCTGATGATCACAATTAAGTTTACAGATCTTTAATTTTCTTAAGATTTACAGTACTGAAATTGTTAATCAAAATAAAGTCCTAAATAAAGAAAAGCTCAGCACCCAAAAATACTTTCAAATAGATTGTTCCTAGGGGCTAATACATTTGTAATCCTTAAATATAAAACATTTATATCCCTTAGCTCTTAACTGCATAAACAAAAAACAAAATTCTCATTCTATGATTAAATTTTTAGTCTCATGTTAATGGGATTACACTAAGAAAATATCTAAGAAACGCTGTTATTGCCTAAAATAAAAATTGAGCCTTAGAAGTACTAAAAACAACTTTTTTCCTTGAAATTTAAATTGACTTTAAAAGAAAAGTGCTTACACGATAGCATTGACTCCTCTGCAGTACCGTTCCCACATGCTCCGGAATCGGGGTTGTCCTCCTATGTCCCAAATCTTTAAATAAAGACGGACAATTCTTATTAAAGATTTTTCAAATACTACAATGAAGGAAAAAGTAGCAGATGGAGGAGAGAGAGATCGGACAGATATGTTCATTTCCACTATGTTACAGCCACACTGCTCCTGAAAGATTTGAGCTCAATCAAGCTCTTAATCTGGAAGTTCTTGGAGCTACTTCTAAATGTGAAGTCCTAATATGTTTACACTAGATCTAGTAAGTTCTGCTTGAGCAAAGATTTTGTTTTTGTGCAATATTTTCTTTGCCTGTTAACCAATAAATTTCAAGTACTGAAAATAAATATCTTTAAAATAACACTTTTAGAATCTACAGAATCATGCATTACAGCCAGATTTGAATGTCAAGACAGAAAACAACGGTTCATTCAGAATCTATTAAAATTTAGTCGTCTGATGGGGTATACATTAATGCCTGACCATTTTTAATTGCTGTGTATTCTAACATAGCCAACATTCCTTAGGTTTTTTCCTTACATAAAATTATTTTATCCATATGAAAGCCACTACTCACAATTATTCCATTATTATGCCTACTCTGCAGGGTACTATTCTGGGCACTGGGCTACATAAGAGTCTTAAGTTATGGTATTTATCTTCAAGAGGCTTCCAATTTAGCTACAGACACCAGCAACATAAATAAAAACACATATACATGAAAAATTAGGAGCTTTATTAGATGAACTATAGAAAGAATTTAGTAAACAGCTTCTGTGAGCCACAAGAATTGGGTGAAGTGGCCATAAGGGCTCAGGCTATAGAAGTAAACTCCCACGAACTAGTGAACCAAAAACTCCTAACATATGGCCCCTAAACAACAGTCCAACAGTCCAACAGGCCACAAGCTAAACCTGTCAAACTCATTCCAAAAACAAAATTATCTTCAACTAGCTAATTTTTTCATATTTTATAGTTTTAATTTTAGGGCTTAGTAGTAAAGAAAGGGAAAACTGGGTTAATATATTTGCTACCACAAATATAATACTAAATTACCAATATTATAAGTAAATTATCTTTCAGTATAAAATGTTATTTATGAAATAACATAATACCACACTCTGAGGATGGGATTTTTATTTCCTAGGAACATCTAAATCCCAAATATACTTCTGCTAACCCATATACTAAGTTTTTAATAGGCACTTAACAACACTTCAACTCTTATACATTTTGATCTATTAGAAAAAAAAAAAACTGATTTACATTCTTTTGGAACATGCCCATTCATTAGCTAAGAACTGCAAATACTCATGTAAAAGACAAAGAAACAAACAGAAAAATTCCTAGCTGGATGTGCTAACAATTTAAATCGAGTTTGGCAAGAAGCTGACGTACCTTTATTGTGACGTTACCTTTAGTTACTTTTCTCATGTTGAAGCCCACTGTGGGTATCATATCTTCACTGAATTGACCTGACTGAAAAGAAAACATTTGAAGTTAGACTAATCAATATTTATTAAGACATATAACACTGCATAACCTTCTGGCATCAACGCTGCTACTGTATGTATCTTAGTAAATAACTAATTTTTCAGTGATGGTAACAATCTGCCTTAAGAAAACATTCCTTATAGCCATTATTCTTGAAGAGGTGAGTTACTTTGTTCACATAAAGACTTAGTCTCCCATTAAAAAAAGATATTTTTGAAACTAAGGTAACTTTTTGCATATTTCCTTAAGTTTAAAAGAAGAAATAGTGTACATTACACCTACATATGAAAACTTGTTAATTCCCCCACCTATACATACATTTTCACAAAGTAAAGAAAATCAGAAGTAAAACTTCAAAGTTTTCCATTTTTAGTCTTTAAATTTTAACAATAACTGTTAAAATGAATTAACAATAACTGTTTAACAATTTTAACAATTACTGTTAAACTGAATTTAACTGTTAAAATTCACTGCTAAATGGCTTTTCCGAGTTTTTCTTTTAACAAGACTTAGAAAATGTTCTGTCACATGGAAGGTCTTCCTTTTATGTAATCAATTCTGTTCTTTTTAGTTTATGACCTTCCTGACACAAAACTAAAATACCTTCTAATAGTATTTGTATGACTTTTTCAAATTTAAAATGTTCACCCCCCCCCGAATTTGATTATACAGAGGCAAGAAAGTTCCTTTTTTCAAATGGATAACCAATAATCATCTCACTCATTTAAAAATCCACATTTTCCGAACTAATTTGAAGTGATATGCCAAATTCCATTTAGAGACAGTTCTTATCTGAGCCCTCAATTCTTTTTCATTAGTCTGTTTATTCCTAAGTTAGGACTATATGAATTACTGCAGCTTACACTATGTATTATTCTATATAGAAGATCAAAAATTTGAAATGCTTTCAAAATTGTCTTAGTTCATCTCTCACATCCCAAATAAACTTTAGAAATTAATAATTCCGTTAAAATATTGACTGGAATTATATTAAACGTATTCATTTGAGAAGAACTGCCCTTTATCAACTCTTGATATCTAATCACTATCAAGTCTCTCCATCCAGGCACATGGTTTGTTCAAACATTCAAATCTCTTATATCCTTCAGTAAAGTATCATAATTCTCATAAGGTCTTCCACATTTCTTGTCATATTCTTTAATTTGACTGCAATTGTGAAGTACATCTGATGAATAAAAGTTAATATTATTTTATATGTTTACATATTCATATATTTTATTTACCAAATACTGATTTCTCAGTTGACTGACTCTTATTTTTTAGGTAAACAGCCTAGGATTATGAAACATCACAACAAGGAATTGGTTAAACAAACAGGACTATTTTCAAGGCCCTAACACCGGTGGATTATTTGCTGTGACCTTATGGTAGCCACACATGCAGTCCAAAACTGTCGACAAGCCCTGAGCAAAATGAATTCCAATTTTACAAATTAATTTCCTCTACATAACTCCAAAAGTTCTACCTTTTTTTCCCCCATTCAGTGGACTTTGGGCTGATTTCAGAAAAAATGTTAACATAACCATAATCACTACTTTCATTTATATCAGACATTACAATTCTCAGAACTTTCACATATGATTTATATGTGAAGATCTAGTCATGATATGAAAACTACATGTATCAAAACTAGTCATGATACAACAAAAAATATAACCTGACTAAAAAAATAGGCAAAGGCAACACCAAAGGTACAATCCATGAAAGAAATAATTAATAAGCTAGACTTCATTAAAATTAAAATTAAAAACGTTCTGTAAAAGACAACGTTAAGAGTTGGAAGACAAGCCACAGAGTAGGAGAAAATATTTGCAAAAGACACATCCAATAAAAAACTGTTCTCCAAAATATACAAAGAACTCTTAAAACTCAATAATAAGAAAACAAACAACCCAAGTAAAAAATCAGCCAAACACCTTAACCAAAGAAGATAAACAGATGACAAATAAGCATATGAAAAGATGATCCACATCATATGTCATCAGGGAAATGCAAATTAAAACAATGAGATACCACTGCACACCTATTACAATGGCCAAAATTTGGTATGCTGATAACACCAAATACTGGTGAGGATGTAGAGCAACAGAAATTCTCACTAACTGTTGGTGGGAAACCAAAATGGTACAGCCACTTTAGAAGACAGTGCGGTGCTATCTTACAAAACCAAGCATACTCTTACCACCATACAATCTAGCAATCACGCTCCTTGGTATTTACCCAAAGGAGTTGAACACTTAAATCCACACAAAAACCTGCACGTTAATGCTTATAGCATCTTTATTCATAATTGCTAAAACTTGGAAGCAACACAGATGTCCTCCAGTAAGTGAATGGATAAACTGACTGCAGTATATCAGACGATGGAATATTATTCAACACTAAAAAGAAATGAGCTACCAACCCACAAAGGACATGGAGGAACTTTAAATGCATATCTAAATGAAAGACTCAATCTGGAAAGATTACATACTGTATGACTCCAACAATATGACATTCTGAAAAGAGCAAAACTATTGGGGACAGTAAAAAGAGCAGCAGCTGCCAGGGGGTGGAGAGGTAGGGAGGGATGAACAGGCAGTGAAAACACTCTACGTGATACCATAACGATGGATACACATCATTATACATTTGTCCAAATCCAAAGAATGTACAACGCCAAGAGTGAACCATAAAGTAAACTATGGACTTTGGGTAATTATGATGTGTCAGCGTACGTGCATCAATTGTAACAAATGCACCACTCTGATGTGGGATGTTGATAATGAGTGAGGCTGTGAGTGTAGGGACAGGGGATATATAGGAAATCTCTGTACCTTCGCCTCGATTATGCTGTGAACCTAAAACTGCTCTGAAAACTCTTAACAAAATGAAAAAGAAATGGGCAAAGGACTTGAATAGACATTTTTACAAAGGAAATATATAAATGGCTAATAAGCCCACAAAAAGATGCTCAACATCATTAGGAAATCATTAGGAAAACGCAAATCAAAACCACATTAGATACCACCTCACACCCATGAGAATGGTTACTATCAAAAAACAACAAAAGACAAACTAAGTGTGAGTGAGGATGTGGAGAAATTGGAACGCTGGCATACTGTTGGTGAGAATGCAAAATGGTAGAGCTCCTTAGAAAAACAGTGTAGCAGTTCCTCAAAAAACTAAAAATAGAATTACCACATGATCCAGCAATTCCACTTCTGGAAGCAGAGAATGAGATATTTGTACACCTATGTTCATAGAAGCATTATTCATAATAATCAAAAAGTGGAAGCGACTCAAGTGTCCTTCAGCAGAAGAATGGGTAAACAAAACATGGTCTACTCCTATAGTGTAATATTATTCAGCCTTAAAAACTTTATTTATGCTACAACATGGATGAACCTTGAGGACATTATGCTAAGCGAAATAAGCCAGTCACAAAAGGACAAATACTATACGATTCTACTTATATGAGGAACCTAGGTCAGGTAAAGTCACAAAGACAGAAAGTAGAACGGTGGCTGCCAAAGGCTAGGGAAAGGGGGGAAAGAGGGAGTTACAGCTTAGTGGGTATGGAATTTCAGTTTAGGAAGATGAAAAAGTTCTGAAGATGGATGGTGGTGATGGTTACAGAATGATGCGAATGTACTTACTACTGAACTGTACACTTAAAAATAGTTAAGATGGTAAATTTCATGTTTTGTGTATTTTACTATAATTTAAAATAAAAACTAGTTTGATGTAAGGAGAGGCAATTATGACCACCATTTTATAGAAAAGGAAATAAATTCCCAAGGTCACATAGCTCAACAGTGGCTGATTATATTTTTCTTAAAGATTTCCACCATAATTATACGTATTGTAAGTGCAAGAAGATTTAGTTAATCTCTGAGGGGTCTATGTGAGATAATGCCTCATTGATTTTATATCATTAGGAAATAGGTGTTTTACATAATGAAGCAGCCAGAAATGGCAGCTAAAGTTCTCAGGTACCAAAACTTTTTAACCACCTCGCACAGAAAGCTTTTTAAAATGCAATACATACTTAGCTAACTTCTCACACATAATCTATGTAACATGATTTAATGTGTTCTTGGTGTTTCAGAGTTATGTTACCAATTGTTAAACAAGAAAACTAAATGATTTAACTCTTAAGGGCCCTTCTAGCAGTAAAATTTTATGATTATGAAGACCAATTACAGCACCACCCCATGAGAAGATGTAGGGGGCTGCAGCATACTTGGGTGCCCCTGAACTTTCTTAGATGGTCACTCAGCTCTTTCTTCACCATTACTTCTCACTGCTGGCAGATGCTGACAATGACTTTCCCTAATATAGTTGCTACTGCTAATCTGCAATGGCTGAAAATTAAGTAATTAAGTCCTTGGGTTTTTAATCCAAAATGTCTTGAGTACGGCAAAATCTTCAATAAATATATGCTCATTTTGATGCATGGATTTTATGGTATAACTACTTTACAGACTTTGAAGTATTTTCTACTTCTTTCTCAGTGTCAAATCTTAATCATCACTTTTCAAAGCTTGTGTTGAATGACTAACCACTCACTAGTTAGCAGTTATACTCTAGATAACTGAGAATTTATTTCTATGCTGTCGAAATGCCACTAAACCGAGACTAGCAATTTAGGAAACAAATACAGTCATGAGTCCCTTAACGACAGGAAGACATTCTGAGAAATGCGTCACTGGGCAGTTTCGTCACTGTGTGAACATCATAGGCTGTACTTATACAAACCTAGATGGTATAGCCTACTACACACCTAGGCTGTATGGCACTAATCTTATGGAACCACTGTAGTATACACGATCTGTTGTTGACCGAAATGTTATGCAGCACGGTATGCGGCTGCTTAAAAAATACTACTTAATTGTGTATCATATTTATTTTAACAAATTTAACAACACTTAAATAACACTGAGCACTCTTCTGAGCACTTAATAAATATTAATATTAATTTATTTAATCCTTCTAACAACTCTATGAAATAAGTAGCATTATCCTCATTTTCCAGATGAGAAAACCAAGGCAAAGACAGATTAATTAAGACACTTGCCCAAAGTTCCATTATTTTGAAGATTTGAAGAGAGAAACAAAGATATGCTTTCATGCCTGCCTTTTAAGGAGCATATGAAACATAAACTGACCTTCACTTAATAACACAAATTTGTGATTACAAGTGGCATTCACTGTGATTTTGTGATGGTAGATGGAACTTAGTTATCAATGCACACCCTGTAAGCCAAAGCCACAAGGCAGTACCCCTGAATTTGTTTGGTTGGGCAAAACAAATTTGAAGCAAAATAAGATGGTAAAAAGAAGACTATTCTCGAAGTCAGGGAATCCTATTATGCATTATACCATTTACTAACCACACACGAGTCATTTTACCTTTGGAATTAAGCTACCTTATCTAGAAGAAGAGGGGATTGGAAGAGTATGTCCAAAGTAACTGCCAGCTCTGACATTTATGGTTTTATGTTTTATTCATAGGCCTCTTGTTTATAATATAAATAAGAGATGAATGCTCACAACAGTAGAGAAATGGGGCTTTCTTTTTCCAACTAGTGTATCAAAGGCTAAAGGCAGACCTTGTCCCAAAAAATTCTTTTAGTGTCAACTTCACCACGTAGAGCTTACCTAAATTTATTACTGCAGATCTTAGAAATGAGGCAAATGGAAGAGGGGAAGGAGTTTAGAGGAATGAGGGGAACCAAGGTAGAAGCTAACAGCAGGACGGCAGAAAACTTGAGGCCATGAACCTGTGTTAGTGAAAGGATACTTCACTGACCATACCCTAAGACACTAAGAATGGGAGGTCTATTCTCTGTAAACAGGTTGATGTGCCATGCACTGGCTGCTTGTAAACCACAATATCTGACACTGGTGAGAACACAGTGAAATACTCATACATTTCAGTGCTTTAAAGTAGGGAGATTCTAAATGAATTAGATTAGATTTTATAACTGCTCTTCTAAATGAACAAATGCAGAGAGCAAGCTATTAACAACATGGGAAAAGAAGTTTCTCTTGGCTTGGTCTGTTCCTCTACAGTAACAGTTCAATCTAATCCAATAAATTTGAAAAGACAAGCGGAAAAATACCTGCTTTGGCAAATGTCTCACAGTTTTTTCCCTAAGAATCTTTTTTTTAAGGTTTTGGTTATCAAGCTACTTTGTAAAAACAGAAGGAAATAAGGAACACAACAAAAGCCTCATATTAAATTTCTCCTCTTGGCCAGAAGAAACTACTTTCACACGCTAAGCAGAGTCACTGTCGTGGTCTTCTCTTTAAACAACACACTATGATTCAATTGTAAAATGCCTAAATTCACACATTTGACTAGTGAGAAGGCCAATAAATACACAAAAGTTAGTCATTTTTCTTTCTAAGAATTTTTAATTCAGATATGAAACTCATTATCAATACTCATTTTTCCTGTTGGTAGCATTATTATGCCTCTTACATTTCACTAATAAGTAGAATTACTGGTAATAATATTACTCATATTTCAATTTACATTAGAAATAAAAAAGAATGACAACCTTATTTTTTGCTGGTGAAGCACTTAAAATGAAAGGTAGATATTTCCATGGTCTTAAAGTGTATCCCCACAAACAGCTCATTAGTTGTAGGGGGGGAAACTAGCAATTATACAATGGAGAAGTCAGAGGACACCTTGACTGATCAAAATGAACATCACAACGAAGCTCAGACGGACATCACGTGCCTACAGAAGTGATACCGTGAGAAGGACACAATATTCCCTATGTAGTAATTCAGCTGAGAATGCATAAACCAAATCTAATCACAAGGAAACATCAGATAAACCCAAAATGAGGAAGATTCGATTAAAAAAAGAATAGGGTATTTTTCAAAAACGTCAATGTCATAAAAGACAAAGAAAGGCTGTAAAAATGTTTCAGACTTGAGGGGGTTAAATAGACATGACAACTAAATGCAGTACTTGACCCTAGACTAGATCCTGTATTGGTGGGCAAAAATGCTATAAACCGCATTACTAGATCAAGTGACAAAATAGGAATAGACAAAATCTATGAGGTATCAGTTTTTAATGTAATGAAGTTAGTAACTAAACTAGTCGTGTAAGAGAATATCCCTAATCTTAGAAAACACACACAAGTATTTAGGGATAAAGGGCCACGGTCCATATATCCTACGTAAGGTGACACACGGGGTACATGAATGATATAGCAAATGAGACGAAATGTTAACAAATAGTTCGATCTCAGTAAAGGGTATGTGGATGTTCTTTGCAACGCTTTTATTCCTGCAACTTTCCTGTAAATTTGAAATTATTTCCAAATAAAACATTTTTTTAAAATGATGAATTTTTAAATGGGGATAATCAAATATCACCTTCTCCTATATTAAATCGGGGACATCTAGAATTAAAAGATAAATTAGCCATGCCACTACTACATATTACCTACTATGATAATAGTGAAATTCATAAATACACTCAAACATAAGGAATTCTGACAACTAGTTCAGGAACAAGTCATTGCTAATCTTGTTCTGTCCTCTAATACTCTGAAAGGATACTAACTTACAAATGTCTTCTAATAGAAAAATCCATGTTTTATACTTTTGGTATAAGGAAAAAGCCTCTTGGACTTTAAAATTGGCATTTTAAAATCTACTCCAATGTTTTGGTATTTATTTGTAAGCTGGGAAAGGAATTAAGTACAGCATGCTCTTCTAAGTCTAAGCTCCTTAGTTTTTGGAAAAACTACACCATTTTAACATATTTTCCTCTTCTTTTCTTTCTAAGCACTTAAATATAGTGGTTACCATTGTGAACAAGTATATCATATCTGAGGATATCATCCTAACAACACTTTCTTTTTAAGGGGCTAGAAAAGATATAATCATTCACTACAGTAGCATTTGAAGGACCATATAATGTTCACTTTCTCCCAATTTTAGAACACTCTAGACAATCTTTCCGTAAACAATTTCCCCAATTTTTCCCAGTTCTATGTGCAAATCTGGATTTATTTCCAACCACAGACACAATTCCTTCCCACAGGACATCAGTTTAAAAAAACATGCTAAAAGATTCATTTGGGCAGTGAAACCCTACTAAGAATAACATCTTACAAAGAATAGCACCTCTCAAAATTCCACTGGGCGTGTTTGTGTTTCATTTGTTTTGGAAGAGCAGGGTTCTCTTCAGTACTTACCACTCGGAATTAAGTAGTTTGCAAAATTTTTAAGCTTCAGGTTCCCAAGGAGCAGAATCAATTAAGACCTCTTTTCTTCAAATGGCCCAAATTCTCAAAATGGGTCATCATTCCAAATAGATTAAACTCAGAAATTATTTCTCTGAAGCAACTCAACTAATAAAAAATTTTCTGCAAAACCACAAAACTCCAAGATTATCCTTCGACAAATGACATAATTTGCAACAAAATTGACTCAAAAAAACTTCTAACTCTTCAAAAAACACTAGCCAAAGAGAAAAGGCATCTTCAGATCCTTGCATGGACTGGCACTCTATGCAGACTGTGGTCTGGATGCCAACGGTCTTCATCTGGCCTACCGACTCAAATCAACTGGGAGCGGCTTTGACCTGGGCTCAGTGAGCAATGTGCTCCTCTTTCATTTGTGTTGTCTACACAGATGAGGGAGAAGTGGTTGCAGCTCTCATGCTAGGCATTTACAAATTCTGGCTTTGGTGTTCTAACGTAGGCAGGCCAATTATAAAAGCCTGCTTCAAAGATGATCCAGTTAGCAACAGCATACACAGATAACCTGTGTTGTACTCATTCACAAACACCTTTTATTGTTCATCTTTTCCTCTATGCTCTTATAAACCCACAAAAAGCTACTCTGACTCTGCCATTATTCATTTATTCATTCACTCATTTCAACAGAGAGAAGAAAAAGAAAAGAAACTAGAAAATAAATATAAAAATATTACACAATAAATATATGCTATTTACAACAGAGGAGATAATGTGGGGGTGATTGGGCATCCAAGAAGATCTCTCTGAAGTAGTGACATTAAAGCCTCTAAAGATTATTTAAAATCTACATAGGATAATAGGACAGATTCTGCAGATCACCTACCTATTGTGCTACTGGAAAATGAATAAGGAAATCTAAAGTTTAGCCCCAGCTGTGTTACTTTAGCTTATATACAGATATGGAACTCATAAAAACTCTCTTACTCAGAATGCAAAGGTTCTGTCTCCTCTCCTTACGGCTGCTCCTAAGTGGCCTATAGCTAGTTCCCTTCCTCCATCACCTCAAGTGTTTACTACTCCCTTCCCTCTGCTTTTCTTCTTTCCTGAGTTTCAAAAGCTACCACAGATAGGAGTCTCTGCTCCCAAACAGCTGGCCTTTAATAAAAAGTGCATTCCTTTCATCTACGAGGCAAGCGGACCCACTCCAACCCACAAGATGCAATATTTTACTCTTAACTGCTGTACGGGTACTCACAAACCATTCAAGCACTGCCCCCCTGCCATCAGAGGTGCTCCTGATACAGTTCTGAACTGAGGACCACTCCTGAACTCTAAGGGTCCAGGAAGGCAAGTCTCCAGGTTTTAATGTTAAAATTGCCAATTTTTTTTTCTCTTGTTTTTTTTTGATGTGTTGTTAAATTTATGATAATTTGGCAAGTAATCAGGTTTGTCTTGGAGGGTACTGAGAGTGGGAAGCTTATTTTTCAAATTAACTATTGGTAGGTTTTATTTATACTATCAGGATACACAATACCCTGAACAGTAGCAACATGGATTTTAAAACAGTTCTTTTTGGGTGGCAACATTAAAACTGAGCGAAAGACATTATGTTTTCTTTGACATTAGGCTATGAAAACTGAATATAACAGATGAAAACTGTCTAGATGAGAACTTTTTGTAAAGCACAATGGGCACAGGGAACTCTCTAACTGCTAATGTGCCTGTCATTCCAATTCAACTCATTTCAAACAACTAATTAATCCTTATCTCCTGCTAATACCAATAGAGCGACTTCACAGCAATCTCCTTTACAAAGACAACTCTTGAGGATTAAAATATTCTCAAACCCACACTTTCAGTTAGTAGCCTGAAAACTCTCATTCCTGCCAACCTCTATTCTTGAAGAAGATTCATTTCAAAAGGTCTCTAACGACTATTTTCCTATGTTCGCTATACCTTTCATTAACAGCACTTTAATAATGGTATTACTAAATCTATATCCAAAGCTGAAGAAAATCTCTATCCACAGATGTATAAATCTATAGATCTATATATAAATCTATATACTACTGAAGAAAAATTCAATTTGCTTGTCTATAAAATAATTTGCTAGTGAGTATCCCCAGTCAACTACTCAGCGACCACATCATAGTGCAGCATTTTCATTCAGATATTCAGAAATTCTGATAAGGCAATAACAACATAAAAATAGACCCCAATAGAAATCAGTGCTGGAGAGCTTTAGCAAATCTGTATTTGCTAACATGTGAAGTCACTAATATGTCTGGATGTACTTCCCATGAACATCAAGGGTCCACCATAAATCTTTAATAAACACCTATATCCTTATATAAAAAGACTACTAATCTTCACATGTAGGCTGCAGCAGGTTCTAAAGTCAGAAGCACAGGTTGGGGGGAATTAACATACAAGTCACATTTTCAGCCCTTGATACTATTCTACTAGTTGGTCTCTAAATACTTCAACTACTTTTTTTATCTTTACTTTTCGTTCTAATGAACACTTTATCATAGAGAAAGTGATTTTCTATATTTAAAAGTTTCTTTCCCTCTTTCTGGGAAGAACTGGGTATTTAGAGAACTAGAGTGAGGAAGAGACTTATTTTTCACTGCATGCCCCTCTGTGAGTACATGCATAGCTTGTTCAAAATAAAAAAAAGTTTCCTTCAAATCCTGAAATAGGCTTCTATTACTGGACTTAAAAAGG
Source organism: Equus quagga (assembly GCF_021613505.1). Lineage (NCBI taxonomy): Eukaryota > Metazoa > Chordata > Mammalia > Perissodactyla > Equidae > Equus > Equus quagga. The sequence goes on from NC_060267.1 coordinate 109,908,651, forward strand.
GGGATTCCTAGAACCACCCAAATGCTAAAAATCAATAAGTTATGTATGTAACAAAAGTCCTTTAGTCTTAAGAAAAACTCTCTCATGGAAAGGTTTCAGCATATATAACAAATTTTTAACCTACCAACAGTAAAATGAATTTTGTAACCTTTAAAACAAAGTAAGAAAGCCTAGTCTTTATCAAGATCTACTAAAGTAAGCCAGAATCAGAAGAACAAAATAAAAATTTGAATGTAATTAGTATTGCCCATCCTAGAAAAGTCAAATCACATAGCTGATTAATAATCGTTTGACTATAATTTAAAGAATCCCAGCAGCTGTGGAGTTACTAAAAGAGGTCCTGTTCATTTTCTCAGGTAACAGATGTTAAAACACAATGAAACAGAGGTAGTGTTAGGCTGGCGGTTATGACTGGGATTCTGGAGAAAGTTACACTAGGTTATAACTCTGGTCTTACACTTGCCTAGCTAGCTGTATGTCGTTCTTGCATCTTCCTTAATTTTGCAATGAGTCATTTTCCCCAAATGTAAATGTAAAATGGAGATAGTCTCTATCTCATAGAGCTGTTTAAAGATTAAATTAATTAAAACACATACAGCATTTAAAACAATGCTTGCTTCAGGTTGGTACAGGTACAGGGAAAGCACTCAATATTCACTACTAGTGTCATCACAGAGGGTCCGTGAAACGTGATGTTAAAATGTAGTTCACAGGGTTCTGGTTAAGATTAGGTAAGCACACTTCATCCTGACCCTTCCACTGAATGTAACTAAAATCCCTGGATAGACACATGCAGCAGCTATCTGAGGACTCTGAGAGTGGCAGCAGGTACATTAGAGAAGGAAATCAGAACTCAAAGCACAAGCAATCTGGCACTATTTCCTAGTTGTTTTTCTTTCCTCCTGATCTCCCAGCCTAGATTCAAAAGCAGCCTAATTGCAAGAAATGTACACCAGGTATGAACAAAGAAAGCTCCAAGAGAAGTGTTCTCTTTTTGATCTGAGGAGTGTACGTGTATGTTGCAGGGGAGCGGTGAGGTAATAGGACAGAAAGAGGGGGAGATATCCCCTGGATTGTTTTCCGTCTCTCCTACCTTAGCCCCTAGACAAAACCACGCCCGGAAGCTGTGAACACCTACGGCAGCTACAGCCAGGCAGGTACCTAGAGAGAAGGGAATCCTCTCTCACCAAAGGAACTGTGGTCCAAAAATTGCTGGGGGGAGGGCAGTTGGAGGGAGGAATTGCTACTGATTTTTTTTGGTCTCTATTTTCTCTCCTACCACTTGGCCCCTCAGACACATTCAGCTGGGGGTAAGGGCACAGCAAAGCAGGGACACTGAAGCCCCAACTTTCCAGCCAGAGGATCACAGCAAGGTGGGGGGTGAGGGGGGGTGCAGTGGCAGTGATGACACATGGAACTGTGAGTCAGACAGTATCAGGGAAACTCATAAAAGCAGGAACCAGAGAAATAGACCCTATAAAGTTGTATATGAACGCCTGGGCTCATTCCCAAACTGTCATATGCAAATCTGACCCTAAACAACATATCAAAGGCCTTGAGAAATAAACTATGAGATAGACCACTACCCAGGTTTCTGATTAACCCCCTAGGTGGTATATAGGCAGGAATGATCCAAATAGTACTACTAAGGCTTTGAAAACCAGACTGACATTAGAACCAAAGCTCACAGAAGAAGGCAGGTTGAATCGTGTGGTCTGAACCTAACTTGGTCAACTGCCTGCTAAAACGAAACAAAACAATAAATCAACATTCTCCATAGGATTTAAACAAAACCCGGAGTCTCATAATATTTCAAGTGTCCAAAATAAGTGAACATATGAAGAATCAAGATAATCTCAACAACTAGCAAGGGAAAAGACACCGAATAAATGCCAACATCAAGATGAGCCAAATGTTGCAAGTATCAAAGACTAGCTATCACAACCATGCTCCAAGGGCAAACACTCTTGAAATGAAAGGAATAGAAAGTTTCAGCAGGTAAATAAATGAACAGAGCCTCAGGGATCTGTAGGACAATATAAAAAGAGGTCTAACATGTCACTGAAATCTCAAAATAAGAGAAACAGAATGGAGCTACAAAAGACTGAATAATCAAAGCAATCTTGAGAAAGAACAAAGCTGAAGGCACCACACTGCTGGATTTCAAACTCTATTACAAAGCTATGGTAATCAAAACAGTATGGTTTTGGCATAAAAACAGACACATAACATAGATAGATCAATGGAACAGAATAGAGAGCCTAGAAACAAACCCATGCATCTATGGTCAATTAATTTACAACAAAGTAGCCAAGAATGTACTACGGGAAAAGGACAGTCTCTTCAATAAATAGTGATGAGAAAACTGGACAACCACATGCAAAAGAATGAAACTGGACCAGTACTTACACCATACACAAAAATTAACTCACAGTGGATCAAAGACTTGAACATAAGATCAGAAACAAGAAAACTCCTACAATAAAACACAGGCACTAAGCTCCCTGACATAGGTCTTGGCAATGACTTTTTGAATCTGACACCAAAAGCAAAAATAAACAACTGGAACTACACCAAACTAAAAAGCTTCTGCACAGCAAAGGAAACCATTACCAAAATGAAAAGGAAACTTAGCAAATGGGATAAAACATTTGCAAATCTTATATCTGATAAGGGGCTGGTATCCAAAATATATAAAGAACTCATACAACTCAACAGCAAAAAACAGTCTTATTAAAAAATGGGCAGAAGATCTGAATGGACATTTTCCCAAAGACATACAGATGGCCAATGGGTACATGAAAAGGTACTCAACATCACAAACCATCAGGGAAATGTAAATCAAAACCACAATGCAATATCACCTCACATCTATTAGAATGGCTATTAGCAAAAAGATAAGAAATAAGAGCATTGGCAAGGATGTGGAGAAAAGGGAATGCTTGTGCACTGTTAGTGGGAATGTAAATCAGTACTACTGGCCACTATGGAAAACTGTATGGAGGTTCCTCAAAAAATTAAAAATAGAACTATGACACGATCCAGTAATTCCACTTCTGGGTATTTATCTGAAGAAAATGAAAACACTAATTTGAAAAGACATATGCATCCCTATGTTCACTGTAGCATTATTTACAATAGCCAAGATATAGAAACAACCTAAGCCCATCAATGGATATTCATCCATTCTTTATCTGTTCAGATAAAGAAAACATGGTGTGTGTATACATATATACAATGGATATTATTCAGCCATAAGAAAAGAAATCTTGCCATTTGTGACAAAGATGGACCTCAAGAGTATTATGCTAAGTCAGAAAGAGAAAGACAAATACCATATGATCTCACACATACGTGGAATCTAAAAACAAAAAACCAAGCTCATAGATACAGTTGATACACTGTCCTAAAACAAGTATAACGATATAAGACAGTAACAGGAATGGATCACTGGCTAAAAAATTCACATCAATCTACAGCAAAATTCTATAAACAGATTTGTTTGTGACTTGGGGACAATAGCACTGACTAAGGGACATCTATCATTTGTTGAATGGTCTAGATTGTCAATTTTGTTCAACCAAATGCTGGTGGGTGGAGGATAGGGGGTGGGAGCGTACCAACCCCTCCACCAGGAGGTTACGGATGGTAACCCATCAATGTTTCCTGGTACCTCAGAAACCATGTATTCTAACCTAAAATTTCCAGAATACAATAAATCACAGTTCCACCCACACAGCTGCTTCCCCTCAGGGTGTCTTTTCTCTTCTGATTGTACCTTTGGTTCAGTTTAAAGCAGTCTGGAAATCTGCTCCAACATTCACTAAACAGAGAATTAAAGATAAAATTAATCTGTGTTGGAATTTAGCCATGAGGCTTAATTCCTGATGGACGAACAGGGGAGCATTATTTTTAAAATTGCCAGGCATGGTCCCCAAAGTAAAAAAAGAAAACAAGCTAAGCACATCTTGTACAGGAAGAAGATGCCATGACTACTGCTACCCCTGAAAGAATCTGACTAGGAAGGCCACTGGGAGCCCTGCAAGCTTTACATTGCATATTCCCCTCATTTCTTCGAGATGAGACACCCTACAGGAATTGAACTGGCTCATTCCGAATTCCCAGGTCCAATATCATCCACTAACTACTTTTGCTTCCTGTTCAGCTCCATTTCTTTAAGGAAAGCTATACAGGAGTTTTTCTGGGCCATGAAGAAATCTAACTGGTGATGAACATTTTACACAATTTTCTGAGTCTGCCTCATTCTAATTCCAGGGAAACAAACTTCACTGCTCACAGCAACTGCAACATCCCTTAGTGGCTGTTTCGATATGCAATTAAACAAATGTCAGAGACATTACTGAGAAGTTACCCAGAAACTGTCTCCTAATTTAGAATTTAATCCATGACTCTTACTGATATACTTTAAACCCTTAAATATTAGAATGAAAAATCCTCTAAATGGAACCAAGGATTACAGTATATCATGCCAGATGGATGACTGCATATACATGACCTCTTATCAGTTCTCTTTTCTATCTGGAAGATGAATGAAGTTATTAAAACCCTGCTCCACAGGTATGTCATAAAACAGACAGGCAATCCTCCTTTCCTTATCTTTTAAAGACTAGCCGAGGCATCCTTGACAGCAGTAGTGGAGGCAAGAAAATGTTTATAAACACAATTTTGTTGTCAGACTCTGGAGGAAGCAAACTGTGACACCTATCGTTAGGATACATTAAAACCTGGATTTTAATTTATCAGTCCTTTACTACCTACTTGTAACATTTTCCTGCCTTGTGGATTTACAACCTTATCTCCTCCCCTGATAACACCATGTGGGTTGCCTTATTTTCCCCCACTGTAAAATGTTTAGTAATACTGTTTACTTTTTAAGATATTAAAGTTACTAATTCCCTAAAAACATTTTAAACTAGAGTACATCAAATCTTTCAGCTGTTTGTTTATATCAGTAGAGACATCTCTGCTTCCACGTTTATCTGTTTGGCAGTAAAGTGCTGTGGCTGCAGAAAATGCCATGGTCTGAATACATTCTCTTTTAAGGGCTATTTTTCACCCCTGGCACTCTAGGTGTCCCCAAAGAAACACTAAACACTGCAAAGCTACTCCATTAGCCTAGTCAGTGTTATCAGCTTTGCTTCACACCGAAACAGATCTTAAATGATGGACAGTCATGAAATACTGAGTCACTGCACACTGCTCAGGTTCCAAACTGCAGTGCCTTCTAGATGCTATAACATCATTATTTATTCAGTAGCTGTCTACAACCCCATTTACTACCATCCGGGTGGGGAGCTTGGCAGGGAATTAGAAGTGCAGGAAGAGGCTGGATTGAACAAGAATGTTTTCCAGTTATATGTGATTACTGCATCAAGAATACATCATTGTTATTAGCTAGGATACATGTTGTTCATTTATACTGTTAACAACATAATAATGATGATAATAGCGGCACAACACCATGCACTTTACTGGCCTCATTTTACAGAAAAGGAGCTTCAAGTCAAGGTCACAAGGTCACACACACAGCTAAATAGTGGCAAACTAGGATCTGAACCCAGGTCTGAACTTCAAAGCCTTAGTGTTACTTTCTAATCAAGTATAACGCTTCAGGCAGTAGAGGGTTGTTTGTAGATAGATAAGCAAGGGTCATTATTTGCACAGAAGCTTGAAGCCAATGTTAGGTTGCTTAACAACAGAATACAAACTCAACAGTCAATTGAGAGGTGATAATTAGATATTATGTTAGTATTCTATTAGCATATGTAGTAAAATACCAATTTAATGCAACCACAATCTCTTTCGCCAAGCCAAAACTAGTAACTACAACCAAATCTACCAACAGGAAGACATACTCAATAGATCGGCAAATTTTTCAGCAGGTTGCTCCAAATATCCTAGCACATCTATAGTGGATTATGGTAAAGGCCAGTCTGTTATTTTAATTTCTCTCTCACAGAGACAGAAAACCTTCACCAAGAATCAGAAACTGGTCCCTAGTGCCCAGTAGACCTCCATCTTGGAATTAAGGAATCTTTTCCCTCCCTCTGAAACTAAATTCCTACTCAGTGCTCACTTAAGGGGTGAGGGGGATTCCACTTCATCCAGAACCTAACTGGAGTACATGCTCCTGCCCTAATCCCCAAAAGTCACATCGACCACAATGGTATTTACCAATTATGGAGCATTCACTTTACTCCAGGCACTGAGCTGATTATCTTACCTCACACCATGAGCCCATGTGGCAACAATTCTCATTCTCAAATCACCAAGGAGGACACTGACACTTTGAGGGGGTCACAGAGCTCTGGCAGACCTAGAATTCAAATTTAGGCCTGTCTGACCCAACATACTTAAGCATTACTTTATACTGCTTCACTCTAAGAAGTCGATAATTATAGAGCACCTACTGAGTCAGGCCCAGAGCTACCTTTAGGGGGCATAAATAATAATAAGGAAGTTCGCAGTCTGGAAGTAGAGACAGATAATCAGATAACTGGCACAAACAAATATAATTTTGAACAAAGGGCTATGAAAACAGGGCAAGGGGCAATCAATTTTGCCTGGGAGAAGAGGTGTGGCAAAGCTTCACAGATCTGGGACGTAAACAATCTCTAACACAGTGCCATCAAAGGTAAAAGGAGCTCCAGGAGATTAAAAAATGTATTGTAAGCAATGAAAATGGCTTGGTATCTTCAGTGTCTCATTCTCCATCATTACCACAGTCTAATATCTATTTCAAAGGCCTGCTTTCCCAATCCTTCTCCCCATACCCATCTTGCTAATTTTCACTGGCAAATTTAAGCCCCCCTCCAAAGTCTGACCCCCCAAAAATACTAATATTTACAAGTGTTCCTAGAAAGGATAATATAGGAAAATATTAAAACAACCAGTAAAGTAGACTTAAAGCATTTGGCAACAAGGAGCCAAAGAAAGCTAAAAACACATATGCAACATCACAAGAGGTCATGTCCAATTTCCAAACTATCCTCAGTCACAGGATTTGAAAGAGTTGTAATTATCAAGTGGCAAGGCAAGATCCTAAAGGATTTGCCTGTAAACATGGATTCATCATAGCTCACCTTTCTTATGGAAGAGAACAGGCTGAGAGTTGGAGCTGAATTCCAGACCTATCTAAAAACTGTGTCACTTAACCTTTCTTTACCTTATATAAGACAATGAATAACTACTAAGAAGGGGGCTAAAAGAATCATACAATGGATTATGTGTGAAAGCACTTTCTAAGTCAACTGTTTCATTAACTAAATAAATGAAAAGATTTTTAATGAATGCCCCCTGTGTGCTGTAGATACAGGAAAAGGAGGATTAAGAAATAGTAGGTCGTCTAGGAATATTCTTTGTGTTAACTACCCTTAAGAACAACATAGGGGAGGGCAGCCCCGTGACCGAGTGGTTAAGTTCGCGCTCTGCTTTGACGGCCCAGGGTTTCGCTGGTTTGAATCCTGGGTGCAGACATGACACCACTCGTCAGGCCATGCTGAGGCGGCATCCCACATGCCACACCTAGAAGGACTCACAACTAAAAGTACACAACTATGTACTGGGGGGCTTTGGGAGAAAACGGAAAAATAAAATCTTTTAAAAGAAAATTCAAAAAAAAAAAAAAGAACAACATAGTGTAGGTGGTACAGCCATTTCCTATCTTGTTTTACAGTAATGTCCACGTGTTCCAAAATGAACTGGTGTCTTTGAGCACAATAAATCCACAAGAGACTGCACTAAGTGAGTCTCTAAGCAGATACCAAACAACCTAACTGGGATATGAGGATCACACTTTGTCTTTTTTCTTTTTTTTTCCTAAAGATTGGCACCTGGGCTAACAACCGTTGCCAATCTGTTTTTTTTTTCTGCTTTATCTCCCCAAACGCCCCCTGTACATAGTTGTGTATCTTAGTTGCAGGTCCTTCTAGTTGTGGGACGTGGGACGCCGCCTCAACGTGGCCTGACAAGTGGTGCCATGTCTGTGCCCAGGATCCGAACCCTGGGCCAGCGCAGCAGAGCGCGCAAACTTAACCACTCGACCACGGAGCCGGCACCACACTTTGTCTTTTCAACCACCAGTAAAATAATCAATAATATAACCCGATAAGAAAGAAAAATGATATTCTGAGTCTAATGCTATCTATGTGTTCACCCAGCACCTAAGAAAAATCCCAACTTAAATCCCAAGAAATTAGATATCCTTTATATTCAGGGCAAATAAATTACACATAACTTTTCTCTTCAGTAGAAAGACACTATATAAACCTAAACCAGATACTTTCCAGGGACAGAAACATTGCTCTTCAAATTAAACAGCAAAGCCTTCCAAGCCTACAAGAGTTTAAGCCACTCGCAATATACAGCCCTCATTCAGCTGCCTGAAGGGCCTATGATTAGGACCTCTTCTGGGCAGCCAGCATTCTGGGTACAGATTAATGTACATAAGCACCAAAGATAAATGAAGATAGCCCAACTGCAGTTCTAGAGGGGTGGAGAACATTCTGCTTAGCCCTTGTGTACATAATGTTGGCAAAACAAGTAATCAGCAGGGTAAGATAATCAACACACAGTCAACATGAATCACTAGAAAGAAAATCCAATGCTCTTTTGACAAGAAACCAGGATTGAATTCTCGAGTAATTCCTAAGTCTCTTACTATTCCTGAGGATAAAGATATGAATTGGATGAAATTTTAATTCTCAGTTTTAGTCTCACTGTACTTTCAAATACAGCATTAACACTCTTTGTGAACAGCATTCCCTTTATATCATTAATTATATAATACACTTTATACTCATCTCTTTCTCTTCTAAATCCATTCTCCCTTCTCCACCCATATCTGCTACTTGTTGACTGCAAAACCATATTCCCCACCATTCATTCAGATAGTTAAAAAGGTCTTTAATTACAAATTCCCCTTTGCCCTGCACATCTGATTCAACTGCTAAACTGTAATCATTCTACTTCCATAAGCTCATCTTTCCCTTACTCCTTAAATCTCCTCCTCATTATCTCTCAATCAAACCTTTGTAATAACTTTGTAACGAATTTCCTTTTCCATGGTCTCTATATTGCTACTAAATTAATCCTTTGGAAACACAGGTCTTACTCCATTCCCCTGAACAAAAATCTTCAACCGCTCCCCATGCCTACAGATTCAAACTCAGTCACGGCTTTGTAGGAACTGATTCAATCTACTTTTCCAGCCTTTTATTTTTTTGCTTCATGCAGGTTACACTTAATTCAACAAAAGTTCTTGTCCTTAATTATGTCTTTGCTTCCCCTACTGTTCCTTCTTGAACATCTATCTTTTCTTCCCTCCAGGATACTAGAGGCTCCACAAGGGAAGGAACCATGTCTGTTTTGTTCCTCATTACATCTATGCTTCCTAGAACACTGCTTCAAATACTCATTGAATGAATGAAAAGCACTTTCCCCAGAATGTTCAGCTCAATGGACACTCCCACCATGGTTCCACCAAAAGTCAGCAAATTGCCCTTCCAAAACTCCCCTGACGTCTTAGTGAGGTGAGGGTGGGGAGATTCCCTTAGCATCTTGTGCCAATATTGAAGCACTTAGTATTTCTATCCTATTCACAGCTACTATGAGGCACATACTATATCATAAATAACCTTGTCTGGTACATTTATGAATCATCTCCTGTCACAATGCCTTGCACATAGTTTAAGTATACAAAGAATAGACACATTTTGTTGTTACATTCATTCGTTAATTTACTCAATACTTAGAGAGTGTATTATGTGCCAGGTACTGTTCTTTGCACTGGGATACAGCATTAAAAAAAGGACAAAGCCCTGCCCCTATGGAACTTATATTCATAAAAGAGACAAAGACAATACACAAGATAATTTTTGATGATGGTAAGTGTGGTGAAAATTATGATGGAGGTGATGTGATCAATCCTGACTTGAGAAGATACGTACTATAGACAGGATGATAAGAAAATCTAAAGGCTAAAACTGGTCAAGCCATTTGGCCCACTTTCTGGAACGCCAAAGGAAATTACAAAAATTAAAGTTTTAGGCACAAACATTTCAATCATCAAACAGTGAAAATAATGTCTGTAACCAAAATATACATCTAAGAGTTAACTAAAGTCTATAACATCCATTTGATTTAATATTTTTAAGAAAAGGGTAGATGCTACTTCCTTAGATGGAGGAACAAGGGGATCTAGAGTGCCACTGTGAACTGAGTGAACTTGAGTTCCCTATTAGCCGCCAAAGTAGATAAATCAAGTAGACTATATGAGATCACTCAGTAGGTACAGCATGATCCTGTCACTGATATCAAGAAAGCATTTATGCAGAGCCAAATAACTCAGACAGAGACATACATATGTGAAGTCTAAAACAAAAAACAAACTGATAGATAAGGAGACCAGATTGGTGGTTGCCAGAGGCAGAGGGTGGGCCAGTGAGTGAAATGAAAGAGGTCAAAAGCTACAAACTTCCAGTTATAAAATAAATAAGTCATGGGATGTAATGTACAGTATGGTGACTATAGTTAATAACACTGTACTGCATATCTGAAAGTTGCTAAGAGAGTAAATCTTAAAAGTTCTCATCACAAGAAAAAAAATTTATAACAATGTGTGGTGATGGATGTGAACTAGACTTATTGTGGTGATCATTTCAAAATATACACAAACATATTTTATATATATATAAAAATATAGAATCATTTATACACCTGAAATGAATATGATGCTATATGTCAATTATATCTCAATTTAAAAAAAGCAAGCATATATTTGTATACATAAAAAGATAGGGAAAAAAGTCAGAAGAATGTACAGCTTAATATTAATAGTGATGAAATCTTAATGGCATTAAAGACGATTTTTTCCTGTTTGTATATCTGTAGCATTTTTTTAGACAACATGAATTACGTATATTCTTTTTAAGAAACAAATATTTTAAGTTTTTAAATTCAGCCAGTGAATGAAAAAATAATAAGATCAAAATAAGGAAACCAAAAGCTAGTGGAGTGAAACAGCTAGATTTTAGAGGGGGGAAAAAGTGGGTTTCCTCCATTTCCTAGTTTTTCCTCTGAAATGAACCATTTAGAAGTAATGAAGTCTATATATTTGCATTAAAACATTTTGTAGACAAAATGAGCTTTCAAAAAAAAGTAAAGAAAAAGTAGGCCTAATGATCAGTATCTAAACCAGACCTTAAGCCATGTTAAGAGAGGAAATTCCTTCTGCCAAAAGCTCTCTCTGGCCCAGCCTGCATGCAATCTACAGAGCCCACTTCTCACCCAGGAGAGAATGGGTTAAGCAGAGTATTGCCTGTAAGAGCTTGCAAATTTACGGCTGTCACCAGTGGTTAAATCCACTCTAGTCTTAAGTTCTGGTTCAAAAATTACAACAAAAATTACAACAAATACATGCAAATGGACAGCAATATTACGGTCTTATCCAAATTTAAAATTATAATCTAAGCATACACTTGTACAGGACACCCAAATTCTAAAGGGCAGGTACTTCTGCCAAGGGCCACTCTTTTCCTCCTGTTAAGATCAGTCTTTCCACCTCTTACCATAAAGCTGCAAACCACTCAGTTTTTCTTCTGGCAAGAGGCTGGAATTTTATAACCAACATCTTACATTGGAGCACTTACACGTTTATTTAACTCTATGATCTATGCCTAAGAGTTCTAATTCCAGGTACAAGAAAGCACCACTCACTCTCAAGCAGCACGGTGCTCACAGTGATTATTCATTCACTCTTCACAAACATCACAACTGAAGAACAGAAGTTAAATCACTTGTCCATAGTCCCACCACAGTCAGTCGTGGGACAAGCAAAAGGCCAACTCATATTTCCAACTCTCTGTTCAGAATTGTTCCCACAACAAATACTGTCATTATATACTGACCAAGGAGAAGTATATCAGATCTAATTTCACCTTCTAAAAGGAAGAACAATATGAATACGTCCATCAAAAATTACTAGCCTACCCTGGAGGCTAAAACATTTTTTCTACCAGCCCATCTCTGCTATCAACTAAATTCAACATGATAAATTATAACATTTTCCAAGAATTAAACAAACAAAAAAGGCTTACTTCCTAAACAAAAGCTACTAATATTTAAAATATAATCAAGAGAAATCTAAATGGTAATTGAACATAACAGCTACTAATTACTACTACTCCGGACACATAACAGTCACCATTTATGGAGTGCCTTCTATGCGCCAGGCACTGTGCCTGTGCTGAGCACTGTGTATACATTCATTTAATTCCGACAACTATTCTGTGAGGCAGTTCTACGATCCTCTATAATTTTACAGAGGAGGAAAAAATGAAACACAGAGATGCTGACACAAGTGATATATGGCCAAGTCAATATTCAAATCCAAATCTGTCAGACTCCAGAACTCTCATTCTTAACATTATGCAACACTTTGCATACTGAAATACGAATATAAGCTCGTAAAGACACTTTTTCTTAATTTTATACTTTGAATATAATAATATTTGTCCATCTGAAAATCTATTTGAGCACCTAGTTTGTGTCAGGCACTGTTTCAGACAGTTGGAAACAAAAAGGAACAAAAGAGGCAGAAATCCCTGCCCTCAAGGAGGCCTTATAGTAATGTAGCAGCTAAGATTTAGGAAGGCTTCCATATCATGCCTTGTCCTGAACACTGTTCAAAGTGTTTTACAAGTATTAACTCGTAACAACTCTATGAGGTAGAAGTTACTATTATTTCTATTTTACAAGTAAGGAAACCCAGTTAAATAACTTGCCAAAAATAACACAAGTGGAAGAGTCAGGATTTGAACCTAAGTAGGTTGGCTCTCAGGTCCTAACCTCTATGCCATTCCAACTCATGTAGCCACTTAATTCAAATATATTCCAAATAAATATGTCACCATATCAACCACACTACATTCATATGCCAAGAGTTAGGCTCAAAATATATTCGTAAAGTAATACTACTTTGGTAGATGCTAAAGTAACTGTTATCAAGTAAACTGTTACAAAAGACATTTTTTTAGTATTTTGCCAATCAACCAAGTGTGGGTTTTTTCGGTTTTTTTTTTTTACAACAAATGATTATTTTCTAACACAGTTTGGGAGGGAAGGCTTTGATTTTCAAGCAGAAATGTCGCTACTTAAATACCTGAAACCTAAATTATTTTGCCGGTATTATAATCCTTAAAAAATATAGTATTCTTAGAGACAATTTTTAAATAAATCCTAAAGCTTTGTGTTTTTTTTTCAATGTTTTTAGAAAGTTCCTCCAGGATATGAAATAAGAATGTTATTCTAGGGGCCGGCCTGGTGGTGCAGCAGTTAAGTGAGCACATTCCGCTTCGGTGCCCAGGGTTCACCGGTCCGGATCCCGGGTGCAGACATGGCACCGCTTCGCAAGCCATGCTGTGGTAGGCATCCCACATATAAAGTAGAGGAAGATGGGCACGGATGTTAGCTCAGGGCCAGTCTTCCTCAGCAAAAAGAGGAGGATTGGCAGCAGATGTTAGCTCAGGGCTAATCTTCCTCAAAACAAACAAATAAAAAAAAACAACAAAAAACAAAAAGAATGTTATTCTAGTGTATAAAACTGGGCAACCCATGAAATGGAATCCAAATACAAGATCCAATATCTAATCTAAGAAACACTGTAACCTTAAAAAAAAATAGCACAATAGAACAAAAGGCTTGTGATTTTGACTTTGAAGAAAGAAATTCACTCAAATTTCTCCATTAGAAATTTCAATTTTGGTTTGTCACATCTTAGAAAAACTAAGTGCCTTAAATTATCACTTAATTTTGACCTATTCAGCAAATAGGTTAATATTTTTTTCCTTAGTTTTTTTCATATACAAGCTCAAAGGATATGAATCAACTTTTATAATTATACTCAGTTATGAATTTTTAAAAAACTCATATGCCACTGCCTCAAAAAGTGGTCCACCTGGCAAACTTTCTTAGACTCTGGTTTAGAAAAGAGTATTTTTTAACACCCTCCCCCGCTCCCTCAAAAAAAGCAGTATCTCACTATAATAGGACAAGATCAGGTGAGGTCTGCATGGAAATATGCCAGAATCCTGGAATACAAACTCAATCGCAATCCGCCAATAAGTTTAAAACAAATTTGATCATGACAGCTAACAAGGATGAGCTGCATTTATATGGCTTGCCTACAAAGTTCAATAAAAAAGAAAATGGAAAAAAGAATTATGTTCTCTATAGTATTAGTCTCAGCAGTTGCTGAAACATAAATAGGTACTTCTTAAAACATTAAACACAAAAAGAGAGCAATTATCTAACAGGATAGTTTAAAAGTACTGCTGGTTTACTTTACCTTATCCACAAAACTAAGTATGTTTTGCCCTAAAAATACCAAAGGACAAACTACTTAACTAAAGTCTAACTTTATATATGAAATCTGTTGAGAAGACCTTCTCAGCAGAAGTGCATACTTTCTGGAAAGCAATTTGGCCATTTAACATGAAATATGTTCATATCCTTTGACCCAGTGATGCCAACTCTGGAAGTCATCTTCAGGAAATGCAGATCAAATTGCTGTACAACAGCAAAACCCTGGAAACCACTCAAATGTCCAATAATGAGGCAATGATCAAATATATAATGGTATATCCACAAGATACGCCATACCAGAATGAATTATGAAGGCATTAAAAATGGTGTTACATGTAGAAAAATGCATACACCATAATTAAAAGAAAACAAACCAGGATACAAACATTATAAATAGTATCATCTCAAAACTTTTTAAAAAGGCATTTGGATGTATACATTTTTAAAAAGACAAAAAGGGAATACTTTGAAATGTGGACAGTAGTTAACCTTGGATGGTGGAGGTAAGTGGTTTCTTCCACTTTATACTATTCTTTTCAAATTTCTACTAATGGCCCTGTATTATTTTGATGATCAGGAAAAAAATCTTCTAAAAATAATCTTTAAGTAACTATTTTTGATAGGTGCAATGCATTTTGTATTCCATGTTCAGTGACCATCCACTTTATCTTTTTTAGAAACTTAAAAAGTGCTTTAAGTTGTGAAATATCCTCTAAGTCAGTAATTTAAAATGCATTATTGCACTCAGCTTCTTAACAAGAACATTTTGAGATTCTAGGTCTGCATGGAAAAAATAATGGGAGAGGGGACGGGGACAAAGAAATCTGAAGAGGTGCTCCCTGGCAGGATGCTTCATATTCCACAACTCCGAATCTATATTTGAAGACGACGTCATTGGAAGGCTAGCTTCCAGAGTAAAGTTTCAGATTTGGTAAACTTTAGACTTGAGCCACAGCATATTTTCTTTAAAAACTGTTTTTGCCATTCTTACCCCCCAGTAATTAAATAATAAGCACGCTGATCAAACACAGAATTATTTCTACTTTTTAAAGATATTAAACATAGTTCAATAGCCCAATAATGCCTCTTAGCCAGTTATTTAAAAGTCCAACCATAATACTATAATATTCCACTACTCCTACTTCATGTCCTCAAATAGACAGACATACATACACACACACACACACACACACACACATTTAGTCCTCAAATCTTAGTCAACACGCTTAAGATGCTTGGATTTAAACTGCTCTCCAGATTCATAAAAAGAGTATAATTATATACAAAAAAGATTTGTAAAGGATTAATCTATCACAATTCACAGCTCTGTAGTTCTAACCTCAGCTGGATCTACAGAGACAGACAAGGAAAACAGTGCACTGGCCTTGGGTTCTAATTTTATCTCTGCTACTAATTAGCTTTTCTGTCTTAGGAATTTCACCTTTCTGGATCTCCTAGCTACATCTATAAAATGAAGGTAAAATTAAACCACTTATTTAAGGTTTCTACAAACTCTTAAAATATGATTCTAGGCTCAGATTTCTACAATCTTCCCTAATATTTCCCTTACCTAATTCTCAGCAGTAATAAACTTTTCTTTGTATTAAACTTCAAGGTATCAACACTTCACAAAAATGTAGACAAATATTTACACTACTCATTTCAAAAATACACAATGTCTATAAAACTTATCCTGTAACAGTGATAAATCATATTAAACATTTATTAACTATCCTATAACCCATCTAAGAGGCTCAGTTAAAGATAAAAATTACTCAACATACATTACATATACAGGGCACATGATTTATTATGCAATAACTGCCAGAATATTTAGCAGTGAGCAGTATTTCATGCCCTAACACTAATCAGAACAGTAAAGACCAGAAGTGTTTCTTTTTTTAATCTCCAAAACAAAGAGAACATAATGCGTACTAAACGTCTCTACATAAAATATTAGATAAAATGAAGTATCATTTCAGCTTAAAACCATAAGAATACAAATTTTAGGAATGAACCTCTCTGTAGGTAAACTGCCTAATTTCAGAATGGACCAAACCCTACATATAAGTAATTCAGCTTCACAGACTTTTTGAAAAAGTTAAATGACATCTATTAGATTTTTAACTTTTAAGGCAGAAGATATAGCCACATTTTAATTTGATGTTACAAAAAGTTGATTCTTACTAAAACAAAATTGGCTTCACCTGAAGCTTTTCAGACCTGGGAAGTCACTTGCTGAACCTGAGCAAATAAAGGGCCAACTTTCTCAAATGATACATAGCGCTCAACACATCTGTTATTTCTGAGTCTATAAATCAAACATTTTATACAAAATACAAAGAATAGTGCAGTTGACTTTTTTAAATGATAAGGCTAAATTTACTATGTTGGACACATTGTTTCTATCTAAAAGTCTATAAAATCACCTTTAACTACTAACTTTTTCCTCACCCTCAATATATTCCATAAGAATCACAGATTAGGTTGGAGTCTGAGGTTTAAAAAAACAATGTATGAAATTTACTGAAGTGTCTTTTTTTTTTCAGCATCTTAAAGGCCATAGCCAATTACAGTCCAGATTTCTTTTATTAACAGAACCTACTCATATCCTTATAATTCAAAAAGAATAGTCTAATGTTAAAATAATAGTGGAACCACTGGTTCATTCTGAATTCAACAGCTTTCCAGAAGTTTTGTTGTTGTTAAAACAATTTAATGCAAAAAAGAAAGGGGGAGGGGCTCCATGACTTGATTACTTGCCACAGTCCATAAATCCACTACAGCAGCCCACATTTGGGCACATACACAGACCCAAAGAAGGAAAGGACCCCAGCTAATTCCCTTCGGAATTTTTCAAAATATTGTTTCTGCATTAAACAAATGTGTGCATTATAAACAATAACAATGGTTACCATTCACCTAGTCCCTTCTATGGGCAGGCATGGTGCTAATACTTAACATCTGTCATTTCATTGACTCCTCAGAGTAACTCTGTAAGAAACACATTATTATCTACGTTTAATGGAAGAGAAAGCAAAGACTGAAAGAAGATACAAGGCTGCTAAGCGGCAGAGCCAGACTGCAAACCCAGGGTTGCTTGACTTCAAAGTTCATGCTCATTATGTTAAGCTACGCTGTCTACTAACAACATAAACATGAAAATCCTGCTTGTTTTTAGAAGTTCCTCTGGGATTTACCAAACTTTTTTAGGTTTCCCAAGCACACCTATTTCTCTGCAAAAAATACAACAATCGATTGTTGTGATACACCTATTTACACTATAAATTAATTCAATCTTGTCAAAAGGATAGGATTTACAAGGAAACTCCAATTCTTAAGGGAATACCAGAAAATTTACAGTTAATTGAGCTCAGCTGCATTCAGGCTGATCTTTTCCATATCATATAAAAGTTCTAGTATGGCTACCTAGCCCAAAGCTTTTCCTTATTAATTTCAGTAGTATTAGATACACATTCCACTCTACTATACCTGCTGAAAAGATAGTCATCCCAAGCCAAAAAAAAAAAATTACAAAAACAGCCAAACAAGTAAGTAAATTTTCTTGATACTTATACGCAACATTCCTCAAAGAAGTTTGGATTTCTGCTAATCTTTTTCTCCAAGTCTTACTCACTCCTGTCGCTCTACTACTGCAAGGACGAAAAGTCACAAGTTACATGTTTTCTCCAACAAGGGAACCGTGTTTGAATCATTGCTGTAACCAAACCAGTCGGACAGCTAGTCTCCTATTAAATAAAGATTTCAACCATCACCTTAAAGTGGAAGAACTGCTGCCATCTCTCTTTAGAATAGTTCTAAAGCTCATCCCTGACAAGTACAGGCCCCTAGCAGGAAAGACTGAGTCACAGCAACTCCTGGGCTCTAAATAAAGATTGACGAGAATCTTTCGCTCTTATTCCTTCACCAGCCAAGCAAACAAGCAAAATTTAATAATCATCCTTCCACTCAGTCGCTGCTGAATAAACACCACATTGTATATTGGTTCCCAGGACAATGTCCCTCCCAGACACCCATTCCTTGGGCCTGGAATAAGCTATGTTCCTGCCCTTCTCTTCAAGTGAGAAACACCGCTGCCAGAGACCAAGCCCTCTTTTCAAGGTAGTCAACTTTATGCTGATGGCAGATCCATCTTAGCCTTTCGCTTCAGACAATCTGCTCTGGAAAAGCGAAGACCCCTAACTGCTTGGCTTAATAAATGCTGTGGACTGGCTGGAAGTCTCTCTTCCCAGTTTCTCCCAGTGAGCGCAGAGGCAATCAACTTGATCTCGGTCCCAGGGGGAACGAATGAAAACCAGTAACTGAATTACAGGCGACAAGCTGCTCGCGGAATTCAGCAAGGAGCCCACATAGGTCTCCTGCTTGCCTCGCCACAGGGCTCTTCGTCCCCGACTGGCGACTTAGGGGTGGCTCTCATTCTTACGCTTTCTCACCGGACCGACGGACTCGCAGAGTCCCACCCGTCGGGAAAGTGACAGGCTGGTCTTAACACTTCAGCTGCCCCCCAGAAGAAACCCGAAGGAAACCCCAATCGCTTGAAATATGTGGCAAGCCCAATTTCACCCATTCCAAGCCCCGGCTCCATTGAGGACACAGCCCTTTGAAGAAGATGACTAAATGGAATTAACCCTTCAGCTGCCGATCTCGGCGCTACACCTCAGCCATCAAGCCGCGGGAAACTCCAAATCCTGGCCTTCAGGGAGGTGACAAGCATGGCATGCACAAGTCCCCCCACACCCTCATTAGCCCCATCGCGCCAAGGGGAGCCCCAGCCCAGGCCTTCGGGCCGACGCTGGGCCGGACTCGCGAGCCGCGGGCCCCGGGCGGGGGAGCCGGGGGCACTCACCGCGATGACATTGACGAAGGTGGTCTTGCCCGAGTACTGCAGCCCCACGAGCGTCAGCTCCATCTCCTCCTTCCAGAAGAGCGAGCGGAACCAGTCCAGCAGGCGGGAGATGAGCGCCAGCATGATGGCGGCAGGGAGGGACGACGGACAGGCGGGCAGGCGGCCAGCGACAGCGACGACGTCCACACGAGCGCTCCTCGGCCCGGACCCCTCAACGGCTCCTCGGGGCCCCGGCACAACGCTGACGGACACGGGCGGGCGGCGGCGGCCGGAGCCAGGAAGCCGAGCGGGTCATATGACTCGCCCTACCCCTACGCTCGTCCCCGCTCCGCCGTCGGTGCGCACGGCAAGAGCGGCGTGGCCCGCCGGCCAGACGCGCCCGCCTCCTGCAGCGCCCCCTGGTGGGGCCTCTCCGCAGCACAGCGTACCGGCAGCCCAGTGGGACTCCCTTTTCTGCCACCGCTCCTTCATTCATTAATGTTGATGAATTCATTGTTCATTCTTTCTACAATTGTTTTTTGACTGTCTCCTCTGTGCAGAAAGACTTCAAGACTCTGGAGTATTCAGCATAAAAATCCCTATCCTACATTTTTGGTAATAGCAAAAGAGAGGAAGTCACAAGTGTTTATCAAGAGGGAACTGATGAAATAAACTATGGTAGGTCCTCAAAAGGGAATGCTATGAAGCTGTAAAAAGAGAATGAGGAAGTTCTCTATAAACTGGTATGGAATGATGTGCAAGAAATATTTTCAAGGAACATAAATACAAGGTGCAGAATATGTATATAGTATTTTCTGTGTGAGTTGGGAAAAAAAGCATATGTGTCCATATAAGCAAATGTGTATTGTATTTCCATAAAGAAATATTGGAAGACTAATAAAAATGGTTTCCTATGGGGGTAGAGGAAATTGGATGGGCAAAGGCAGGAATGGGAATGAGATTTCTCTGGTTATCTTTTTACATAATTTTGACTTTTAACAATGTAAACGAGTTGCCTGCTCAAAAGCCTAATTTATTTGACAGATAAATAAAAATACCTACAAGGCTTTCAAATTAAAAAACAATCCCTGCCTTCATGGAGCTTACATTCTAGTGAGGAGACATATAATATAATAAACAAACATGAGATATAATGCCACGTAGTACTGAGCTTTATGAAGAAAAATGAGCAACAAAAGGAGACAAGACGGAGAAGGAGACAAGAGTGCCCACTGTTCTAGTTAGGGTCAAAGTAGACCTCTCGGAGGAGGTAGTTCTGGTTTGGGAAGAAGTGCGGAGAGCCAGACACACGTCTGGTGGAAGCACTTTCCAGACAGAAGGGTGGCAGAGACCCTGGAAGGGAAAGGAGCATGGAAAGCTCCGGGAACATAGAGATGGCCAGTGTGGCTAGCTCAGATTAATAAGGCAGGGATTGGGAAGAGATGTGGACAGAGAAAAAGGCAGGGGCCAGATGAAATAGGGCACAGTGACCCTAGTTCAGATTTTATTCTTGGAGTGATGAGAAAGAAGCCAGGAGAGTGAGCCAGTTTATACTTTGAAGAGTTCACTGTGGAAGCCACCTGGTGGTGTAGTGGTTAAGTTCATGTGCTCCACTTCAGAGGCCTTGGGTTCATGGGTTTGGATCCCAGGTGTGGACCTAGCACCTCTCATCGAGCCATGCTGTGGCAGCATCCCACATACAAAATAAAGAAAGATTGGTACAGCTGTTAGTTCAGGGACAATCTTCCTCACTAGAAAAAAATAAAAGTTCACTCTTGCAGCCTCGTGGAGGATTGGCTATAGGAAGGCATTATGGGTTGAATTGTGTCCCCAACCCCCAAAAGATATGTTGGAGTCCTAACCCCCGGTACCTCAGAATGTGACCTTGTTAGGAAATAAGGCCATTGCAGGTGTAATCAGTTACAATGGTTGTACTGGGGTAGAGTGGGCCCTTAACCCAAACTGACTGGAAGAAGAGAAGAGAAACAGATGCAGGAGGAGAGAAGGCCATGTGACGACAGAGGCAGAGACTGCACGCAGTGTTGCAGCTGCAAGCCAGGGAACACCAAGGAATTGCCAGCGACCCACCAGGAGCCAGGGGAGAGGCACAGAACAGATTCTCTCCCACAGCCTCAGAAGGAACCAACCTTGCCAATACCTTGACCTTGGACTTCTAGCCTCTGGAACCGCGAGACAATAAATTTCTGTGGTTTTAAGCTACACAGTTTCCGGTCCTTTGTTTCTGCAGCCCTAGCAAACTGGTCCAGAGGGAAAACGCAGAAGCAGTGAGCTGCTTTAGGAGGCTGCTGTGTTAGTTGAAGGCAGTGACGATGGGGACTAGGACCACGGCTTTGTTGACACTTAGGTCTCAGTCGTCACCGAGCTTCCATTCCGGCGGGAAAGACAATGAACAAGTGAACAAACTCGTTTCAAAACGAGAAATTGAACATTCCTCAACCTTTACAATTATTGTAATTCCCTTCACCTCTAAAACTATTTCATGAAAAAGTCACTTCTTATCTCCCAGTTCTAGTTTCCCATTTTAAAAAGGCTTTATAACTTATTTTTTACTGTAAAGCGCAATATGGTAGTTGTAAAAAATCAAACAATACAAGGGTGTGACAAGAAAAATGTCATCTGTCTCTTGGCATCCTCAATCCTTCGTCTCTGAAGTAACTCATTTTAACAGTTTCCCTTTTTTTTTAAATCAAATTAACACTTATATGTTGGGGGGGAGTTTTGTCTTATATACAAAAATGGGACTATGTTCTAGGCATTACTCTAGAGCTTCCTTTGTTCACTTAACTTACAGTTGAATAAATGTTATTATAAAGAAAGGCAATAAATACTCAAAATTCATCATTTCCTGATTATTTTACTACAATTTATCTATGTTCCTGAAGCTATCTACATGTATGCATATGATGGAAAGACACGGACGATGTATGATGCATCCGTATAATGGAGAGCTGCTGAACATCTCTGCCTAACTCTGTGCTCATCAACGTCACATTGGCAGCTTGAAACTGGCCATGGCGGGAATGTTGACACCATCGAAACTGGCAACCACCACAAATCAGGATCCGCCCTCTTCCTCAGAGAGCTCACTGTTAGGCATTTATCAGCACACCACTGATGATACCTAATTCATAGCATTAGAATGAAGATTCAATAAAATAATATTAAATTAGATTAAGCAAAATCATGAAAGGCAGGATGATATACTTACTGCATATAGCTTACATAGTTAGAATGACTGCTTCTGACACCAGCTCCTCTACCTATCAACTGTGTGAACTCTGCAAGTTGCTTAACCTCTCTGTGCCTCTGTTTACTGTAAAGGGAGACAATATTGTTATCTGCCTCAAAGGATTACTGCTAGAAGTGAATGTACGAGCCCACATACAGCTCTTCTAATAGTGCCTGGCATAGCGCTGACATTCATTAAATGCTAGTTATTATTTCTGGAACATAGTGACTTGGGGCATTTGGTAACAACTCAGGGGCTCAGTTTCTCATCTGTAAAACAGAGGTAGGGATCCCACCTTTATCTGATGCTGTAACTGAGGAGACATTTTCTGCTGGAGTTAGTCCAATAGTGTACACAGTCCTGCGGGTACACTATTCCCTTTGAACTTTGTCTAGAATTGGGTTCAAAGAATGGGAATGCAGGATCATGTGCTCAGTCACATATCATATGTAAAGGTTAGGAATCCCAGTCTCCTGGGGATGTGGATGGTGAGGACGGGGGCAGGAGATAAGACTAACCCATGTGTTTGTAGTAAAGCTGTTGCGTAAGAAAGGTACCATTCTACGGCCTCAGCGCAGGACGCATCCTTGAAGACCATTCTAATCTTAGCTCTCAGAAAGCGTAGGCACAGGGGAGGCAACATCACATTTAGAGACATGATTTTAAATTGCAATCTCCTTAAGAAGAGAGACCATTTCTGCTTAAATCAATAAAGTCATGGTCAGTATGGGGACTCTGAAATCTCATCTCTCGGGCATCTGTTTTGTTTGCTGTGCATTTGTCTAAGGGGATAATAGCTTTGGCCGAAGAATAAAATGGGTGTGACACATTCCATATGTTCCCACTCGCCTAATTATCAGCCTCATAGCATCTTAAAATGACAGCACCTGGGCCTTCTCCACAGGCCATTTCTGCGTTTTGGCCAAGTCAGTCAAGGAGCCAGGATTTTTCATTAGCCATGGATGTCACTCCGGGTCATATAGATAGCCCCCCAACATTTGGAAGGGGCAGAACGTCAGCTCTTTCTTTTAAAAGGAGAGAGTCAGCCTTCAGGAAAAGGGAAGAAAGAACCAGTTAGGGAGTTCTCTTTAGATGGAACATTCCCCATTATTCTAAAACTGAGCTAGTTGACTGCATTTTAAGAAAAGCCAATCATATGAGAATTCCAGAGGTGGAAACAGATACTCAGTAGAGTGTGGAGTGATGCAAAGAGCACTCTGCTAGGAAGTAAAAGCCTTATCTTGAATAAAAAGTTCTTATCCCGGCTTTAAAAACTAAATAGCTGTGCGATCTTGGGCCAGTCACTTCCCCTCTCTGGCTTCAGTTTCCCTATCTATGAAGTGAAGGTTTTGGATAAGATAAAATTTAAGAACTTCTTATCTCTAAAATCTTATGATTTCATAGCAGCCTGACTGAAATGTTCAGGATGGAATTCCTATATGGGAAAGGAAATAATTCCTTTTTTAAATAGCCTTTATTTTTTTAGAGGAGTTTTAGGTTTACAGAAAATTGAGCAGACAGTACAGAGAGTTCTCATACCCCTCTCCTCTCTCCAGCTTCTCCAATTACTTTTGTTACATTTATTACAATTGGTGAACCACTATTGCGACACTATCACTAAGTAAAGTCCATAGGGTACGTCAGAGATCACTCTGTGTTGTACAATCCTATGGATTTTGACAAATGCATAATGTCAAGTATACACCATTACCATATCATACAGAATGCCCTAAAATCTTTGAGATAACTCTTTCAACTTTGATAGTCTATGATTCCGAATATTTAAAAGAAACAAAGAAGCATCAAGTGGCACAAAAAACTGAGAAAAAAGTCATCAGTGGAACTCAGAAACATCCACATGACCATCCAGCAGAGGAGAAAGGGATCCAAAGGGTTTTGGTTTGTTTCTTGGAGCACCCTGATTCAGCCAGGCCTGAACCTGTTATTCTGAATTTTTCAATTATATGAGACAGCCACTCTCTCTCTCCTTAAGCCGCTTGGATCTGAGTTTCTGTCAAGTGCTCTGATAATAATCCTGTCTAAAATAAATTTAAGAATCAAACAAAAACAAAGACTATCTATGAAAGGAACAAAGAGAGGTAGAGAAACAAAAGAAAATACAGCAAAGTAGAGGGAATGATAGAAAAATAAAAGAACATGGAAATACAGAATAGAAGCATTATTTTTTTTTTAAGTGAGTCCCTGCTTCATCCGGGTCATCGTTGCTTTTTGGTTCTGTTTTTTAGTTGCTAGTCAGTGTATGGTTTCACAGGTAAATGCAAGTATTTTGGAGTCAAGTAGGTGTGGGTCTGCACCCCACTTCTCTCACTTCTGACTTTTGGCAAAGTATTTCACCTTCCTGAGCCTAAAACGGAGACAATATCTATTTCTCAGTGTTGGCATGAAGGTTAAATGCAACAGTGTTACAGAATCTCTTGGCACAGTGCCCTGCACACAGAAAGTGCTCACTAAATGGCACTGTTCTTACTTCTCACGTTTGAGATTCCATGCCTAATGTGGAAACTCTCTTTCCTGTGTTCCTGTGTTTCCTACCAGAAGATTTGGCATAATCCCATTCTTCTAAGGGTCCACGGTCTGCAGCAATGTCCGTTGGGAACCCTCTCTGGGCTGTCCTCACTGGCGCCTTAGGAGCCCTTAGTATAGATCCTGTCCTTGCAATGTCAAGGCCGGGTTTTCTCAACCTTGGCACTCTTGGCATTTGGGGCCAGATAATCCTGTGTTGTGTCCTGTGCACTGTAGGATCTTTAGCAGCATCCCTGGTTTCCACTCACTAGGTGCCAGCAGGACATCCTCGCCCCCAGTTGTCATATCCAAACATGTCTCCGGACATTGCCAGATATCCCTTGGGGGCAAAATTGCTCCCCATTAAGGACCCTGGATTCAACAATAGGTCTTTTTTTTCTATTTCCTGCCGTTGTGTCCTTTAAATCCACTCTGGGGCAATGGCTACCAACAGGTGGGAGCAGCAGGGGTGGCCCCAGGCAGGAGAAGAGTCTTATCATGGACACTGTTCCAAATAGTGCCAGCACAGTGGTAATAACAAGCAGATCAACTGTTGGCTTACTACTGCATTTACCTTCTCTACAGACAATGCACCCCTTTATTGCGGCCCCAGGGCCCCCCTGGCATGCCACTGCTCGGTGCACTGATTCTTCCCCTGCCCCTGTCACCCTTACATAACAAACACATCCTGCTGACACCTGAAGTCACTGCACACACCTCAGGATCAGTAACAAATAGGTCTAGTTTTAAGAAATTGAAAAAAACAAAAGTTTATTTTAGATACAAATTTCTCCTGCCCTCCCCGCCACCCCCCGCCCCCCCTGCCCCGGGTGTGGAGCCAGCTGCAGATTGGACCATTGGGAAGGACATAGGGCTGGCCTAGCTGCTTCTGTCTCCTGGTGGGTTCCCTTCCTAGGGATTCCATATCAAAGCCCCACAACCGGGGTGGTCACAAACAAATGGAAAGCAATAGGATATATTGGAGTATATGAGGAAGCCACTTGGTGTAAAACTAATTCAGCCTGACCTTGTTTTTCCAAGAGGCCCTGACATGGCCGTTGAGCATGCGTTGTACATCTGCTTTAAGCATTTCCTATGTCCCAAAGACAAGACCAAATGCCCTTAACATAAAGATGCAACTTCCCCCCCATTGGGATTTCCTCAAGGATAAGCATCTCTCTAGGCTAGGAATTGATTGCTGCGCCCACCCTGTGACCACCCAGCTCGAGACAGCAGACCTGCTACCTGCTGTGCGAATCGCTGTGCCAGCTAGGCAATCTCACGACTGTTGTAAAAGGGACATTCCAATCCTATGTGATTCATGCTCTTTGACGCTATATAACCACTCTGTACCCCCACTTCTTTGGTGGCCTTCCTTCCACAAGGAAGGAAGGCCCCAGGCTAGTCCTCAGATCTGGCTCATAATAAACTCACCCCAATTTTGATTTATGGATTGGCTATGGAGATTTTGCTCCTCAGTCAGGACAGCTGGCCCAGCCCCAGTGCCACACATTTTAGATGGCTCAGGCAGGAGTTCACTGCTCCCCCTGGCCTCTCTAAGTGGTCCCTTTAAAGGCCCTTTTGGGAGGTTTCAAATGACTAGCAGGTACCCTCGCACATCCCCTCACTGGGAGTGAGGATGGGGGGGGTGGGGGCTGGGGACGACGACGACGACTCAACTCATCAACAGCTCTCTTCAAACCCTGTTCTTTCATTTCCCCCGCTGGGTCCCTTTCAGCAGGGGTGAAGGCTTCAGCACCTCAACGCCATCCTTTTCGCAAGTCTTTCACGGAGATCTCACACAGGATGACGTTATGTGACATCTATTCTTTTGGCGTTTCAGCCAAAAGCAGAACAAAATGGTTTCATCTTAACCATCTTTTACCCTACTATTATTCTCCAGACTGAGGCCTTCGGAAGGCAGGGATTGTCTTTCTCACCGGGGCAGCCCCAGCGTCTGGCTGCGGGTCTGACACCTGGTAGGGAGGTCTGTAAATGCTTCCCAGTGAATGAAGCTGTGGCCACTCTGCAGCCCTCTCTCCATTCGGATCCCTTTTCTTTGGCAGTGTTTTAGACTGCTTTTATTAAATCCCTAACAGCAACCTTTGATAACGGAGGCGGGCGCCGAAAAGTGAGATGTAAGTGAACTTCTGTGCACCTTCTGAAAGGAGGCCTCTGGTTTCCGCGGATGGCTTGCGAAGGCAGCGAGCGAGGCGCCACGGACGCGACGCGCTCGGCACCACGTGGCTTCCCGGGCTCCGGCCGGCGCCGCCGCCTTTGAGCTCCCGCTGGCGGCTGCGGGGCGCTCTGCAGGGGCTGCTCCTGGCGGCGGACGCCGGGCACAGAGTTCTGACACGCAGCGGGATCGTCTGGGATCTCTGGGAGTAGCGGGGAGGTTTTCATCTGCTGCTGAGTTCAAAGGCGGACGGGAAGCTTTCAGGATTGACACGTCGGTCCAAAACACCGCCGGCGTTGACCAGGCCTAGGCAGGCGGTCTGCTGCTTCAGGGCGTCCAAAGAAAACACTGCTAATAACCGGCGCCTGCACGCTGCTCTCGGGCCAAAAATATGCTACGGAACAGAAGCACTTGAATAGACCTTTCAGATTCCAAAACAGTTCATTATTATTTTACTGGTTGCTTGTAGAGGAAGATAAAGGCATTTGGGGAAATAATTTTTGGAATGAGAGGTATTTTTTCTAAAATAATTGACATTATATTATATAATAGAAGTAGCATCTGATCGATGCAAATGCTTCGAACAACCCAGATGTGAGTAAAGTAGAAAGCACATATTGCCATCCCCTCCCTGACCCCCAGCTTCACTTCCTAAAGGTACTCACTGCTGACAGTTTGCTGAATTTTCTTTCGTAATAATCATAATGATAGCCAAAAATGGATCAAGGACTCATTTTTGTGTCAAGCACTGTGCAAAATGCTTTACATAGACTGTTTCATATAATCCTCATACCCTTTCTCTGTGATGGATACTTTTACGACCCCTGCTTTGCAGATGTAAAAACCAAGGCTTAGAGAAGGTGCGTAACTTGCCTAAGGGTGCACAGCTTTCTGCACATTTTTCTCATACATTTACGAACATATATTATGTGAGTGCATATGTATGTGTTTAGGTATATTTTCTATTAAGATTAAGTATAACATGATGTTGTAAAACTTGCCTTTTGCACGGAATATATTATGGTCACCTTTATATCAAGATTTCTGATTCTGCCTCATTGCACTCTGCAAGGCAATCTCTCGAATCCTCAGTTTTGCTGTTCTTACCAACATGAAAGTTAGCTTATGTATGTAAAGTACCTGGGCCACATAGTAGGTGCTGAAGAAATTACAGCTATTAATATCACAATTAGCATTGCTGGTTAATGTTCAGGTGAACCACCCTTAAAGGAGGTGTTTTTCGTTTGTCTTAATTTAGTGTGATTGTCCTAATGCAACTAAAATCTACTGAATTTAAACAGCCTGCCAGTTCTCTCTGGGGCTTTTATGTTAAGGGTTTGGCTGTTGTGGGCTCAGAAAGAAAAGGGAAAAAATAGCTGGGAATGAATGTTTAAGGAATCATCTAATGAGGCTGAGAGAACCAAACAGAAAATGCAAAACGAGTGAAACCCCAGGAAGAAACCTGACAAAGGGAGATCAATCTGAAGACTTTCGTGTCATCCATACATCCGTCTGGCCTCTTGAGATCAACTCCTGGGTCTAGATGAGGTCTGCTCAGAACCCACCTCCTGGTGAGCCTGTAATGAGAGCCTCCCTCACAGAGCTCAGTTACTAGCCTGGAATAATATGGACGTGCTTATTTTTTGTCACATCTTTAAGGTGCTACTCCTTCATAAAAGAGTGAATTGCAGTTGGCCTCAAGGGCAGAGGTTGCAAACTGAAACCACTGATTTATAAATTCCAAGGGAGCTTCCCTCCATTACAAGGGATAGTGACTCTGGATGCTTCTATGTACAAAACAGATTTGATATCTCTTGCTGATTTCTTCCTGTGTCTGCTGAAACAAAACAGTAAACTGAGAATCCATTGAAATCATAGTTTCATTCAACAAACATTTATTGACCACCTACTGTGTGCCAGACACTGTCCTAGGCATTGGGATATCAGTGAACAAAATAGAAAAAAAGAAACACTCTTGGAGTGTCCATTCTAGTGGTCTGAACTTCAAATGGCCCAGGAAAACCACAATTCCTGATGATCTGTTTTCAGGAACACAGCAACCCTTCTGTGACATACATGGTAATTTAATAAAAATAATAATTCCTTATGCTTATTTAACCAGTATGAATTGCTGCATGATCCCTGGGTTAGTATTGATGCTATGTCTGTATTTTTGAAATTGAATTAGGACCAGCTTACAGCCCTACATATCAAGATTAGGAGGGAGTCTGGTATCTGTCTCTCGAGGTGCTCTCTCTGATTTGGCATGTCAGGATTCCTAAGAGGACCTCAGAACCCGAGGAAATTGGCTCGACTTCCAACTGGAAGGATCCTGATTTCTCAGTCCAGGGCTTACCAGGGCTGCTAATATTCCAAGCTACTTAATGTCATCAGAAACAAGTTACCCACTACAGGTGTGACCCAAAATATTCAACCATCTGTGTAGTGTGGGCACGAACCAATCAGAAGACAAGCCAGCTGTTGTGCTGGTGCAGGGTCCTGGGACCCCCACCGTATCTGGCATTAACCTTTGATCACTACATCATGGGATATTGGAGTGAGGCAGCCAGGTGAGAGTAGTCAGGGTAGAGGGAACACTTGAGGGGAGGGGGGATTGAGGCAATAGCTATTGATCACCCATGACAACAGTATTTCAGTATGTTGACTACCAATATAGCCACATCTGCGTGTACAGGGAAATCGCCGTGCTCATGGCCTGTCTGTCAAGTGGGGCTGCTGACTGTGGGAGTGGGTTCTTGCTCACTCAATCGCATGCCCTAGATAGTGGGTCCTTTGAAGAAAAGTGGGTCATGTCTGTTCCTTTCCTTGGGTGCCAGCCTCACCCAAGGAACCCTTCACGCCGCTCCACAATCTTTACCCAGTCCTCATGGACATCTTTGTGGACATCATCCCATGAGGTCACCCTTCCTCAAAGGGGCTGCGTCTGTGTGGGCTCAGCAGGAATTTGCCCCTGCTGGAAATGACAGCACTTGCCCCCCTGTCTTTCCCAGAGGGAACTTCCCAGAGTGCCCCTTGAGCTTTTGGATATAAAAGGCTGATTTCACCCTCCTTTCTAGGCAATGGCATTGACCCCACCTCTTCTAAGAATGGCCACCCCAAAACCCCTGACACACAGATTGTGCATATCCACTACACATATACACACACTCTTTGAAGAAAGCTATCTGTATTATAGTGGTTCTCAAACTTCAGTGTGCGCAGGGTCGTCTGAGAAAACAGTTAAAATGCGGGTTTCCAGGGGTCTGCCCTCAGAGATTCTAGTTAATTAGGTATCCAGTGGGACACACATATTTGTATTTTAAACAAGATATCTTCTCAACAGGTGGATCTGATGCAGATAGTCAGAAGGCAAGGACCTCAGCCCCATTTATAAATCACTTGTATTTTACAAAGCAATGACAGAGGTATTTCCTTCTCCAAAGTCCTAATGCTGAACAGAGAAATAAATTATGAACTATAACTTTGGTTGTTATACCTCAGCCTATTAGTTTCCTTTAAGTTGTCTGTGGCAAACATGCCCAGAGATTCATTTTGAGATTAGAGGTTATTGCAAGGATACAAGGGAGTTAGAGGTAGCATGGTGTATTTCCCCAGCCGTCCAGTCTCTGTCTCCCAGCACTTCTTTGATTGGAGACTTGAGGCTCAGGAGATACCTTAGTCAAGTACCCATCTTCACATCTGTTCATTTAGAATATGTATTTCCCACGAAAAAGGATATGATTGGTCAGCTCTCCAGCATGCAGTGTGAAATGCCTCTTCTGAACAGTTTCATGCCCCACATAGCCTTGAAGGGTGGAGTTGCTCATGTTTGGAGATGTCACCATCCAGTGGTGACAATGGGACATGGCTCAAGACATGAGCTGATTTTTCCAATCATCCAACAGCTCATGGAAGAAAGCCCCTTATGGGAATGTTTTACTCAGATGGAGCTAAAGATAAAGCAGTTTCTTGAAGGTTCATGGAGGCCTCTTGACTTCTCAACATGCACTTCCATTGACTGGGGGCATGTGGCATACACATACAAGGGAATACTATTAATTCTTTAAAAAGAAGGAAATTCTGCAGTGTGAGACAACGTGGGTGGACCTTGAGGACATTATACTAAGTGAAATAGCCAATCACAGAAAGACAGATATTGAATGATTCCACTTATATGAAGTCTAAAATAGTCAAATTCATAAAATCAAAGACTGGAATGGTGGTTATCAGGGGCTAGAAAAGCAGAGGGAAATGGGGAGTAATTTATCAGTAGGCATAAAGTTTCAGTTAAGTAAGATGAACCAGCTCCAGAGAGCTGCGGTACAACATTGTACCAATAGTCAATAACAATGCATTGTACACTTAAAATTTCTTAAGAGGATGGATCTCGTATTAAGCGTTCTTACCAAAATAAAATAAAATAAAGGGGACTTTTCATACCTGAACCTTACTTTCCCTCATGTTGAATGTTCGCTTCCTCACTCAGTTCTCAGCCCAGAACTTCAAAATTCATTCCGTGTGACTGACAAAAAAATTCTCTTCATTAAGTTATTTCATTCCCCTTCTTCCACTCCGATTTTTTTTGTTTCATTTTGAAAACATATATATGTATGTATGCGTGTTACTTTTTCAAGGCTTCTGGTCAATTGAACACAGGATTTGACCTCCCAGGGCCTATAGAGAAGACAAAAAAGATATTTTTTTATACTGCTGAAACCATAACTGTGAAGGAAAACAAAATAAAGGAACTAGGAGCAGAGCAAAAATTGGGGGGAAGTTGTAAAAGGTAAAGGGAAACAGAATTTGCTGAATGGAGAAAAGAGTAGAGGGAAAGCACTGGAATAAAGAGTAATCCTTCCTGGGGGACAAGAGAAGCTTGGGAGCAGGAGGCCACAGGGGAGGGCAGTTTGGGGACCGTCACTGGGATTAAGAGCAGTGTTTGGTTATCTGCTGCTGTGCTACAAACTACCAAAAATTTAAAACAACGACAATATTTATACTGCTTGTAAATCTGCTATTTACGCAGAATTCAGTGGGGACAGCTTGTGTCTGCTCCTCTCAGCAGTGGAGTAATTCAGAGGTGAGGGCTGGACAACCACAGGCTTCTTGGGCATCTCTATCTCTATATGGTTTCTCCAGATGGTCTCTCCAGTGTAGTGGCTTCGAAGCAGCTGGACTTCTTGTATGGCAGCTCAGTGCTCCAAAAGGACTTGTCACAAGAAAGAGCCAGGCAGAGATTGAATTGCCTTTATGACTGAGCTTTGGAAGTCATATAGCATCACTTGCACTATAGACAGACCCTCCCCTATTCGAGGAGAGGGAACAAAGACCCAACCTCTTGATGGAACAGTGTCAGCATCACTTTATAAGAAGAGTATACGAGATAGGATATATTCGTGTGGCCACCTTTGGAAAACACAAACTGGCACAAATTGCATTTAGACCAGCTGAACCAGAAAACTAAGGAAAACTGAAAACAGTGAAGAGAAGGATCAAGAAGAAGAAACACAATGACTGACCCAAAAAGGAACAAAAAAATCAGGGAACACAAATTTAATTTTTTAATAAAAACTAATTTAGGATCATCAAAATTATTTGAGAATATTTTACATCCATAAAATAATATAGGCTGCTATGGAAAAAGAATACACAGAATAAAAGAATCTGACCGAAATAGCCAAAATTAAATACTGAATGGACTGACTGAGTACTAGAACTGATGGAGGTGAGGACTGAGACAGCAACCTAGAAGGTAATCTTGAATAAAATCTCTAGGATGTAGAGCAAAGAGGTGAAAAACATGTTCTTTAAAAAAGTTAAAGTTGGTCTTTACCCAAAAGAGTTGAAAACTTATGTGCATGCAAAACTTGCACACGGATGTTTATAGCAGCTTTATTTATAATTGCCAAAACTTGGAAGCACTCAAGATGTCCTTCGGTAAGTGAATGGATAAATAAACTGTGGTACACCCGGGGACTGGAATAGTCTTCAGCACTAAAAAGAAATGAGCTATCAAGCCATGAAAAGACTTGGAGGAAACTTAAATGCATATTACTAGTGAAAGAAGCAAATCTGAAAGGAAACATACCATGTTATTCCAATGAGATGACATTCTGGAAAAGGCAAAACTATGGAAACATTAAAAAGAGGAGTGGTTGCCAGGGGCTGGGGGATGGGAGTAGAGCACAGAGAATCTTTAGGGCAGTGAAAATACTCTGTAGGCTATTATAGTGATGGATACATGTCATTATACATTTGTCCAAACGTCCAACACCAAGAGTGAACCATAAGGTAACTATGAATTTGGGTTATTATGATGTGTCAATATGGGTTCATCCTTGGTAAAAAATGTGCCATTCTGGTGAGTGATGTTGATAATGGGAGAGGCTATGCAAAAAAAAAGTGACGGGACATGGAAGATAAGTCCACGGGGGTCCCAGCTTCTGTGTACTAGGACAGTCAGAATAGACTGCAGAGACAACAGAGAGGAGGAAATAACCTCCCCAAATAGAAGAAAACGTCCTCAAGAGGAAGAAAGGCGTGATCCTTTGGAAGCCTAAAAGGCCCCTGAATCCTGAATAGGATGAATAAAAAGAGGCTCATGAGTAGAAATATACTATTAAAAGTCTCAGAATTCTAAGGATAAAATGAAAAGAAAAAAATTCTTCAAGCAATATCCATATTCTTTGCTACCAGAAAGATAAAACAGGTTCCCTAAAAAAAAAAAAGACCCACACTGGCACTGGAATCCTCCTCAGCAAGCATGGGCCCCACAAGTCAGTGCTGTAATGTTTTCTGATCATGAATGAAAATGTTTCAGTCCTAATTTCTATACCCAGCCAACATGAAAGCAGGCAACATGAAGATATATCATAAGATTTAAAAATAAGATTCTAGGAGCCAGCCCTGTGACCAAGTGGAAGTTCACAGGCTTGGCTTTGGTGGCCCGGATTTCACTGGTTCAGATCCTGGGTACGGACATGGCACCGTTCATCAGGCCACGCTGAGGTGGCATCCCACATGGCACAACCAGAGGGATCTATAACTAGAATATACAACTATGTACTGGGGGGCTTTGGGGAGAAGCAGAAAGAAAGAAAATAAATTAATTAAAAAATAAATAAAAATAATATTCTAAAAGAGGTACTCAACTACAATGAGAAACTCCAATGCATACACCAGAATGGTTAAAATAAAAAAGACAAGTATTTTGGAAAACGTGGAGCAACGGGAACTCTCATACATTGTTGGTGGGTGTATAAGATGGTGCAACCACTATGGAAAAACTGTGGCAGCTTCTTATAAAGTTCAACATGTACTTACGCCATAACCTAGCAAGTGGCATTCCGAAGCATATGCACAAAAAAAGTGAAAGGATATGGGCACGAAAAGACTTGAACACGAAGGCTCATAGTAGCTTTGTTCATAATGGCCCAAATCTTGGAAAAATCAAATTGCCCATCAACAGAAAAATGGAAAAACAAATTTTGGTGTATTCATGAAATGAAGCTCATCCACAGAAAAGAACAAACTACTGATACTTACAACAACATGGATAAATCTCAAAAACATTATGTTGAGCAAAAGAAGCCAGATACAAAAGAGTACACAGGTCTGGATCTACTTAAATGAAGTTGTAGAACAGGTCAAAATGAGCTATGAAATCAGAATAGTGGTTACCTACGTGGGGGAGGCAGGATAATTGACTAGAAAGAAGCATGGAGGAGCTTTCTGGAGTGATAGGAACGTTGTATATCTTGATCTTGGTAGTGTATACATATGTAAAAAGTCATCAAGCTATACATTTAAGATTTATGCATTTTCCTTTATGTAAATTATACCTCCATAAAACACTGTTAAAAGAAAAAAAATTAGGAGAAAAAATTCACTAGTTTTAATGATTGGGTGTAAAAAGGGAGAGAGATGGGAGAGCTGAGGTTGACACTCAAGGATGATTCTTAGGAATCTTCGGTGCTATCAGCTCAGACAGAGGGTGAAGGGCCATGAGCTAGGGTCTCAGAGCTGGAGTTCTCAGTCAACAGCAAAGGATGGCAGGGTGGGCTTTGTTGCAAGTAACTTCCTACCACCAAGAGCTACCAAAGTTGTAAATGGTTTGTTTTAATATTTTTAAATCAGCAAGTGTGGATTTTAGATTATTCCTATATTGAGGGCATTCTAACATACTTATGTTCCAACTTACAATCTCCAGCGGGAAATCCAGGGGTGAGGTATAGCCAGCACAACAGGAACAGGCATCACCTGCAGCTTATCTATGCCACAGCGACCTGCTGGGGAGATTAAGTACTCACACACTTACAGGAAACCTTGACTGTGCAATAAAATAAACCAAGGTACAGAACAACAAAGTAATTGAAAAGGGAGACATTCTGCAAAATTAAAAGGAAATTCAAGAAAGAAGATAGGGTAAGGTAAAAAAAAAAAAAAAAAAAAAGCAGTAGTGGTTAAGTAGGACCCAGGAGAAGAGAAGAGAACTAAAAAGCAATGAAGGAAGATGCCCTTGAACAGTGATGCTCAAGACCTTTCCTGCCAAGTGGCTGAAGTTTAAAGGCACAAGGTTACATTTCCTTCTCCGTGGATCTAGGATGACAAATTGGCTTTGTGGCAAATACTAATTACATAATTGTAATATTATAGTAGTTTTCTTAAGCTTAAATCTTAGACTCAATCTTTAGATGAATAAGGAAAGAATTATAATCTTGCCAGTAAAAAAATAGGAACAATGAAAATTGGAAAGCAAAAAGGAGAGGAGAACTGGATGGAAATGTTAATGTCCTGGTTTCCACTCCTTTCACAGAGGAGTGTCAATAGATAACTGTCTAAATTTCAAAAATAAACTGAGGTTTAATTATATTACTTTAGATCATAAAGATCACCATTATAAGAATTTAAAATAATAGTAACGGGGGAAGGAAGAGTGGTAGGCACACAGGCAATAGAGAAGCGGCACTGAGTTCTTCAGTAACTCATGGCAGCAAGGTCACAGATGCCCTCTAGGGCTGATGAAACAAGACAGGAGTACACTCTCTGAAACAAATGTTAGCTACTTGTAGAGCTTAAGAATCATTAAAAAAAAAAGGGTCATCTCTAGGAGTGAGTGATGGATTCAGGGTGGGAATGGACATTGGAAATGTTAACTTTTTAGTCCCTTCTGGATGGCTAGAATTGGGAACAGGATGGGGCAGATATTGCCTTTATTTTTTGTGTAGAGTGGCTGATGGGAGACGCAAAAGCCTCCCCCAGTTGTCCCCCAAACTTCTCCTTGGTCTCTTCCACACCTGCCCTTTTCCTTTGCTTTAGCTTTCGTGAAGCTTGTCAGGATTCAAGCCACCAGGTTCCTATGTGACTACCCTGAGATCACAAATGAGAACTACCTTCAGGAGGAGTTACAGCCACCGAAGGCTGAAGGCTGACTGTTGCCTTACCATGCTGCTCCGGACAATCCTCGTTGGGGATGCCAGCTAGGACCAGAATGAGGCCAACTCGTACCACTATCGTTCTAAGGAATTAGCTTAAAAATGTGCAGCTAACAGAAATTTAAGGATAACCAAAGCATTAATGTTGGCAAGGAACTTCCATCTCTGTGCCCTCCTGCTCCCTCCCTTTCCCCACCTCAAACACACACACACATAGGCCACAGAGGCCACACACACCTTCCTCTCAAGAAAGTTCCCAACCCTATGGGGTAAGGAGGTACATTTGGAAATATGTGGGCATTATTTTGGTCATTAAATAACGGATCCACAGTCTAAGGCTGTTAAAGATCTTACAATGTCTAAGACGGTTCAACCAGGAAATATCCTGCCCAACGTAAAATGGTGATTGTTAAGAAACAGTTCACTCCTGCCTCGCTGTCCCCCTCCTTCCCAGCCCCAAGGAAGGAGTGACTTCTCTAATTGGTGGCTTTGGGAGAAGGAGTGAGCAGGGAAGCTTGGGCCCTGCCAGGATCTGTTCTCTTGGGGATCTGCCAGCCTGAAAAGAAGGTGAATTTGGGGCTGCCCTTCACTGGGTGGTAGTCTGCCCAGCAGGCTCTGCCCTCATGGGAAGACCTGGAATCTATCCACACCAGAGCCTGGCCAGGAAAATCTGTCAATTCCAGTGGAATGTTAGCAAGCCCTTTGGGACACAGTCCTGAAGTCGTGGTCTATAGTCACCTTTATTGATAATAGAGATGACTTTTTTTTTTTTTTGAGGAAGATCAGCCCTGAGCTAACATCTGCCATCAATCCTCCTCTTTTTGCAATCCGTGCCCATCTTCCTCTACTTTATACATGTGACGCCTTCCACAGCATGGTGTGCCAAGCGGTACCATGTCTGTACCCGGGATCCGAACTGGCGAACCCTGGGCCGCCAAAGCGTAACGTGTGCACTTAACCACTGTGCCACCAGGCCAGTCCAGTGATGACATTTTTATCTCCATTTCTCTGTCTCCTGTATCTTATTTCCCAATTGTTTTGAACGGAGAAGGGAATCAAGGAGTGCTATTTATTGGCTCCAAGATTTTTAAAAAAAAAAATGTTTGAGAGACTTAAGAGAAAATACTGTGGGGTATAAATGTCAATAGTTTTTAGATTTTCCAGAGATTTGAAATTTAAAAATGTCCATCACTTGGAATGATTTATGCTATTCATATGGATTTCCAGATATTGAAATGGTATTTTTATTTTTAAAATTATACCTAGTCTAACTCTAAAACAGACTTGAGGCTGCTTTCTTTAAAATGCATACAATTGCACAAGAATTTCTTTCTTGCTTGAAAACATAATAGAGTAGGAAAATTGAGGTCCAACAACAGAATACAGCTAATGAAGTGTTAGTACACTGAAATGCATGCTCTCCAGTCTTGCACAAATGTTAAAGATAGGCAGCAAATTAAGTGCTAAACTTCCAGGTAGCCAAAGCAAAAAGGAAAAGACAATTATTCTCAAGAC
This sequence comes from Equus quagga, assembly GCF_021613505.1. Classification (NCBI taxonomy): domain Eukaryota; kingdom Metazoa; phylum Chordata; class Mammalia; order Perissodactyla; family Equidae; genus Equus; species Equus quagga. Next base: position 109,946,777 of record NC_060267.1, read on the forward strand.
TGATTTTGCCCATTGAATATAAGATTAAACTACATTTTAACTGATTTTACACACACACATACACACAAATACTGTATATCTATCTACGTATGGATATATGGATATGTGTATATATGTGTATATATATACATAGATATATATACCAGTGTACGAGTTGTTCAGCAGAAAGTCAGAACTACTGGCACTGATGTCTGAGAGAACTTTCTCCAGGAGTCCTCATAGAGGGAGTGTTGGCTGATATAATGGAGATATCTCCAACATCTCTAAAGAAAATGTAATAGCAAATTACTTTCAGCTGTTTCTTATGGCTTCCTTCAATGCAAGCCATGAGTATTATGCCAAAACATAATTTAATAAAAGGCCTCCTTCAGGGACCAAGACAATCCAAGAAAACTGCTCTCTGATGGCCTGGCTTGATGCCCAAACTTACAATTCAGTTTGTTTCACCATTTATGAATAGGTTTGAATAGCAGCTATTATCTCATGTATATGACAAATGTTCAAATTCTATACTGCCAACACTCCATCATCCATGCAAGGATGTAAATCATTCGAAATCTGAGACCCTTTTTTTTTTGTTAAAATGCACTGGAAAATCTAAATGCTTTTTGACTTTGGATTATACGGCTTGGATTTTTTCCGACAGTAACAACGTACTTCCTCTGTTATCTTTTCCTGGGTAGTGTATATCCTCTGATCTTCAAAGTATGAACTCATCACACAGCATACAAGAATGCCCACTGAGGTGAAACAATAAATCATTATCACTTCCTATTTGTATTTAGGGGGAGAAAAGGAAGGAAGGGAGGGAGGGAGGGAAAGAGGAGGAATAAATAAATAAATAAATAAATAAATAAATAAATAAAAAGTTTCCCCTCACTCAGTATCCAAATGACCATATGCATGTGTGGTATAGGAGGTACTCTGAGAGAGTTCCACAATGCTTTGAGGTTGAAAAAGTACTCTTTTGGGGGTTCCTCTGCTGTCTTGGACGACTCTTGTGCATCAATTCAAAATCTTCTTGGCCCCCTAAGGTGTAAGAAGTGAGCTCCATCACTGCTGTGAGACCAGCATCCTGTCAGCACTGACATAGCCCTCACTGTGGATCTCTCTTTCTGTTCCTTGGGAACCTCCTCTGCACAATCCAGAAAAGCAGGTATATTCATGCCCACGAAGCCAGACTTGACCAATGCAGGACAGGAGCTGATGGCTAAATGCTTCTCTTTTGTCCTGCAGGCATGCAGCTCTGAAATAAACTCTGTGTCTTCCCACAAGGTCCCAGTGAGATGAAGCACCAACCTTCCTTAGCCAGGGGAGTGGGAGGGGCAGCTTGGTAAGGGATTCTTGTACTGGTTTTCCCTCCTTCTCTGTTTCACTCCCCATCCTGCATCAGTGCTCCCTAGGACGACAACCCAAATGAACCAGCTGCAAGCAAGACTTTGAACCACGCTCTGCTTTTGGGGGAACCCAGCTAAGACATCTGCTTCTAGCATATTTTACTGTGTTCCCACTTATGCGGATTTACAGATTTTGTCCTTAATTTTAATAAAATTAACCTTCATCTAATGAACAATGACTTTAAATGATTCCTGCAGCAAAGCTACTGATTGAAAACAAACCAAGAACGCAAACACAAGACAATAAGAAAATAACAAAGCTGATCTTCTCTTACTTACAGGATGAATTCTTCATTAGCTGCAGAAGAGAATAAATAATATTTTAGCCTTAATACTAAATTAAAACAAATAATTTAAAATATTTTTATATTTATACCATTCTTCTAAAATTTCATTTTAGGTATATGTTTTATAAGGTACATAATATGAGTAGAGTAGTCCATATATACTTTACAAATAAATAACTGCACATATATTGGAAGCATGTGCTCAAAATTTTTTGCTGATAGGATGAGAGATCAAAAAAGTCTGAAGAGCGCTAATCTAAATAAATTCAAATGAGTTTGCCTTTCCGGTTTCCTTATCAGCCTTGGTCGAGGATGATAGGAGGTGAGCAGAGCTGAGTGGTCTGTAGTTTGCCCTCAATAATCCACAGTGATGATCAGACCAGGTTCATTGACAGAGAGACAAATAATTTCTCTTCTATTTTTATAAAGGCTTTACTTTTTTTAGAATAACTTTAAGTTCACAGAAAAATTGAGAGGAAAGTACAGAGATTTCCCACATCCCCCCTACCCCGACACATATATAGCCTTTCCCATTATCAACATCCCCCACCAGAGTGGTACATTTGTTACAACTGATAAACCCACACTGAGACAACATAATTGCCCAGAGTCCACAGGTTACCTTAGGTTCACTCTTCACGTTGTTCAATGTACAATGACATGCATCCATCGTGACAGCATCAGAGCATTTTGATGCTCTGCTCTAAAAATCTTCTGTGCTCTGATTTTCTCTTATTTTTCATATCTTAGAAAAGATTTTTAAAATTCAAAGTTAATACAGTAAATTTAAACTCACATATATGCAACATCTTTCTATCTTAATCCCTTAAAAAAAGAGAGAGAAAGAAAGATGTACCATCCTGGGAATTTCTTCATGAATTTTATTCAGAATAAATATTACATTTCAAATGATTGTTGGCATCAAATGCTGATTTTAGGACATAATATCACTGTTTTTTGAATGATCTCTGTTTTTGTTTTTGTCCAGTGTTCTAGATAATGGGGATTTGTTAATTCATAGAAACTATGTTAACCTGGGCTCGATCCGAGCTAAAGAATTAGATATAAAGGGAACCACACCAAAGCTTTAACGCCAAAGCTAATAGAAGAATTATTTTCAGCTATCAATAAAAAAGTTAATCAATTATTGTCTAGAGTCATCGAAAGCTAAAGCTTCTTGCTTTACAAAGTAGTTCAACATTTTCCAGATTTCGTTCATTAGTGTATCATCTCCATGATTGTGACCAATTTCCATCCATCTATTAAGACTTTCATTCTCACTTTTTTAGCTTTAATATGTTTATTTGAAAAAGAAACTTGTGCTTCCATAAATGGAAAACAAGTATCACCTGATACAAATTGAAAGTAACCGTAAAATTTTTTTTAAAAGTTACAACTAAATTAAAAAAAAAAAGTGTCCATGTAACTTTAGTATTACCTTTGGTAGATGAAAGGTAAAAACATAAACCATTTGGAGACTAATATAAAATAATATCTTCAGGACTTGGGAGTAGGCAAAAGTTTTTTAGGTCACAGAAAGCAAAATCAGAAAGAAAAACTTGACAAGTTGGACTTCCTTAAAATTAAAAATTTCTGCTCATCAAAGACTCCATAAAGAAAATGCCTAAGCAAGCTACAGACTGGGAGAAAATGTTAGCAAAACATCTACCCAACTAAGGACTTCTATCTAGGGTATGCAAAGAATTCCTACAATTCAATAATAGAAGACAATTGAGCCGATTTAAAAAGAGCAAAAGCAATGTTTCATAAAGAAGATACAAGAATGGGCAATAAGTACATGGAATCAGTGAATGGTTTATTCATTCACTGACTATTAAATCTGTGCTAGGTGAATAAAACAACAAGTGTGCTGCCGAGGGCCTCACTGTCGGTCAGGAAGGCATTAAACAGACTCCTACAATCCAGTGTGAGGGTACCATGATAGAGAAAAACTGCTGGATAGCTTTTCATGTTCACATACATACACACACATCTATCTGCACATATACATGTGTATACATATATATATTATACATTACTAGTATATATAATACATACTATGTATTCATGGACTTAAATATAGGTTTATTTTATGAAGATTTTTTAATGCCGCCAGGGATAAGGGCTCTTTATGCATTCCTTAGACATTTATTCAACATTTCTTGGGCACATTAACTAACCCCAAATAAGTATGTGCTAAGTCATGTAATGAAACAAAATATTAATATATTTGTATGATTCCATTTATATGAGGTTCAAGAACAGGAAAAAATACTCTAGGGCATAGAAATAAAAATACTGGTTATCTTTGTTTTGACTGAGATGGATTTCTGGGGAATGGTCTTTGGTGCTAGAATGTTCTAAATATCTTGACTTGGATGATTACACACACTTGATTATTTGTCTGTGGTAGTAAGTTATACCTCAATAAAAAGTTTTAAAAGATACATCAGACCTGCTCCTGCCCTCAGGAATACTATAATCTAGTTGAAAAAGTAAAATGTGAGAAACAAACTACAATAGAAGGCAAGATATGTTAAAAGTGGTGGATTTAGGGCACAGTAAGGCCAAGGGGTTAGAAGCATAGGCTTCCACATCAGGAGGTCTTGGGTTTGAAACCCGCTCCTTATCTGCCAGCTTCATGAACTTGGGCCAGTCTCTTCATTTCTAGAAGTTCGCTTCCGTGAACCCATTTGTTGCCCTGCTCTGTAAAATGTGAATCATGGTGCTGCTGGCTAGGATCGTAGTGAGGACCAGATGAAATCCCTTATGACAGCACTTGGCATAGTGCCTGGCACACAGCTGAGTTCATCAAGTTTCATCTCATATTACAATTATTCCTAAAACTCTCTCAATATGGTAAGTATAAATTCTCGCAGCCACAGTCATCCACAAGCCTCAGGTGGACCTTTCTTTCTTTCTTGGTCCGCAGTGCAGCTTAATCTCTGTTGAGCCCTTGTTCTGCCATGTGGCGGAAAACAATCTCAGTCCCAGGTTTTCTCAGTCATTTCAGGTTAAAGCCCAGTCACTTCATTATTTCTGCCTCCCAGATCAGGGAGTGGATTGGCTTGTGTCACGGCTCTGGGGAAGTGGCTGGTCCATGCTGACATCCGATGTCATCTAACTCCTTCCATCAGAATCCTGTCCTGAAGGATGTCACCCCTCCAAACTGGCCCTCACCAAGAGCATTGGGTTCACCCCATGACCCCAGGCTCCAGCCATCTATTGGATGCATGATCACCACGTGGAAAGATGTAGGCACGTTTTAGCTAGGCAGGAGCTAAGTGCTCTCATCATTTAAAATAGACAGTAGACATTCAGGAGTAATTTTAGGGAAATGCAAGTTCCTGCGAAGCATCAAACCCGGTGCTCGTCAGTGGAGACACATCACTGATCTCAGTCTTCAATTGCTGTTTTACCCCCTACCTTTGCCATTGATCTCTCTCTGGATGCCCAGTGATTCCGTCCTCCAAAACCAGCTACCAAGAGTCTTAAGAATAAAGAGAAAAGTCAAAAGCGGGGTGAGCACATCACCAAAGAGCTTCATTTCCCACATGACGGAATCAAAAGAATGAATGGAGCATGGCAGATATGAGGAGGTAAGGAAAGGGGATGGTAATGACAACAGCAATAAAAGTTATATTTATTATATGGCAGCTACTGTGCTGAGAAGTTTTCTTTTTTTCTTAGTAATGGAAAAATTTTTACCTTTTGGTATTGTCTCATATCGTTTCTATTTTTTTTCCTTTAACAGGAAACCTCAGCAGATGGGGGAGGAAATATTGTGCTTCTCCCGGCAGCAATCATGCCTGGTGCCACCTGGTCCAAAGCAGGTACCTTGCTACCTTGGTCAAGAAGTTCTCATACATTAGCTCAAAGAATCCTCACAATGGCCAAATGAGATTGTGCTATAATCATCTCCACTTTAAAGGTGAGAGCATAGAGGACTCTACGTGAGAGAGAAATACACTGTTCCTGTCTAAGCTGCCATTGTTTGGGGCTCTGCATCTCACACTCAAATCTAATACTGTCTCATACAGTAATTGGCTGTCTTGTTTTTGCTACCTAGGCCCGTCTCCTCCTTTATCCCCATCGTGTTTATGATGGTATTGTTACTCAGTGCACAGGTGGACAGCAGTCACAGAAAGAGCACACTCAGCTGGGATATTTTAAAAAAATTAATAGATTGTATTTTTAGAACCGTTTTAGGTTCACAGCTAAATTGGGTGGAAAGTATAGAGAATTCCCGTATACATCCTGCCCTCACAGACCCACAGCCTCCCTGACTATCAACACCCCAACACGAGAGTAGTACCTTTGTTACAGCTGATGAACCACATTGGCACATCATTATTACCCAAAGTCCATAGTTCGTTCACATTAGGCTTCACTCTTGGTGTCGTCCATTTCACGGGTTTGTAAAAATGTATAATAATGTATATTCCCCCATTATAGTGTCATGCAGAGTAGTCTCTCTGCCCTGAAAATCCTCTGTGCTCCACTTATTCACCCCTCTCCCCTCCCCTCAACCTCTGGCAACCACTGATCTTTCTACTGACTCCATAGTTCTGCCTTTTCCAGAATGTCATATAATTAGAATCATTGGCTGGGATTTTCAAAGAGACTTTAATGAGCAACTACTTACAGAGGTGTGGGCAGGGTTAAAGGGGATAGCAAGTCTCCAGTGACCAGTGATTTGAGGAGCCATTACTACCCCCACATCTGAAGATGTGACCAGACCCTGGCTGAGAGCTGGTACCACAGAGAGGGACTGGCCCAGGGAGGCTGAAGCCACAGAGGAATATGGCCACTGCCCGAACCAGGTCAAGTCATGGAGGAAGCAAAAGGAAGAAATACCCAGACTTTTCTCTCTCTTCCACCCTCCAACCTCCAGCTGATGCCGATCAGAACCCAGAGGGCAAGGAGACTTAGGTGATACAGTCCATAGGGCTCAGCCTCCCCAGCGTGCCAAGAAGGGTCTAGAAGGGTGGAGAAAGGATTTGGGGGCAAATGGAGGATTACTCTCCCAATGAGCATCCCTAGTTCCATGAGTCAAGTTGGACACAATTTGTTCACCATGAAAAATTTGATTCACTTCATGAGTACAACTTGCAAAGGAGGAAGCACTTTCCTGTAAATAAACTTGTGGCCTCTGTTTTTAGTCATTTTCTAGTATGTAGAAATTTTGTAGTAAATTTTATTTTTTAGGTGGACAATTTTCACATTGAAAACACAATCTAGTGAACCTGTTCCCCCACTTAGTTAATCAAGAGTTAATGGGGGCCAGCCCGGTGGTGCAGTGGTTAAGTTTGCACGTTCTGCTTCTCAGCGGCCCGGGGTTCGCAGGTTCGGATCCCGGGTGTGCACATGGCACCGCTTGGCAAGCCATGCTGTGGCAGGCGTCCCACGTATAAAGTAGAGGAAGATGGGCACGATGTTAGCTCAGGGCCAGGCTTCCTCAGCAAAAAGAGGAAGATTGGCAGTAGTTAGCTCAGGGCTAATCTTCCTCAAAAAACAAAACAAAAAAAAGAGTTAAATGTGCCTCCATATGAAGACAAACTGTGGGCCTTTGTGACTTTCCTGCTGGTTCTCATATTTAAAAGAAACACCAAATAAAATGAGCAAAAAACAAGGAACTATACAACAAAGACTTCCCTTTTTTTTTGGACAGACCAGAAGTGACAACTGAGGAGCAAGGATGGGGCAATTTTCTGTTGCAGGACATACCTGTCATACGGTTGGGTCGCAGACTCTTGAAGATAAAAAAGACCTTAAAAATCATCTAGTCTTGTGTTTCTCAGGCCCTTTTGGTCGTGATGCCCCTTGCTGACACACTTACATGGAAACCCATTATATAAAGGAATTTTAACAATAGTTCACACTTGTCAAGTCCATGACCATGTGCCTGGTACTGTGCTTTGTACTTTGTCTGGATTATCTCGTTTCATCCTGGCTATAATCTTATAAGGGAGTCTTTTTCTTTTCTCCATTTGACAGAGGAAGATACCGAGGGTCAGAGAGATGCCCAAGTCATATTGCCAGCAATAGTGGGAGGTGAGGTTCAAAGTCAGGCTAATTCCACAGCTGTGTCTCTACTTTCAGACAAAAGCAGAATTTCTTTAGTTAAAGCAGAGGGTGGGTTCTCAAAGTTCTGCTTGTTCTCCCCTTAACCTTAGCCTTACCCTTGACTACCTGGGTCACTGTTTAATAAACACCCATCTAGTCCAACACTTGACAACTTAATTTATTAAACTATCATTGACCTCAACATATAGAAAAACAATCCCACACTTCTCAAACACAACTCATCTCTTATTTTCTCTCCTCTTCAAAGTACTTAGATGCAACGTTCCCTAACTGTCATCCATATGCACATGTAATTTCATCTTTGGCTTTTTTTAACTTAAATCTTTTTTCTATAAGAATTCTCATGTATAAATCCAGACGTTAGACTTACCAATTTTAAAAGCTGCTTATCATTTTTATGGAGTACTTGATAACAAAATTTCCCACCCTGTATTCCGTGGAAGCCTGGCTCCGGGTGCTATTAATAGGTGTCTGCAACAAAAAGGGGTTTTTACAAGGTTTTATACTTATATTTATATTACATGTAAAAATATATATTTATGATAAGTTTGGGAAATAATACTATGCTCCCCTCACCTGCCTACCACATGCACAGTAGAATATTAAGGATGATAAGAAGTTATACAAGAGAGCAACTGGGGCTGGCCGGGTGGCATAGTGGTTCAGTTCACACACTCCACTTCAGTGGTCTGGGGTTCGCAGGTTTGGATCCTGGGCACAGACCTACGCACCACTCATCAAGCCATGCTGTGGCAGCATCCCACATAAAATAGAGGAAGATTAGCACAGATGTTAGCTCAGCCACAATCTTCCTCAAGCAAAATGAGGAAGATTGGCAACAGATGTTAGCTCAGGGCCAATCTTCCTCACAAAAAAGAGAGGGAGAGAGAGCACAACTGGCATAAACAGGCTTAGCAAACTGATTTGACCATAGAATGGAGAAACCCATTTTGGGCAAATTTACTGCTCTACAGACCCAGTTGATTGAGTTCCCCTCCCTATATCGGGTTTGCTTGATCCTTTCTCAGTGAGCGTAGTGTCCTTACTTTACAGATGAGGAAAGTGGACGCTCAAGTCGCCCAGCTGGCTGGCAACACCAGTGAGGATCATAGCTCAGGTCTCCTGATAACTTTTACAGAAGTCCTCGTGATAAAATTGGCTGGACTCTTAAACGTGGACACACATTCTGATATTTCACAATTGATGAAGAGCGAGCCAGCATAACACCCAGTTCCTATGGACAGCTCAGGTCACGTGGTAACTCGGTGGCCCAGGGTGAAGGATTCAGCTTCCAATGAGGACCAGTAGCAAACCCAAACAGCTTCTCAAAAGGAGAGTAGTTATCTGCCTATAACGGATATCATCTGCTGCTGAATACAGAGCTTTGCCCCCCAATCCTAAATGTCTACGCTGTGATTCACCTGTGCGGGGCCTACCAGCACCTCCAGAAAGCGTTTTCCTGCTGCAGACACTTCCTGGGCCGTCCAGTCAGCAGCCTGATCCTGTTCCACAGCCTTCTCGTGTTCTAGGTCCCACATAAAACTGACAGCTTTTTGGGTTACACAGTAAGTGTGTTAGGAATGAAACTTTGGGTACCAGTAAGGAGCCAGGGCCAGTGTGCTTGCTAAGGACAAAGGGAATATGGAATGGATAATGGGAAAAGGCAGTTGTAAATATTAGCTACGGTCACATGACCAGTTGCAGAAACCAGGACTGTAAGTGATGAGCATTTTTTCCTTATTTTGACATGAATATATTTACTCATATACATACCAATTTTTTCTTCCCCTCTTTCATTGCCCTACCCTCTAACGTAAGATGTATTAATCTTATATTTCAGTATTTAAATTATAGGATATCAAGGGGGCAGTATAACTCAGCTAGGAAAGAAATGAGCATCACCCAAAAATGGATAAAGGGATTTTGGACCCTTTACTGGGAAGAGGTTGGACATGTTTTTGGGTGTATAAGAGACGATTTTATCTTTCAGTAGTAGCATTTCTCAGTGGTTAAGTTGCCAGCTATCAAAGAAATACTGAGTGTGAGAAGTGAAAGGGACTGAAAAGAGTCTAATTTGGCCAGTGCTCATATTAACTCAGAAATAACATTGCATTTGTCCATGTGACGTAATTCAGCATCCTTGAAAAGCAAGTGTAGCAACAAGGCTCAAGAAAATTGAGGTCTTTGTACTGGAGGATAAATAACCAAATGCTGCTTGGGGGGATCTCCTGCCCTCTTAGCCTTCTTAGAACTTACAAGCAGAGAGAGGCTTTTCGTTGATACCAAGAGATGTGTTGTCGGGTGGAGGTTCTGTGCAGAAATGGTTTTTGGTGCCAGGTGACTCATTTTTAAACAACTTCCACATTCAGCAGATGGTGATAATGCCAGCACTTAACGACGGAGCTGAGTAAATCAGGACGGCATGTTTCCACACTTCTCAGATGCTTATTTCTAAACATTATGTAAAAACCACGTCTTTGAGTACCTCTCTCTCCAGTGAGTCATGGAGCCGGAGCGAGGCTGCTGCCTCTGATGTCCGTCTTGCCCTCCTGTTGGAATTCTGTGATGGACCACACTGGCTGGAGCAGAGAAAAAAGATCCAGACACTTTCGCTTTTCAGAAGCTGAAAATATCAGGCCACAGGGTGCACTTACCACGGACATTTTCTGTCTTGATCATTTCTCACACAAATACTGCCATGTTGAAAGGACCTTCAAGTCTTCATCAAATTCCCATGTATTCTGGACAAATTAATTTATTAAACTACAGAACCTATGGGATAGAAAGAACTTATACTCATTGAGGTGAGGCATAAATAAGTTTTTACAAAACATTCTATGCTCCCCCTTGCAAGGTGCAGAATTGATGCTGAGAAGTGGCTACCAGGGAGGGAATACATTTCCCAATGCCCCTTCACTCACACAAGGCCACATGACTAGCATTGGCCAATAGAATGTGGGCAGAAGTGATGTGTGGCACTTCTGGGCCAAGGCAGTAAAGAAGAGGGTGTGCCATTTCTCTTCCCTCCCCTTCCTCCTGGATGCAGAGGTTTCCACGGGCCTAAGGGAAGGCAGAGCCATGAGCTGGGACCAGCCTGGGTTCCTGAATCACCACATGGAGGAAAGCCACTAGGAACACCTTCATCAGGTTGCTGTATGAGTAACAAATATACTTTTGCTGTGTTAAGCCACTGAAATTGGGAGTTTAATCACCATAGTAGCTAGCGTTTCCCTATTTGATACAGAGGCCAACTTCCATCTCCCCACCTCCATCTGATGTTCAATTCTCTTTACAACTCCCCATAGGGAGACTGATACGAATAACCAGAAGCAGTTTGTATAATGGTCAAGATCATGGACATTGGTGTCAGGCAGGCTAGGGCTTGAATTCCATTTTCAATACTAAGCTAGTTATATGTTCTTGGGTGAGTCAATTAACTTCTCTGGGTGTTGGTTTCCTCATCTGTAAAATGGGCATAACAATAGTACTTGTGTCATAACGTTGCTGAGAAAGTAAAGGAGCTCATCTACGAAAGGCACTAAGCATTCAAGACGTGTAGGCTTCTCTTCTTATTGGCATCATCCTACATGTGATCCTCCAACCTACACTGGTGGTAGTATTGAAGAGATCAGCTCACAGGTTTTTGTTGTCATCAGACATTTTCCAGAGGGCCAGAGGAACTCAGGGATACAGGTGGCTTTCCTAATTAGATACGAGGACCTTAGAAAACTAGATGAGGGGGTGGAATTAGAAATATAGGTCCTAGCGGACTCAGGCACCAGGAACCCAGAGAGAATCAGCATCAGAGTCTCTGGACACATTGCTGCTGATGACACGTCTGAGCAATGCCCAGCATCCTTCAGTGGAGAGGAGATGGGAGCTGTTGTTTCCAAGGTGTACCAGTGAGGTCATGGGGGATGTGAGTGGACTGAGGGCGCTCAGTACAGGGCTGCTCGCTGACTGGGTCTCAGGAAATCGGACCCTCTCCTATGATCTCTAAGGAGACCCCAGTGATGTTCTCAGGTGACACTAAGAAGAGGCAGCACCAGCACAGAAGTCTTGGGACAAGTGCTGCAGACAGTGCAGGAGTGAGGTAGAGAACAAGGAACAGGGCAGGTAGGCAGAAGTCCACACTCCCTGAGAAGATCAGCAGTTTCTGGCCTTTGATTCCCATACCTGCTCCTCCAGCTCTGCTTTGGGTCCCGCCATCTCCGAGGGCCATGGAGCCCTCTCTCTTTGCTGTCTTAGCAGAAGTCCAGAGTTTCAGGCAGACCTTCTGCTGACCTCTCTGTCACCCACTGCCTCAGGGCAGTCCTCTTTTGGCATCAGGAGTCTGAAAGAGGGCTCTCCCTTTCCCTCCTTTGCCCAGATGCTGAGAACTGGAAAAGCAAAAGCAGATGTTTGGCCCAAAACTGATCCAAAGAAAGATGAAAACAGCCTGGCTCCTGCCTTCCCTGTGGACAACAATGGAGAGAGTGATAACTCAGACCGCATCCCTGGGCCCAATTCCAAGATCTCTTCAGCCAAGCTACTGAAGCAGCCTTCGTGAAACTGGACCCCCCAGCACTTCGGACTCCCCTCTGAAGAGAAAGGAGGAAAGGAAAGCAAAACAGAAACAGAAGCTCCTGTTCAGCATCTTAGCGTCGGTACTAAGTGATACTACTGGCCCAGGCTGCCTTCTCCATCTGGTTTTCTTTTTTCTGTGCTTTTGTTTTGCTGCTGTAGTTTTTGAGTATCTGAATTTGAACAGAATAGCTGGGTTAGGGGTTTGGGGAAGAGTTTGCACAACGTGAGTGAGGACCAAGCAAATTTCAAGTACAATGTATTTTCCAGATTCCTGTCTTTACACCAAAATAAAATATTGACACTCACAGAAAGAAAAAGAGAGAGAAAGGAAACAAGGAAGGAAGACAAAGAAAGAGAGAGGAGGCCACAGGACCCAGGGTAGATAAGTTTGAAAGGCACGGGGGGAGATGTGACCCAGTTTGTGTGGGAGTACAGCCAGAGAGCCCCCAAAATACTGGAGATACTTATATTCAATCAGCACAGACCACAGCTACCCATTTTCCATCATCACCAAGGCCTCAGGGGTGGGACAGAAACAGGAAGCCGGAAACACCTCCCTCCACCAATCCTGTCCCAACGTGTGTCACTCAGTCTGGCTTTCCCTGACGCCCCCACCTCTGTCTACTGTCTTCATTTCTAAAACGCTCTTTCCAACAACTATTCCAGATGTTGGCGGAGATAAGAGGAAAGATTTGAGAGAAGAGAAAACAGAGGACATTGCTTATTTATTCAGGATCTTAAACCCCTTAAAGTCTGCTTATTCTTAATTCTCTTTAGAGAGAACTTACTCTTCTGATTTTTCTCAGCCTTTTACTCCTATCTTCCCAAAATGACAAATATCGTTTGCCTGTCTGACACCCTTTTTGCTGTCTCACGCTAAAGCTTTCTGAGTTTCCTGTGATGAGCCATGCTTCTCAGTCCATGTGGTTCTTCACACAACTCACCATTCCAGGGGTGAATTGAAGACCAAGACTTGACTAACCAGAGTTGTAGTTACTGGCTTAGGGATGGAAATGTGGTGGGAGCCAGCCCAGTGAGAATCTATATGCTGAGACTTTTGCTGGCAAAGATGTGCTGAGGTTGCTAAGCTAATAGAATATAAACCTGGAGCTGCTGACGGTCATTGTCACCACCTCCTGGGGAAAGGCTACCAAGTATGAAGCCAACACTAAGAGGAGAAGGACTGACATGGGGAGAGACTAGCTTTGGCTTATGGCTGTTCCGGTTGAGTTTGTCTCTTGCATCCAAAAGAATTCTGAGTAGTACTCAACCTCGGTGGTTCTCAAACCTTATGGTCTCAGGACCCCTAAGTATTTAAGATTATTGATGACCCCAAAGAACTTTTGTTTATGTGAATTATTTTTGTTTATATTTATCATAGTAGAAATTAAAATTGAGAAATTTTTGTTATTACTTAATAAAACTGACAAACCTGTTACATGTTAATATTAACATATTTTTATGAAAAATAATTATATTTCCCAAAATAATGTATTTAGTGAGAAGTGTGGCATTGTTTCACATTTTTTCAATTCTCTCGCAATGTCTGATTTAATAGAAGATAACTGAACTCTCATATATGTTTCTGCACTAATACATTGCCATAAGTTGTTTTGATTAAAGTATCTGAAGAAAGTCCAGCCTCACAGAGATATGTATCATTAGAAGAGAGAGGGGTATTTTAATAGCCTTTTCAGAGAGTTTTGGATATTCTTTTTTGATATTACCCCAAAACTTGACAAGTGATAGTTTCTTAAAGGTTAGTTGCAATGTGGAATCTGAAACTATAAAAATGAACTTTTCATATTCTGTATACTCATGAGATAATGAGAGTGGTAAAAGGCAAAATAATAGCTTAGAATTAATAGGAAAGTAGTTTTGATCTTGTGGACCCCCTGAAAAGCTTTCAGGAACCTCCAGGGGTCCCTGGACCACACTTTGATAACCTGTTCCTTCCCCCTAATCTTCATCTACACTGACTCTCTCTGTATGTATTTTTCTAATTTAAACTTCATTGTTTGTATTTTTTTTTAAGCTCTTTTGGTAAGGAAGATTGGCCCTGAGATAACATCTTTTGCCAATCTTCCTCTTTTTTTTTTTTACCTCCCCAAAGCCCCAGTGCATAGCTGTATATCCTAGCCCTAGGTCATTCTAGTTCTTCTATGTGGGACGCTGCCACTGCATGGCTTGATGAGTGGTGTGTAGGTCCGTACCCAGGATCTGAACCTGCAAACCCTGGGCAGCTGAAGTGGAGTGCACGAACTTAACCCCTTAGCCACAGGGCCAGCCCCTCTAATTTAAACTTCTAATCTAAAAATGGGGAACTGATTTGGCTCATTCAGCCATCATTCAATAAGGAAATCCCTATCGGTTATCCCACAGACACTACTGGGTGCTCCCTCTGTTCCAGGCGCTGTGCTAGGAGCTGGGAGCGTGTGGGGAGTGAACAGAACCGGAGCCTCCTCTCAGCGTGCTGCCAGCCTAGTGCAGCACACAGACGTTAATGAAACAATCCTCACATAGGTTACAAATCGGGGTAAGTGCTATGAAGGAAACCACAAAGAGCGTCAAGTCGGGGAGAGGTAAGGGATTGGTTCCTCAATGAAGTGACTTTTAGGAGAAAAAGAGGACATTTGCTAGGGAGGAGGAGTAGAGACATGGGGAGGAGGTGATGGAGCTCGCTCTGGGTAGAGGCAACAGCATGTGAAATGTCTTAGGGAAGGAGAAGCTGCAGGAAGCCGGTCTGGCTGGAAAGCGAAGATAGAGAAGAATCCGGCGCAGGACGAGTCTGGAGCGGTAGACAGAAGCCATCTGGTAGGGCGCTTGCAAAAGGCCGTCCCGTGGGCTGCTGGCCGACCTCTAGAAGACTGCCTTTGAGTCAGGCACCTGTCCCTGGTCCAGTCAGCTGGAGCCACAGATGCAGGGTCATGCAGTGGCCCGTGCATAAGGGACCACACAGAAGGGATTGTGGGAGTGTGGTAAGCACTCCTAGAGGAGTCATGATCTCCTACAAACGTCCTGTTCCATCTCTCGTTGCTTCACAGTTGCCTGACGCACAGCCGTCCTCTGGTTTGGAAGCCTTGAGGGTCTTCTGCATTGCTGGTTCATCCATGCTCGATTTTCAGTATGGACATTGTCACGGGGGTGCTCCCAAGAGGCAGACCCCGAGATGGAGACTAGAAGCAGCATGTTTATTAAGGAGTGCTTAATATAACAACACTTGTGAAAGGGAAGGGACAGAAGCGGGATGGGACAGAGGGCAAGATGACCTGCAAGGCAGTCTCAGCAAAGGTCTCAGCCAACCTAACGGGCAGCTCAGAAGCCGCACTGGTCCTTCTGAACTGTCCCCAGTTGCAGCAAGAGCACCAGACTTTAAACTCCCATGTCTCCCAGTCACTGGTTGTGAGCTCCTCTAGAAGGAAGCGCAACCTAGGAAGGAAGCATGCCAAAGCAAGGCAGTTTTCTTCAGTTAATGCAAATCCCTAAAGTGGGCTAACAACAGGGGGCTGTCTTCCAGCATCATTCCCAACTCCTGGGGGAAGAATCCTCCTTTCCTGAAGCAGGATCTGAGGGGGGCATCACAGAGCCCACTACACTTGTGGGTTCACTCAACAAGAATCACGATGGTGTTTCTGAGGACAGCAGTGGCCAGGGAGTCAGCGGTACCAAGTTCTAGTGCTGACCTTCCTTAAACCAAACTCCCACAAAAACTTACAGCTGATGACCTGGATCCACTCTGCCTGTCTCTCAATCTTATCTCACGTCCTTCCTCCTTCATCAACCCGCTCCATCAGTGCAGGTCTCCATTCTGTTCTCTCAACCCTCCAAGCTCGTTTCTACTTTAGGGCCTTTGCACTGTCGATAGAAATCATCATTTGTGTGCTTGACTAGAATATACAGTCAATGAGTGTAGGACTTGGTGCTGTTCATCTTTGTATCCTCAGAGCCTGGAACACAGTAGGCATAAAAATATTTACTGAGAAATTGAATGACTGAGGACCAGGCAGAGTGGGTGTATTGGTTTGCTAGGGCTGCTGTAACAAAGCACGACAGACGGGGTAACTGAAACAACAGAAATGTATTTTCTCACAGTTCTAGAGGCTAGAAGTCTGAGACCAAAGTGTCAGCAGGGCTGGTTTCTGCTGAGGCCTGTTTTGTTAACCTGCACGTGGCTGTCTTCCACATGGTCTTCCCTCTGTGCATGTGTGTGTCTAAATTTCCTCATCCTAGAAAGACGTCAGTCAGATTGGGTTAGCACCCACCCTAATGACCACCTTTTACTTTAATTACCTCTCCAATGACCCTATCTCCTAATACGGTCACATTCTGAGGCCCTGGGGGTTAGGACTTCAACATACACATTTGGGGGGAGAACACAAAGCAACCCATAACATAGTGGGGGACACAAAAAGCCTATGTGGGGATTTTTTCTCTCCCAGAAGCATAGCTACACACACTAAAGAAAGGGTGGTAACACTAGCCAGAACTTTTTTTTTTTTTGAGGAAGATTACCCCTGAGCTAACATCTGCCACCAATCCTCCTCTTTTTGCTGAGGAAGACTGGCCCTGAGCTAACATCCGTGACCATCTTCCTCCACTTTATATGTGGGACGCCTGCCACAGGATGGCTTGCCAAGCAGTGCCGTGTCCACACCCGGGATCCAAACCAGCAAAGCCTGGGCCGCCGAAGCAGAACGTGTGCACTTAACCACTGCATGGCCAGGCCAGCCCCTTCCTCTACTTTATATGTGGGATGCCTGCCACAACATGGCCTGACAAGTGGTGTGTAGGTCTGCACCCGGGATCCAAACAGGCGAACCCCAGGCCACCAAAGCAGAATGTGCAAACTTAACTGCTGCACCATTGGGCCAGCCCCTAGCCAGCATCTTTTGAGTCCTTCCAACATACCAGGTGCTGTGCTGGTGCTTTATAGGTATTATCTTATTTCTCCTTACAACCATCTGTTGAGGCGGGTAGCCTTATGCCCATCTTACCAACAAGAAGACAGAGGCTAGGAGATCTTAAGTACTTGCTCAAGGTCACACAGTGGACAAGTGGAGAAGCTAGAACTTGAACCCAGACCTCTTGACTCTAAGCCCACATGGTTACCCATTTCTAGAGCGTGTCTCTTGTTTATCTTCATAACTTCATAATCCCATGACTTAAAAATGTGAACATTCTGCATCAACAGAGCCGTAATTAGTTTAATTACATGGTATTCTGTGATGTTCTCTCTAAGTCACCTATAGCCCTCTCCAAGGAGAAGGGGACCATCTGGGAAAATAATAGAAGCCCAGATGTTGCTGGGGTTCAGGATAGAGCAGCAAGAACAAACATTTTTTTTTTTGCTTCCAGCGTTGTCAAGGCTAACGGCATGGTCCCCTCCCTGAAACTTAAACCAAAATCAGACCTGACTTCATTCTCTGTTTCATTAGCTTGGAATAGGCCCAGGATAAGGTTAACCAATCAGAGAGTCTGCAAAAACTGCAACTAATTACCCTGAAAAATATGCTAAGCCTGAACAGATTTATTCAACTTTGCTTGGTGGGTGGCTTCACAAGACAGAGGCCAAGATTTATCATCTGCTTGGCTTTGCCTTTGATTATTCATTGACTGGGATGGCTTTCTTACCATAAGCTGACACAGTCTCCCGTCTCAGAGAGAGGGGGGAAAATACAAAAACACGTTTACTGATTCATTCCAAACAGAATGTTTTTAAGAGAGACAGACTTGTGGTACTGATGAATATTCCCTGTTTTTCCTTTTGAATTCACAGCAGGAGATTAATGAAAAATTTAGTGATGGGTGGAGGAGTGCGGGTGGAATGTTCTACTGATTCGACTGGGTGTGTAGCCAAAGACACATTATAACTGCCTGTTATAAGCCATGCACAGTGTGAGACGTTTTTCCATATTATCTCATTTGGCTTGCACAGAACCTCATAAGTAGGTGTTGTCATCCCCATTGAACAGATGAGGAAACTGAGTCTGCAGAACTACATCGTCCAATGTGGTAGTCACTGGCCATGGGTGCCTATTTAAACCTAAATTTAAAGTGATTAACATTTTCAAAGTCAGTTCCTCAGTTACACCAGCCACATTTCAAGTGCTCAACAGCCACATGTGGCTAGTGGCTACCGCATTGAACAGTGCAGCTATAGAACATTTCCACCATTCCAGAAAGTTCTGTTGGACATGCTGCCTAGAGTCTAGAGGCAAAGAGACTTGCCATTTGCTTAAGCAAAGGCAAGATCCAAATCTGGCTCTCTGCTCCAAACCCAGGTTCTTCCCACTATGCCACCACACCCACAGCATCTGTGACCTTCCCAGTGAGAGACTGTTAGCTACTGGGGGCACCAACCTTGACCCTGATTTCTTTGGCATTCCCCTGGCAGCTTATATTCTTGAACTTAAAAACTTCTTTCTGCCTTGAGGAGCGTGTTGGAAAAATGCTAAGAAGTGACCAGCAGGTGGTGTGTGTGTCCCATGTCTCATAACAGTGTGCCACCTCAGGGCCCTGCTAAAAGAGATACTTGCAAAACCAAAAACTTGTTTTGTTGCAAGACAGAGCCTGTAGATAAAATTGGAATTGTGTGCTCATTCCTCATAAATTTTGCAGTAAAGATGATTAAAAACTGGAAAATGCAGCCACCTTCCACTGTCAGCATCCTTGGCTTTAGATAGATCTGCATGTGGATTACTCTGAAATTTACATCTCCAGACAGACCTGTCTCTGAAACTCGAAGTGTATTTATTTAACTGCCTACTTTGTATCTCGCTTGGGTGTCAAAAAGGCATTTCAAAATGAACTAGACCAAAAAAGAATTCTCACTTCCCTGACCCGTCTGCCTGCCAAACTTGTTCTTCACTCATCTTCCCTATTTCTATAAATAGTGCCACCATCGACGCAGTTACTCAGGTCCAAATCCAAGCCATTGGTTCTTTAGTGATCCCCTTCTTTCTCTCTCACACACACACACACACACACTCACCCCGCATCACTCCATCAGCAAATCCTGGTGGTTCTACCTCAGAAAGAGATCTTGAATCTATTTACTTCTTCCCATCCATAGCACCTCCCTCATCCAAGCTGTCATCCTCTCTTGCCTGGACAACTAAATGGCTCCTAACTGGTCTCCTCACTTTGACCTTGTCCTTCTCTGACTCATTCTCTGGAGAGGTCATTAAAAACCAAAAAAGAACAAGTCACTCCCTTTAAAATAAAACCTCAACTTCTTGTCACAAGGTTCTTGTGGGCCTACAAGACCCCTGCCTGCCTCTCTGCTCTCACCTCCTAGGACTCTTCTGGTTGGTCACTCATCTCTCGTGCTTCATGTGCTTCCTCAGGCACACCAAGCCCTCTCCTACCTCAGGGTCTTTGCATTGTCTCTGGTCTCCATTCAGGGGTCACCTCCTCAGAAAGGCCTTCCCTGACGACTCTAACTAAAGTGACCTTCCAGTCTCTAAACCATCACTATTTCTATCCTTCAGAACGTTTACCCCAATTTAAATGATGTTGACTTTGTTTCCTTATTTGGTCCCCTGTTTGGTGTTGGTCTCCTGCACCCGAATAAAAGCTCTGGTTCCCCACTGGAATCTGAACTCAAACCTACCAACTGAAAAGCTCCAGTACATTTCAAAAGAGGAGGAAAAATGTGTTCATGAGAACTTGTGTATCTGAAAGCATATTTTCTTTTTTTCTTTCTTTTTTTTGAGGAAGATTAGCCCTGAGCTAACTACTGCCAATCCTCCTCTTTTTGCTGAGGAAGGCTGGCCCTGAGCTAACATCCATGCCCATCTTCCTCTACTTTATACGTGGGACGCCTGCCACAGCATGGCTTTTGCCAAGCGGTGCCATGTCCATACCCGGGATCCGAACTGGCAGACCCTGGGCCGCCGAGAAGCAGAACATGCAAACTTAACCACTGTGCCACCGGGCCAGCCTCCTGAAAGCATATTTTCCATTAAAATTGTCCTCTTGTCTTCCTAGCTTCAAAACATCTTTGGCATTCTTGCTTTGGAATTTCATTCAAAGCCAAGCTACTCTAAACACTTGATCACAACCTGGTTCTAAACGGGCTATGGTACAGGAAGTGGAAAAAAGCACATTTTAGAATAGTATTGTGACATAATCTCATTTCTTTAAATTGAAGAAATACGTGAAAATATCCCTCACTCTCCAGGAACATACCCCCTTCACACATACATACACCTGCCATGGATGTATTTTAAGTCTGGAAGGAGACTCACTAAATTGATAACAGTGTTTTCTGCAAGGAAAGGAGAGCATTCAAAATCTACCATTACTCCTAATAGTTACCTCTGGGAAGTGGGATCCCCAAGGGAATGGATAGGGAGGAGCGGGGCTAGTTTTCATCTGGAATACACCAATGTGGGGCTACCTGCTGGTCACAGCCAGAGTCCACTCTTATTGGACTGAACCCATGCCACACCATCTTTTAACTGCTTCCACTGACACTCAGAGGAGGAGGTTTCACTTTCTGCTACGGTACACTTAGACTATTTAAATTCAGTAGGATATACATGCATTGATTCAGTTCTTTTACCCCAAGCTTACATCACATATTTGACAGAATTTAGTTCAACTCAGTACGGAGCATCTACTGTATCCACATGCTAAGTGCTGGGGTGGAGAGGAAAGGATGGATAAACACAGTCCCTGCCCCGGATCTCACAGTGCGTGACCAAGAATTACCACCCAGCTTGATCACCCATCTTGCAAGATGACTTGCCTTGAAAAACTGTTTCAAAAATCAAAACCAAAATCTTCCTCAATGAGCAAAACCCTAGACAATTCTCAAGGGGGAAGGGGGAACAAATAAAATCCTACCTTGCCTCTGAAGATAGTTACAAGAGAAAAATACCAAAAGTCTTTGGAGCGAAAACAGCCAATAAAATAAGTCCTTGGTTGCCAAGGAGGCTTGGATGGGACTATCGTTTGTTTGGAGTATAAATTCTGGCATCCAAAAAAAAGGTTATTCTCATTTCCTTAAAATTATAGTTCTTAGTTCCATCACAACCCCTTTTTCTTAAACATTTTTTATAACATTGCCTGTAGTGTCCTGAATTGAAATTCATAGATAGAATAATCTACTACTTTCTAAAAATCAATGTATTGTTCTAAATGTTATCTAAGGGAGAAATAAAGGATATAATTTACCATACAATACATATTTCAACATGAAAGTACTCAGATAATTCAAGAAGACAGTGAGTAGTCAAATGTCTCCACCGACTTTTGGTGAATACACCTGGAGTTCAGACGAGTGAGACAACATTCAACCAAACATTGTTGACTCTTTTGCTTTGTATTTGCTATTTCCAAATAAGGGCTAAACAGGCATCTAGGAATGAAATATCTATGAGTGAAGACGGGTGCAGCTGTGTGGCACTGGTGACTCAGATCCCAGTGCGGTACTGCTGTGAATGACGCTATTTTCCGAAGTGGTGAACAGTTCTTAGTAAAGTGGTAGAGACTGTCTTCCATTTATACAGTAGTAGCCTTCCTAGGAAGCTTGGTGGCTATTAAAACCATGCTCGTGTTTGTGTTTATATGAAAAAAAACCAGTTAGGACCTATGCTGAGATAACGAAAAATAAGTTCTCACCTGTGTAAATGTCTGGTGGGACATTTCAAATCTTGAGGGGACAAAAGATATCTCTTTGTCCAGCAGGCCTGTCTCACACTGGCCTCCAAAGCCAGTGGGACATGAGACTTCCCCGTCTCCCCCCAACACCACGGAAATCCTTGTGAGAACCAAAAGCACCTTCACAAGGAAACAGTCTCTAAGGACAGTGCCACCCACTTTAAGAAACATTTCCCTGAAGTCACCACTCTTGGGAGAAGTTCGGGTCTTTCTTGGGATTACTGCGGCGCCCACTCTGTACCTTGTCACCCAGCTGGGAATCTAAGGGTTAGCAGTGAGCAAGTGGCGGGGACTGAGAAGAAATGATGATAGGTCTGGAAAAGGAAAACCCTACCTCTCTGAGTGATAGGCCGAACTTCAGGCTGTAGGTGAAACTCCAGCGCCAAAGAACGCAGAGGAAATACATGATGACAGAAGCAAACTCAGCCAACAGACGACATGGACGGAAAGGCCCCGCAGGACACAATAGGGCACGCAAGAACAGGAAGGTGAGCTGCGGCCGCAGGGACGCACGGGAGCATGGAGCAGGATTCCACCACAAGACAAGGCCCCAGTCCCAGGAGAACCACAGTCTAAGGGCATTTCCAGAAATTCATAGAGAGAGAGGTGAGTAGAGGGAACAGAGGGCACTGGTTAAGAACTTGGGCTTTAGGATCAGACAGGTTCAAGGCCAAGCCTCTCCACTGATAAGTGTGACCTTGGGTCAATTGCTTAACCTCTCTTTGACTCAGTTTCCTCAACTATAAAAGGGGTGCTAAGGACAGGCCCTACCGCATGAGGTTGTTCTGAGGATGGGAGGGATCACAGGGAGGGTGCTTGCCTCGTACCTAGGGGGCCTGGAAGCTGCTCAAAAGCAGGATCCTGCCTAGTTTTGTTCCCATTCGTACCCTGGAGTCCTTGACGCAGAGCAGCCACAGATCAACTCTAGTCCAGCGAACTGACTAGAAAGGCCCTGTGGAAGGCAGCCATTTTACTATTATGAATGATATCGAGAGAAAGAGCCAGAGACTGGGTAGGAAGTGGGGACCTGGGTTTTTTACTGGCACTCGAGATCAAGGCAGTACCAGTCACAAGAAGAGGAAACCAAAACACCCAAGTAACTGAAGCCACACTCCTCAAGCCTGTGAGTGAGGACAGCAGGCCTCAGCGCTTGGGGGCTGCTGAGCTCCCAGGAGAAAACTGTGCAGCCCCACTGTGGTGAAAAGAGGGCCGAGGGGCCAGCCAGCCACTGGGCACAATGCAGTGGGAGGAGGCCTCAACCAGACCCAGAGGAGTGCTCCATTGGCTGGTAGACCTATGGCCCCACAACAGGTAGGGCAGGCCTGCCTTCTCCTCTCTAGGAACTGGACACATCAGAACTAAACAGGAGCCATACACAGTGAGAGGAAAATAGGCCAAGCCTGGCTCCTACCCCCCCACCAGCTCCAGATCACGTCACCCTCCCCTTTGCATTCTGAGCTCCAGCCACACTGGCCATTTCCTTGTTTCTCGAAAACACTAAGCTTCCCCACCCACATCCCCACCACCCACTCTTTGCCTGGCTGATTTCTGCTCAACCTTCAGGTCTCGGTTCAAACATTACTTCCTCAGAGAGGCTGTCCCTGAAGCCCCAGATGAGGTGCGGTGACCGTCTTACTCACTCTTATCCTTATCAGTTCCAGCCTTTTCCTTCTTAGCATCTATTGCAATTACAATTATTGTTGGTCTAAGAATCTGCTCAGTGTCTGTCCCTCCTA
This sequence comes from Equus quagga, assembly GCF_021613505.1. NCBI lineage: Eukaryota > Metazoa > Chordata > Mammalia > Perissodactyla > Equidae > Equus > Equus quagga. The sequence continues at coordinate 109,970,516 of NC_060267.1, forward strand.
CTAGACTGGACATTCCCAGCGGTGCTACGTTGAGTCCATTAGCCTGTATCCTCTGGTGTGCAGCCCAGTGCCCGGGGCAGTGTTAGCCCTCAGTAGACGTCAGTGGAAAGGAAAATGCATAGGAAGGGAGAATGAGTCCCAAAACTCAGAACAGTGTTACTGGATTTGTCCTAAGAGATAATCAGATCCATATACAAACTCAACTCAACAAAACCAGGCCACTGACATTCCTGCTTGAATATTCATTTTGCAGCAATTTCTCACCCTATTTCAAGGCCCAGCTTACAGCAAAGATTTATGTCTTCCTTTCCTCTCAAATGCAAAAGGCTGTGGTAGCAAATACTTTGATTTATTTCTCTTTCCTCCCTGCCATCCGGCAGGATGCCATGAGCGATGTCAGGTGGACCATCCCTTTGATCTTGCTGGAGAGAAAATATGTTTGGTACTAAATCCCAGGCAGAAATGAAAGCTGAAAAATAGATTCCTCCCTACCTCCTCACGTCCTCCACCTTCCCACCACCACACAAACCCTTGCCAAGTTAAAATCTGCCAAGCAAGACACCTGAGCACCATATTCTGGCTCATGGGCAAGAAATCGTAATTCATTTCTAGAGATCATTTCATTCTTTGTTTTTCCTTCTGCATCACCACTGATCGGAAGCTCAGATCTTTTCAGGAGCTCATAGGGTACAGGCAGAGAACAGTTGGTCCTAGAAGGCCAACTCGTCTTGAAGGCACAGAAATGGCAATTTCTCAGCATTTTACTTCTAATAGCTAATCATCATCGCCAACCACTGAGCCCTCATTCTGAGCCAACAACTATGCTATTCAGTGCCTTACATACAAGATCCTATTTAATGCTCCTAACAGCTCTATGAAACAGATACCATTATTGTCTCCATTTTACAGATGAGGAAAACTGAGGCCTAGCAGGTTGAAGTAACTTCCCAGACTAACATGACCAGCAAGAGGTGACACTGAGAGTCAAATCTAGGTCTCTTTGCCCCCACAGCCCAATCTGTTAAGCACCACACTTTGTTGCAAGAATAATTGCTATTTATAGGGTATTTTGATGGTTAAATTAGTTAATTAATGGAGTAACAGTAGCAAACACACCAATGAGAATAATCGTTGTGAAGTGTTCAATGAATGTTAGTAGCCATTATTACTGTTGTTATATTATTATCCCTGGTTTAGAACTATTGTCTTGAAGGGAGGGAGAGGCCATTGCCCTGAAGAGTCTTTTCTACTCTTTGGCCTCTGGCAGGGGTCTGGTCACAGAGGCATCTGGGTGTGTTACTCGGGCATCCATCAGCTGAGGTGGCCACCACCCAATTGCTCAGTTCCCCCAGGTCAAGGGTGCACCAGCACATGGGCCCCAGACAAGCACCTAAGTAAGGTTTGAGACGCACCAGTGAAGGTGACAAACCCCAGCTTCTATTACCGGTTCCTAGAACTAGGCTGTTCCCCACGTATAGTCTTGTTATGATTCATGCAAAGTAAGAGCTGAGTGACAAGTTAAGGTCTTTCTTTTTTTAAATAGGCTGACCTAAAGAGACCTTGGGAAAATGCATGGGGCATTTTTAACAGCAGAAGATTCCTTTAGAAAACCTGGAGCTACTTCAAAGAGGGGGAAACTTTATATACGTTTATATCTCAAAACCAGCTTGTAATATAACACATGATCCTTCTTTGTTTCACGAGTTTTTAAAGGCAGCAATTCTCTATTATAAAGAAGCTGGTTATCCAGGTGAAAGGTCACTCAGGAATGGGGGATGCCAGGATTGCAGCTCACGCACATACAGGAGGAGGCAGCTCATGGTTGGAGGGGGCTCTGGGTGTCGGGCCATCCAGACGTGTTCAAAAGCTGGCTCCACCACTTACTAGCTGTGCAACTTGGGGCAAGTTTTTTGTAATTTCTCTGAACTGATAGGGGATAGTCACTTCCGTATCCATGTGGTAGACTTTTCATGGAGATTCTGAAACAAAATCAAGTTCTTCACTTCCTCTCAGTAGAGGAAGTAGTGTATAGCAGTTAAGAGGGTTAAGTTTGCAACCAGACCTGAGATAAAATGCCAGCTCAGTCACCTCCGTGTGACTTTGGACAGGTTGCTTAGCATTCTTGAGCTTCTGTCCACTCCTCCATGGGAAAGCCACCTACTCCTGAGGGTTGGAGGAAGAACCATGAGCAATGCATAAGCAACGTGCTTAACTCAGTGCCAGGCACTTAGGAAGGCCTCCAAAATGGGAGTGCCACTTATCAGGTGTGGGAGGAGCAGACCCTGGGCCTCTTCATGTTCTGGTCAGAGGGTTGAAGTCAAGTGCACACCTGGAGTTGGGCGGCAAACAGCTCAGGGCAGGCTGTGGGGTCCAGTGTGGAGGTAAGCGCAGATGTTGGTGGGCACCTCTCTGCTCCATCCCGGAGCCCTCCTGAGAGCTGCCTGCCCCATTTCTCCACCCCACCAACTGGATTCTTAGATTTGGGTTCTGATGACATTTACCAGTGTGCCTATCAACAAAGGCTGAGGAAAGGGCTGAATTTTAAATTGATGCCAACTTTTCTCATGGAGAGGAGACTAATAAAACATTTGGTGGCGGAAACGTCACAAGACATTTTGCCTTGACTCTGAAATAATGGAGAGTCGCTTCAAAGACAACTTGGCCACATTCATCTTCTAGGTAAATTTGGTCCTGGGTACAGTCGCAGATGAACACATCTGCTCTTTTTCCCTTGCCACGAAGTGGGCACTGTCCCTGGTTGACAAGGGCTCTTTGGCTGACGTCTGTAAGGGAATTCAGTGATTAGCCAATTTGACCACAGGAATCCTATTTGTCCCGGGACTAATCATTGATTAATGGAAAGCCAGGATTCACCTCTTCCTCCTCTGCCTCCCCAAAGGGCTTTTTAAAACATTTCTTCTGATGCTGCACCCTGCAATTGTACTTGATGCATAACCAGCCAGGTCAAGGGTAAGAAGGAGGACTTCAGAGTCAGATAGACCTATGGGTATCGAATGTCACATTTCTTATCTGTGAAACAGGACAGAAAACTTATCTTAAACTTTAATGTGAAGATCTGATGAGATCAGACACGTGAGGCAGAATGATTTTCCCTCTCACCTCCCACACTCACCCCTCCCTGGAGCCTGGGACAGCAGACACTGGCAGTTTTCTGCCACAGTGCGATTCTTTACCCCTTAAAAACAGGATCCCAGTTGGTTCATTCTCCTGTGAGTGGCCGTGTCCTTTATTTTGGGGGGCGAGAGGACTGGCCCTCTAGGCAGTCCTAAGGAATAAATCTTGTTTCGTTTAAGCTAGTTTTAGCAGTCTCCGTCCTTCTGTCAAGTGGGTGGTTTAGACAAGAGCACATGATACGATTCTGGCCAACGAGACGGGGAAAATCTGCTGGGGAGCCTCTGGGAAGGATTTCATTGCTTTAAAAGAGGGATATGAGACGGATATGTTTCCCTTTCTAACTCTGAGTGTTATCACCTGCATGCAATAACTGAAAGGAGGCTTCTGTCTTCGGACCATGAAGAGAGCCGTCCTATGATGTTAGGGCAACAAACTGAGAATGGCAGGGCAGAAAACAAGGAAGCTGGGTGCTAGATGATGGTGTCGGGCCAGCGAATGAACCAAGTTGGCAACTCCCTGTTATTTGGGAACTTGTTATAAAAGATGATAAATCACTCCATTGTTTTAGCCACTTCTAGTTAGATGGGGTTTTTTCACTTGCAGCCAAAAGTATCCCCATGGTGGTTATCAAGGCTGTTTGCAAAGATTTGCATTCTTTTTCTGGGCACGTGATAAGATTGCACCTCCCTACCTCTTTTGAGGTAAGATGCAAATATTTGGCTTGCATGGGCCAATGAAATGTGATTGCAAGTGGTGTGTGTCATTTCCAGGCAAAGGCTTGTATGTGCCAGTATGATTTTCCACACCTTCCTTCCCTGCCTGAACGGTCAAGGAAATAGAGATGGAGCCTCCATCAACTTGGGTTCCCCAGTGACTATGACAAACGAGGCTCCCACAGCCAATGTAGCGTAAGTAAGAAATAAATTTGTTTGTGTTAAACCAATGAGATCTGGGGGTGGTTTGTTGCTGCAGCACAACCTAGCCTTTTCTGATTGATACATATCCAAACCGATACATTCAAATAATAGGATGGAGACTCTGGTTGAGAAGGTGATGGGAGGCATAGAGATTCACCAATAGAAGGTTAATCTTTGTGGTGTGAAAAGTCTGATTTCTTTCTAGATCCTTCACTCTAAGGCCAGATTACCGTGCAGAGTTCTTATCCCTTCTCCACATTGCCTTTAAGATTTAGGCCCCATCCATCAGTAGAACTTGACCAAGAAGCCACCCTAGAAATTAAACGAAAGAAAAGGATAGACCCTGGGTAGAAAGAGGGAAGGAAGTAATGAGAGGGAAGGGACTGCCGGAGTCTGGGAGATGGAGAGAAGAAAAGGAAAGATCCAGGTGACAAAAAGGGAGATCATGTCAGGCTCCCAGAGTGTTGAGACCCAAGGCCTTGCACCTACTCAAGTAGCTGGAAATGGATTGACTAGAGGAGAGGAGTCACTTCTGAATTTCTCCGTCCTGGTTTAGAATTAGCCACTCAAACCCAAAGTAAACAACTCTTCTGGTTATGATGTGTGTAATTTGGCTAATAGTAAGCCATTTCCTTATGAATGGAGGATTGGTTTGCTGGGGCTGCCATAGCAAAATACCGCAGACTAGGTGGTTTAAACAACAAAGTTTTATTTTCTCAGAGTCCTGGAGGCTAGTAGCCGAAGATCAAAGTGCCAGCAGCGTTGGTTTCCTCTGAGGCCCCTCTTTGGCTTGTAGATGACCACCTTATTTCTGTGGGTGACATCGTCTTCCGTCTTTGTGCATCTGTGTCCGAATCTCTTCTTGTAAGGACGCCAGTCAGATTGCACGGGGTCCACCCATATGACCTCATTTTACCTTAATTACCTCTTTAAAGGCCTTATCTCCAAATACAGTCACATTCTGAGGTTCTGAGGGTTGGGACTTCAGCATATGAATTTGGGGGGCAGAGGGGCGATGATCCAGTCCAACCCATAACAGATGGTAGCATCCTTCCTTTTCACGATAAGGGTAATAGCGCGAAGATTACACATGTAAAGTGCCTGGCATTTGGTTGTTCCAATAAAAGGCTCATAAATGCCCTGAGACTACGCACTATGTTCTCGTGCTCCTCTGTGGCCTGCACACCCATCACTGCATCACACACACGGCGCTCAAACAACACAGGTCAGTGGTTAAGAGCGTGGGCTTCACGGCCAAATACACTCAAGTTCAAAGTCTGACCTTGCCATTTCGTGGCTGTGCAACCTTGGACAAGTCACTGAATTTTCTATGACTCTGTCCCCCTTAGTAAATTAAGTTTATAGTGCCTACCTATAATAGTTTCCTATGGCTGCTGCAACAAATTACCACAAATTTAGTGGCTTAAAACAACACAAATTTGTTACTTTATAGCTGTGGAAGTCAGAAGTCCAAAATTAGTCTCCTACTGGCATAAAATCAAGGTGACTATAGTGCTGCGATCCTCTGGGGACACTAAGGATGAATCCGTCTTCTTGCTGCTAGAGGCCACCTGCATTCCTTGGTTGATGGCCCTTTTCCATCTTTAAACCCCGTAATTACATCACTCCAACCTCTGCTTCTGTCACTGCTGATCACATCTCCTTCTCTGATTCTGACTCTCCTGTCTCACTGATGGGTGAGGACCCTTGTGATGACAGTGGGATAGTCCAGGATGTTCTCCCATCTCAAGGTCGGCTGATTAGCAACCTTGATTCTATCTGGAATCTTCATTCCTCTTTGCCATGTAACCTAACGTATTCACAGGTCCCAGGGAGTAGGACATGAACATCATTGGGTGGCAAGGAGCCATTATTTTGCCTACCATACTACTTCTCAGAACTGTGAAAGCCAAATGAGATAATCTATGTAAAGAGTTGAGGACAATGTTTGGACAATGAGTAATCAATAAATAATGGTTTTTGCTTCCTAAGAATTCACTCTGTGAAATTACTCATTGAAGGTCAATATCATTGAATACTCATTGAAGGGAAAATATAGGCCTGTGCAAATGAGAGCTACTTTGAAATTCAAACAGAATTTGTTTTGGTGTAGTAACACCCAGGGCCATAGCATCTTTGCACAAAAAGAGATGTTATAAATCATCCAAGCCAACTCTCTAATTTTATCAAAGAATTAACTGAGGCCTGCACAGATCTGAAAGCGGCGGGGCAAGGATTGAGCTAGATTTTCTGCATGACACAAAAGTTTAATATCTAATTACTAGGCGATATTTCAATACTTATCTACTTCTTTTCTCCTCATAATCTAGGAAGACTGGAATCTGGATGGCAGTCCAAATCTGTCAGCAAAATCATAATTTCTTGCATTTGTGTAGCACTGTTCTCCCAGTGAATTCAAAGAACCTTACATAGAACTTTCCTCTCGGAATAAAGAGCCTGGCTGTTCACTGATAGGGACCGTTTGTTTTTCGGTATGATTGGCAGTATTTCCTTTGGGTTCCACTCTTCATCCTATTCCATAGTAAACATACTCAATCCATTGCCTCCAACCTCCTCCCAAGGATGGCCACAGAACCAGGCTTGACCCGTCAGAGACTTCCCTGGGATTTTTGCCAGAACCATTAGAAAAGATCTCTTTTTTTCAGATTGTAACCTGGCCTGCTGGTGGCCATTTCATTTACTGTATAAGAGGAGAGAAGCACAGTGAAATCATCTGGGCCCATGAAAAGGCCAAACACCTAGAGTTTCTCACTTATTAGAGCCAAAATAAATCTTTTTTTTTTTTTATTTTGCTAAAACCAGTTTCATTTGAATATCTCCAAATTGTCTCTAAAAGTGTCCTCACTAGTACAGCTGGTATCAATATAAAGCCTTAGTTTTAAAATTCAACCTTTAATAGAAAACGTCTTATAAATTTGAAAGTTTCAGTTCTTAGTAAGTGATTTATGAAACAAAACCAAAAGGATTTAGGGAGACATTTATTTTTAAAACTTTAAGTGTGGTAATTCTTGGTATATTAAAGAACTGTATTCTGAAGTGAATAAAGTTTCCTAAATTGTATGGCCTGGGCACATGAATCTCCACTCAGTTATTCTCAGAATAGTTACTGTGCATTTACCATATATCAGACATTTCTAGGAGCAGGGCTGCAATCAAGGCTCATTGTCTTTCTTCTTTTTACACAAGAAATTTACGTTCACTGTGGCAATTCAGAAAATATAGGCAGCCATGCAGAAAGTAAACTAAAATCACTCATAATCTAATCACCCAGAGAGAGCTATTGTCACTATTTTGACGTATACTGACTCAGACTTTTTTCTCTGCACGTGATAATAATAGTGATCATTTATTGAGTGCCCCATCTAAACATTAGGCTCAATGCTTTATGTGGATTATTTCCTTTATCCCCACAATAACCCAACGGAGCAGTGGATTTCATTCTCCCAGTTTTATAGTTTGGGCAGCAGAGACACAGCAAAGTGAAGGAACTTGTACAAGATCACACAGCTGGTAAATGGCAGTGCTGGGATTGAATGAAAATAGTCTTTTAAAAATTATTTTAATACAAAAAATAGTATCGTACTCTTTTGTGTCTTGCTTTCTTTGCTCAAAAATATGTTTGGAAGATCCTTCCGTGTAATAAACCCATCGCTTCATTTTTAAGCACTGCAGTGCGTGCTAAGACGTGGGTGAACTCCAGGTCTCTCAATCAAATGCTCATGTGACTCTTAGGCTGATTCTAATTGTCCCACCACTGTGGCGCCCATAGCCCAGGACAGACCTGGCAGCTTCCAGAGCGTCATTTACCAACTAGAAATACAGGGCCCCTCATCCCCTGCCGCTCACCTGTCCCTACAGCACACATTCTACCTTCTAGACAAGGCAAGCCCTTTCACTAGCTACATCTTCACTCAGAGTGCTTCCGTTATTCCTCTGCCGAGGATTCCCAATCCTCTAATGTCACGTGTCCCATTTCCTGATTCCTGGCTAGGTGCTTCCTCACCTGGGCTAACCACTTGGGGTACCAACAGTGTAGAAAGAGACAGGCCACTAACGTCCCCAGCACATGACCCTCTAATTATCTGCTCATATGAGTTTCTAAAGTACAAGGCACGTCTTATTCATCTTGGAAACCCCAGTGCCTAGCACCGTGCCTGGCACATAGCTCAGGAATTGGGTGCTGAATTAAGGAAACTGAGTTATTATTAATAATGACCACAGCAATAGTGCTGGCTAATTTCTACTGAGCATTGACTCTCTTCCAGGCCCTGTGGCTGATTGCCTTACGTATATTATTTTAGTTAACATACACCTGTATAAGTTAGTCCCTGTCATCGTCTCATTTTCTGGATGAGGAAACAATCTCTGAGAGGTCAACTAACTTACCCAAGATCTCTCAACTGATAAACAAAGAACTAGGATTTGGGTTTAGTCCAGGTCCAAAGCCCACGCTTTTAATCACCACCGTTTCGGCCTCCCACACCACTATGATCTGTATCCATTCTTCAAATAGTCACTGAGCATCCACTATGTGCTGACCCTGGACATAAAGCAAGACGCACATAGTCCTGGCCTTCCTAAAGCTGACAATCTAATGAATCAAATCAAACCTGAGTGAGCATCAGCATCACCTGTGTGCGTGCCGAACATGCAGATTTCCTAGCTCTGTGGATTCTGATTCAACCTGTCTGGGGCAGGGCCCAGGAATCTGTATTTTCATAAGGCCTCAGGCAGGGCTGACATTCAGCCAGTAGACTGAACGGTGGTAGCCCCACTGGTTGTGAAAATATTAACATATTTCTGAGCCAGCTGGAAAATAAACATTGCCCCCAAAGGCCCTGAGTGTACGTGACCAACTGTCCTAGGTCTGCCGGGGAATGTCCCAGTGTTGGCAATGAAAGTCCCACATCCTGGGCAAAGCAGGATGGTTGTTCACCACATCCAAGTGTCTTCCACCACCCCCGTTACCCTGATCTTCCCCAGATCTGCCATGATTCAGAAACCACAGGGTGAAGGCCTGGCATAGGTTGGGCCTCTCCAGTCCTTGCCTTTTCTGTCATTAAATATTCTGAATATCACCTCTGGCCCAAGTGATTCTGGTGCAGGTTGCCCACGGACCACTCTTTGACAAATCCTAGTCCAGTTCCCTGATACCAGACTAAGCATTGAGAAGATCTTTCAAAACATAATACCGGAAACATTTATATGATGCTTAGCATGGGCCATGGAACCTTGAGAACATTACACAAATTAACTCATTTAATCTTCACTACAATCCTAAGAAGTAGATACTGTTACTATTTCCATTTTACAGATGGGGAAAGTGAGACCCAAAGAGGTTCAGCAACTTGCACAAGATTGCATAGCTAGTGAGGGGAAGGGCAGAAGCAGGATATGAAGGCAGCTTGGCTCCAGAGCCCATCTGGCAGGCAAGCCAAGACAGATGGTCCCGGCCAGGAGACCTCGGCTCTTTGTGATAGCCAAAGCTCTGAAGATGGTGTCCCACTGCAAGACAACTGGAGCCACTGTCTTGCTCTGAGCCCCCAGGGTCCAAGAGTTGAGCCACTGACACACATGTGCAAAGGCTCCAGGCCTGAAGACAACACTGAATTCTTCCTTCTGCTAATTGCTCTCCGAGAAGCGGTTTCCAGTTCTCACAGCAGCTCACTCACATGGCAGCAAACTCTGAATATCAACCACATTTAGGAGCAAGGGATTGAAGCATATGTTAGAGCCAGAGAGAAGAACCAAGTGACAGCCTTCTTCTGGGAAGGAGTGTGAGGTTTTTACAGGCAGGGCTGCTTTCTCAGTGAACTTCTCCTCTTCATTTTTGAGTCCACCTGTTCCTAGACCAGATGGCCCCAGCTAGCCTTTTCTTTCACAGGCTTCATATAAAATGCAACACCCCCTGGGATTTAACCAAATTCCACCCACTGCCACTAGCTCTGTCTTTACGCAGGTGCTCTTGAAGTCATAGAGTTTGACACCTACACAATCTGACATTTACGATGGGAAGAGGAGGCCCAGAGTGGGCGTTCAGACACTCCATGAGCCTTTCAATAAGGACTTAGTGGGCTCTCGCTACATCCCAAGCATCATGTGAGGTTTGTGGATACGGAAGAAGGAAGCAGCCATGGTCCCCGCCCCTTCATGGAGCTTACAGTCCAGTGGCCAGCCAGAATAGAATCACTCATGTCGCTGACAGAGGGACTCTGAAGGAGAAGTAAAGATGACTCGAGGGTGATTACCAGAGGAGTCTGACCATTGGCAATCAAGGAGGCCTTCACCCAAGAAGCGATGCGTAAAAGCTGCAACCTGAAGGAAAAAGTAGGTGCTGGCTCAAAACGGGGGAAGAGAACAGGCATTCCAAACACAGGGAATGTGTTTGCAAAAGAAGCCTGACACCTGTAAGACACTGTCAGATGGGAGCAGAGGTGCACAGCAGCTCCAGAGAGTGGCAGACAAGCCGGAGCTTGCTGGCCTTAGCGAGAGATTTGAATATTCTCTTGAGGATACGGAAGTGTTTCAAAGCAGCTAACCGATACCCAGATCTGCATTTTTAAAACACCCTTTTGGCCTAGAGCTAAGCCAGAGCAGAGGCAGAGCTGGGCCTCGACTTCAGGACTCCTGTCTCCCTGACCATGTTCTTTTTCAGCAGCCGCAGAACATGAGCCGCAGAACATAAGGTCTTACTATTTGTGTTTGAGGAAGCCTGCTCCATTTGTGTCCAAACCCCTTTCCTGACTTCCACACCTTTTGCATTGTCGGAGGTGAAGGAGAGCGCACAGGCAGGCCCAGACGGTGGCCTCAGCCCAGCCCCAGCTCTTCTATTTCTAGCTGAGTCATCTTGGGAAAGTTAATTAGCATCTCTGGGTCTCAGTTTCTCATCTGTAAAATGAGAATAAAAATCCACCTCAGATCCTTGTTATGATAATTTCAATAGTTAATGCAGGTAATGTGTTTGACCTAAAATCAATAATAAATAGGAACTCTTCTAACTGGAACTTCTTTCTTGAGGGGGAGGGGGCAAAGCCGTCTGCTGAAGTTGTCTATACACATTTTCTTAAGGTCTCCCAAGCTGGAAGGAGCCACGGCTTTTTGTTCATCTTTAGTCTTATAAGGCTCATCCCTGCCTGGCTATAGGGAGGAGCATGTAACCCAGGCCTGACCAATCACAGTGTTCCATCCCCATCAAGGGGTGGGTTATTGAGTCAAAGGGGGCCAATTATAATCCTTTCCTGGGATCCAGATACAGATGCTCTGAGAGAGAAGTTCTCTTTCCCATAGCTGAGGCTGCTGGCCGCCATGTTCCCCAGAGGCTGACACGCAGAGAGAAATGAGAAAAGCAGAGCTGCGAGTCAGATGAACACAGGCAGCACTTGAGCAGCACTGAGTCGCCAGCTCTGGTCCCCGGGGCCGCGGTTGTCACAGCTCTTTTCTTCAGTTCTTTGAACTCTTTCACCAGCCCCGCAAGTTTCTCAAGTCACTACATCTTGCTTTAGCCAAGTTGGGAGGAGTTTTAACACTTGCAACCAAAAGAGTTCTGACAAATTGTTTATTTGTCAGGGTCGCAGGCAATTCTGAATCATCAACTTAGAGCCCCTAAGTTCAAAGAAGCCTCAAAAGGTCATCCACGACAGTGGCTTCAAGAAAAACAACTTTGGTTTTAAGTAGCAAAATCGGCTTTTCGAATCTTGAGGAACCCAAATATATGAAATAGAAAAAGAGGAAGTGCTGTTGAGCTGCGAGAGTGTGGGAGACCCTTGGCCCGGCCCACCTCCTGATTCCATCCAGGTGCCCTGCACCCATCTGAGAGCTATCATCTGGTCCAGCTTCCTACATTAGGAATCACCTCAGCCGCATCTTTGACACCTGGTCATTGAGCCTCAATTGAACACATCCACCAGGGGCAGCTGACAAAGCCTCAAGGCAGTTGACTTCCTTTCACAGACTGCCCTGATAACACAGGTTCCTCATCTGCCTCATGGTAACGCTCACCCATGGGTCTGCGTGCTCCAGGATGAAACAGAACTAATTAAAGACGCCTTTCCTATGGCGGCCCTTCCTGAAGACAGTTTTCATGTCCCACTTAGTTCCTGGCTGACGCATCCTCAGTTCCTTCTGACTGTTCCTCGTGAGACCCCATGTCCAGCTGGCGAGATGCCTAAAATAGGCAGGTGACTGTACAAGGTGTGATTTAAAGAGGGACAGAGAGATGCAAGGCTGTTAGAGAACGTGTTTACTTAAAAAAATGAAGCACTTGGAGGTTTATGGTGACCCCATCACCTACGGCATTTTCCCTATGCCAGGAATGCTGCTCAGGGCTGTACACACCTCTCCTCGTTTCTCTTTTAGCCCTCACAACACGTCCATGAATTTAGGGATTATTTGTATCCCCATTTAGAAGATGAGGCCCAGAGGAGTTAGAGTAGCTCGCTCAAGTTCAAGAGCTAATATTTGGTAGCACTGGGATTTGAACTCAGATCTCGCCGGACTCCAAAGCTGGGCTTTTACATTTATTTCTACTAGAAGATGTGACTCTTTGTTACTGCCCATCTAGCCCTGGAAGATGGTAAAATGGAGCACTGGAAGGATAGCATTGAGGCAGATAATGTTTCGCAGACTTCATATGTGGTCAGGACACAAGGCAGGGACTTCCTTTGCAGGTAAGCCTTGGAGAAAGTTCTTTTTAAACATAATCCAGTCGTTGCATGTTACAGAGGATTTAATCTGTTATTTGAGTGAGCAATCAAGGAAGACATGCATCTCTGGGGTTGGAACGATGAAGCATGACTGTCTGCGTGACCAAATTGATTGCAGTTAACCCAGCTTCCCTTTTCTGTAGAGCCTGTAGACACTCTTAAAGCTCTTTCCAAACCCAAACCCCACTTCTCGGTGCCACTGTGATAGAGGAAGAGAACCTTGGGAGCAAAGAGGTGAAGGAACCAGCTTTGTCCACCTTGGAGCCTGTGGTGTCACCAGAAAGGCCACTTGGCCTCTGTTCCCTGCTTTCTAGCTTGGGGGCACATAGGTATTCCATGGCTGTGTTGGATGTTTTCTTAAAATGTGCCAGGTGTGAACCGTAGCAGTAATAACAACAACAATATTCTTGAGACTTTTATTGAGCAATTAGTAGGCACAGGCACACACATCATCTCATTCAACACTCACGACCTGCCTACCAAGCAGGTACTGCTGTGATTCCATCTTAACAGACATGGTCATTGAGGTCTGGGGAAACTGTGTAACATATTGAGGTTTCTCGCCCAAAGTCTTCCACTTGCAAATGGCACAGATGATATTTAAACTCTGGCAATCCAACCTAGAGCCCTGGTAACTTGATATACTAAGTGAAAAAAGCAGATTTCAAAATAGTATAGGATACTACTCAGCAATGAAAAGGAACAGACCACTGTTACGTGCAACAACATGGTGAATGTCACAATAATTACGCCGAGTAAAAGAAGCCAGATAAAAGTGGACACACTGTACAATTTCATTGACATGATTGACTCAGTTGACAAAATTCCAGAAAATGCAAACAGGTAGAGAGTAGCAGAAAGCAGATCAGTGGTTGCCAGTGGCAAGGAGGGGCAGGAGGGTGGGACTGTATGAGCACGAGTGACGTTGGCAGGTGATGGAATTCATTCTCTCGATTGTGGCGATGGTTTCCCAGATGTATACGATGCAAAACTCACCAAGTTGTGTACTTTAAAATCATGTAGTTTATTGTACATCAATTATGTCTCAGTAAAGCTTCAAAAAGAGTATCAGGCATGATTCTGGTTTGGTTTTTAAGAAAAAAATGAAAACATAAACATATTCATATGTGTATACATGCAAATATAGATATATATATAGATATATTTATATATGACTTAACATGACTCACAAGGCCCTGGGTGATCCGGTCCCTGACCCCCTCCCCAGCATCATTTCTCACCACTGCCGCCTTCACCCTCCAAGTTGGGCACAGGGTATTACTTTCATTTCCCCCATTGCCTCACGCATTCTCTCACCTCCTGGCTTTCTTACTTGCTCTTTATTCCCTCTGCCCGGAACACTGTCTCACTCTCCACCATGTCTCCTCAGTTAACTCCTCTTGATTCTTTAGGCCTCAGCTAGGATGTCCACTCCTCTCTCAGACCAAAGCATTTCCCTTTGGTACCTGGTGGTGTAAGTGTTTCATACTTTTTCTCTGCTGTTCCCTTGTAAGTTTCATCAAGGCAAGAGGCTCTGTCCTTTGTTCAAGGAGGCGTTCCTAACATGTAGCACCAACCTTGCACATAGTAGGTATTCACCAGACATGTGTTTGAATGAAAGTCCAAAATGATATTTTAAAATCATAGTAAATAAGTATAACTTCTATAGACTAACACATTATTAGGGAAAAAAAAAGCACACATGATTAAAATTCTCCAACATGCAGGCCAGCATATGTGAACAATGATTATTAAAATAGCATGTCACATATAGCAATTAAGAATATAATATTTAGAGTCATTCAGACCTAGCTCTACCAGGTTCTACCGGTTGGCAGCTAAGTAATCTTAGGCAAGTTACTTTCTCTCTCTAAACCTCCATTTTCTTCTCCATGTAATGTGGATAGCAATATTCCATCATTGTTAGGAAGTTTCCATCAGATAATGTGCGGGACAGGCTTAGTGTGGAACCAGCACACTGCAGGTGCTAGTTAACTCTTGTTAGTGTACTAGCATTGTCATTCAGACCACTGAGTATCAGCTGTCAACCACCTCACGTTTGTCTGCTTCTCTTCTTTTTACAAAGCATTTCTCATATAGAACCTTAGTTGCCCCTTGCAGGAACCTTGTGGGAGAGGTGACGCAGATGTCATTATTACCATTTTCAAAGGAAGCTGAGGCCCCCAGAAGTTAAATGACTTCACCCCAATTGCAGAGAAGGTGAACCGTGGCACCAGGGGCCAATCCCGCACCTGTCCAGCACCCTACAAAGGGCACCTGCTGGGGTCCTGCCTGCTCCTCAGACGGAAAAGTGCCCCCACCTACCTCCCCAGACAAGTCCAAGTTTCTCGGGTACGTGCTTACTCAGCCACTAGGCCAAATCCTGTCCCCACCCTTCTACCTCAATAGATCTCACCTCAGGTAGCTGATAACTTCTGTCTGCTCAGCTCCAACACCAGGGAAAACACAGCCTCCTTTCCTGCAGTCCCGACCCCAATGTCTCCAAAACTCGCTCATCTAACAGGAGTACACCCTCCCTCCCCTCCCCCTGCCCCTGCACATACACGATTTCTCCCCTTTCTCTCCCTCACATTTTCTGCTCCTCTGTTTCCCAAGGCTCCCCCTCCCTCTGGCCTGCTCCCTTCCCACGAAAATATTGAAACCTCCTCATCTGATTAGGCAAAGCGCTTTATCACCTCCACACACCCCCGGCCTCCCCAGGTATAGTCCCCCCTGGAGCTCAGTGCTCAGCCAAAGCAAGGCCCACCTCACCTGGCTCCTACCTCATTTCCCTCACAGCGTGGAAGATTGGCTTGGTTCGGCCCAGCACAAAACTTTGTTCGATGGTGTGTTTAATTTTATTTTCTTCCTGACATGTAAACAAAATGGATACATTTCACATAAAACCCTGGTTTCAGGCTTCTCTCAAAAAAATGGGAAGATTTGACAACATGGGGTCCTCAATCAAACGTAGCAGCAACAGGCCAAAGTGGAGCAATGGCTGCCCCTCAGCCAGGCAAGGGCACCACCCCTCACCAGAGTCCACCAGGCTCCCGGGGTTGTGTGACTCATCTGGCCTCTGGAAGCATTTGAGTTTGTAATCCCTTCTCTGGCGGTGGAACCCAACTGGCAGAGGTTTTACGTCAGTCTTCTTTCCTCCCTTCTGTAAGTGGAAAGACCCGCTACAGAGATTTATTTTTCCACTGATGTAAATTATGCTACCATCCCGAATTAGATAGCAGAAGCAGTTACATGCAGTTTGGTTTCAAGTATATTTTTCCACCCCAATGCAAAAATGTAAGACGGCATATTTAGAATCTTTCCCACCGCACGATGAAGGTTTTTTCATGACAATTGAAATTCCCATTATTCAACCACCTACCAGGTGCTTTGAGATTTGAGGATGAATCTAGCTGATTCCAGAATTGTAGCTGAAGAAGCAGAATTTCTGCCTTCCGAGCAGCTGTCAATAATGTAGCCCCTGGCATATCTGATTTAACCCTCATTAACTGAATTGCTCTTTAGTTTACTGTTTGAAGTGCAAGACGTGTCTTCAAAGGTGACTTCCATTCCTCCTGAGCCCTGACACCATTTTGTCCACCTCTCCCAATTGGCCAATTAGCTGACCCTCCATTCTTCCAGTGGTCCTTGGCTGGGGCGGAGAGGAGCTGGTCCTACCTGTGTAAAGGTCCTCTCTCACTGCTGACCTTAAACCACCCTCTAGTTTGTTTTCTCCTGAGGAGTGCCCAGCAAGCACCATCTGCAAGGACAGAGCAAACCCTAGGACGGCTGTTCTCCAAGTGTGGGCCCTGGACCAGCAGCTGCAGAGCACTTGGGAACTTGTCAGAAATGCAGACACGGCTGCACCCCAGACCCGCCGAATCCAGATCTGCATTTTAACAAGATCCCCAGTTGATTCATAAATAAATAAAACAAGGCCATTTCTTTGGTGAAACGGACTGTGAAGTAAATAAAAGGGAATGATATGAGAGTGACTAAGAAGAGGCCACTTGACATAGAGAAGCTGTTCTCAAAGTGTTTGTTCTCAGGGCCCATTTACAGTCTTAAAGATTGTTAAGGACCCTAATGAGCTTCATTTACATGGGTTGTATCTATCAGTATTTGCCATATTAAAAATTAAAACTAATAAGTTTTTAAAATATTAATTCCCTTTAAAATAATAGACATTATGTATTAACATATATTTTATGAAAGTAGCTATATTTTCTATATCAAAAAAATGAATGAGAAGCGTTTTACATTGTTGCAAATCTCTTGAACTGCCTGCCTTGATAGAAGCAGCTGGATTCTCATGTCTGCTTCTGCATCCCGTCTGTCGCAGCATCGCATGTCATGTGATCTTTGGAAAACGCCACTGCACACGGGGAGAGAAGTAGTGAAAAAGGCAGCTCTCCTCTCAGTATTGTTAGGAAAATAGTTTTGACTTTGTACCCCCTGAAAGGGTCGAGGTGCTGGACCACACTTAGAGCGGGTGACGTGATGCGGTGATGGAGAAAGGCCTCACAGTGGGGCGGCACGTAAAGCGAGATCTCCCGACAAGGAGTCCGTCCGCTGCGGGAAGACTTCTCACTTTAAACAGTATAGAGGCTGTGCAGTGAGGGTGTCAATGCAACTTCTGGTCCCAACTTAGTCCTAGAGTAGCTGCGGGACTATGGACAAGTCCCTTGCTCTCTCCGAGCCTCAGTTTCTCAGTTTTCCTCAATTTCTTTTATAAGGAGAATGATCGCTAGTACGCCAGCCCCCCAAGTAGTATCTGGGAGGTCCCAGCGAGAACTTCAGAGCAACTCTCTCGTCTTCCCAGCAGGGGGCGACGGAGACCAGCCCTGGCTGGACCGCTTCCACCCCGGAGGCCTTTCACCGCGTCCCCACCCAGAGACAAGGTTCCCTCGTGATCCGGGCGGTTTCCTTGGCACCAGCTGGCACCAGGTATCTCGGGCAACCTGGGCCGTCCCCGGGGAGCGGCTGGGGGCCCCGAGAGCCCTTCACATGGACCCAAACGTGGCAGGTTGGGATGCTCGGATTCTCCCGGGAAGTCTGGGAAGAGCAGAGGGGAAGAACTGGTTTGGGCAAAGACACATTTTTTTTCCCACTGGGCCTTTCGGTGAAGAACCACCCAAGAGCTGTTGACTCCTCACAGGGAAAACCGGGCGGGGTGGCCGGAAGGGAGCAAGACGGAGCGCTGCGCCAGCTCTCCCCGGGGCTGCCTGCCTGCCTGCAGGCGCGGGGCTGCGCTTGCATCAGTGCTGCCGGCCCGGGCCCGGCCGCCGGCGACGTCAGCCGCCCTCCCAGAAGAATTCCACTGCCCGCGGCCAGGGGCCCGGCGGTGTGGGGGCGGGGGCTTTTGGTTTCGGAGGATGACACCACTTGCTTGCTGCGTCTCCACGTTCGCACTCTGTTGTCATGGAGACGACAGCATCCTGACAGTCTTGGTGAGGCCAAGCCGCCCCCGGGAGGTGACCCGGAGCGGGGCCCACTCAGGAAACCACTGGCTCTAGGGTTCGGCTCGAGGAGACCGGGCTGCGGATCTTGGCTTCTTTCCCGGGGGCGCCCTGCTAGGCCACCTTTTACTGTCCAGGATCCTCAAGATCGCAAAGCATTCTCGCCTGGGGGGTCTTAGAAACAACCCTGAAAAAGATAGAAGCCCAAAAAAGAGCCCTAAGACAGCCCGTGCTTGGCAGAACTGACTTTTCAATGCTCTGAGGTGTTTTGTTTTTTTTTTCTTATCTTTCTTTTCTTGAAGCAGTTCCTTATGATTTTCTTCAGAAGACTGGCTGGCCTCCTCCACTTTTGGTAAAGCAATGTTTGTTTTAATTCACTTCCCCCAGTGTGTACTGAGCACCTGAGTGTGCCAGGCAGAAAGGGGGGAGATAATAATAGTAGCTGCTGGTGGTGAACACAGACATGAACTCATTTAGTCTCCACCCCGGCCTTGGAGGTAGGTCTATCCCATTTTAGAGAGAACCCAGACTATCCAGCTAATCCAAGACCGGCTGGGAAGTCAAGTCAGAAGTGAGTCCTAAACCAGAGCTCATGACCTTTCCCAGGCAGCCTCTCAAAGCATCAAGTAAAATGGTGGGTGTGCGCCATCGGCTCTGGAACATTTTTCCTGCACTGAGACCGTACATTTCATCTTTCATTATGTGTTAATAATAATTGATAAGGTTAGAGGGAAAATAATCCTAAAGAAGGAATACGAAATATATAATAATAATAATATGAATGCAGCAAACGTTGATTGAATGCACACTGTACACACCAGGCACCCCCCTGCAATCATTACCACATCTGATACTACAACTCCCGGATGGCGATTCTATTACTGTGGTCCCCACTTTACAGACGAGGAAACAGGCACAAAGAGGTGAAGTAACTTGTCCATGTCCCACAGCTAGCAGATTAATAGAATCGTGTCCTGATCCATGGTAGGCATTGGACACAATTGCACCCTGCTTCGGAGAGAATGGAGAGAGGGCAGTGTATGCAAACTCCTCAAGAAAGTTTATTCAGACCATTTCCATCTAAAATTTATTATAATTTCAAAGCAGACTAGAGTAGGGTTCCTTTTATCTCCATGGGGAAAAAAAGAGTTGCTAAGCAAATAGTATAAACAAGACGAGAACATTTTTTAAAGACTGGTCCTGAGCTAACATCTGTTGCCAATCTTCTTTTATTTTTTTGTTTCTTCTTCTCCTCAAAGCCTCCCAGTACCTAGTTGTATATTCTAGTTGTAGGTCCTTCTGGCTCTCCTATGTGGGACACCACCTCAGCATGGCCTGACCAGCAGTGCCAGGTCCACGCCCAGGATCCAAACCAACGAAACCCTGGGCCACCGAAGCAGAGCTCGCGGACTTAACCACTCGGCCATGGCGCTGGCCCCTATAGGACATTTTAGAGTTTAGACAGCACTTTCCTAGCCGGGATCTGACTTCATCTTCACAACGCTCCTGAGAAGGTGTCAGAAGTGTCAGTCATCTTAGTCCCGAGGTACAACTGAACAACAAGAGGCTTTGCAGAGAAGACTTTTGACTACTAAAGAAAACAAGTGGTCTTTAAGGACACAAAAGTAAACCAGCCGCAATAGCCAAAAAGTGGAAACAACCCAAATGTCCGTTAACAGATGAATGGGTAAATAAAATGCAGTTTAGACATACAAAGGAATAGTATTCAACCTTGAGAAGGAATGGAAGTCTGACACATGCTGCAACATGGATGAACCTTGAGGACGTTATGCTGAGTGAAATAAGCCACTGACATGAGGTACCCAGCATAGATAAACGTGTAAAGACAGAAAGTAGAATAGAAGTTGTCAGGGGCTGCGGGGAAAAGAGAATGGAGAGTTATCCTTTTATGGGGAGAGTTTCTGTTTGGGATGGTGAACAAGTTCTAGAAGTGGGAGGTGGTGATAGTTGCAGACCATTGTGAAGGTACTTAATGATACTAAATTGTACCCTTAAAAGTGATTAAAATGATACGTTTTGTATATATTTTACCACAATGAAAAACATTTTGTAAAACAATGAAACTGCCTTAGCACTCCCCATTCTTATTCAACTTTTTCTTTTAAAAGGAGATCCTTGTGTGTTTATGAAAGCAGGAGCAGATTTAACCCAAGACCCATTTCTTGGCTTTGCAGGGGTTGCTGCCTGCACTTGAAAGTAAGAAAACGTCACGCCTTTAAAAATAGCTCACGAGTATGTGTTTTCGCTAAATACAGGAGGCTGGTATTCCCCTCAGGTATTCCAAATGAGCAAGATCTGGCTGGGAGGGGGCAAAAGCAGGAGTGAGTCACTGGTTTGGCAGGTGAGGTCATCATGGGGTGACCGTCTGCGTCGAGCAGGCTCCCCCCTCCCACATCTCCCATCTTCTCACCTCAGGCGCTGCCAGGTCACCAGCCAGCTTCTCGGGAAGGGTAGCTGCTCTGGTGTGATGTTCAGTGGGAGACATTCCTCTGTATGACTCAGTGACTCAACACCCAACGGATGGGTTCATGGAGCCTCGGGTAACCAAGGCCGACTCTGAGGTCAAGACTCTGGACTGCCAAGTCATGGTCCATAAGCAAAAGAGGGAAGCCGTACATCCTTGGGAAGGGAGAGGACAGCACTTGTTTTCTGTTTGTTGGAATGCTAAACATCTAAGAAATGATGGGATGGTACTTACCTTGATGATCCTGATTAAGATGACTAAGGAGAGTAGCACACGGAAGGGGATGGCAAGTATTTGCTGAATAATTCAACTACAAGAACAATCCCAAACCACGAGTAGAAAAATATACATTCTAACTTAGGTTTCACCAACCTTGGCTTTCCCAAAGGGAGAACAGAATTGGAGCTTGAGATAACTGACACAGGCTTCACGTGGACAACTATGGTTTTGACGCAAAGAATCTTGATGTTTCTGCAGGTAACTAGGTTATTAATAAATGATCACGTGAAGGGACTTCCTTGGACATGTTTGTACACTCATCTAGCAACCATTAGCAGAGGTACCACATATATAAGATGAAAGAGAGTGAGAAAGAGAAAGTTTTTGATTTATTTGTTTTGTCTTTTTCCTCTTTAGTCTCTATACTGTTGAGTCAATCCAGTATGATTTAAGGTACATGAGCATAGCATCAGATAAGCCTTGTATTAGTCAGTGAGGGATTCTTGGTTGCAAGGAGTAGAAACGTAGTTCAAATCAGCTAGAGGGTAAAAAAAAAAATAAATCCAGGTTATGGCTTCAGGCATAGCTGTATCCAGGTGCCCAAATGATAATGTTAGGGATCTGTTGTTCTCTGTTTCTCAACTCTGTCTTCATAGGCCCCTGAGGTGGCCAAGAATCTTCCCAGTAGTTCTGGGCTTAGGCTCTACTATAACCATCTCATTAGAAAGAAATCTTTCTTCCCAACAAAAACATCCCACAGACAGAACCGCACAGACTGAGAAAGAGATAGATGCTGTTACCAGAATAAAAGGGAATGGTTGCTGGGCAGGGGAAAACAGTAGGTGTCCACTCCCTGTGCGTAAATATATGCCTGTGGGAGAGAGGGTTTATCGTTTAGGTGCCACTTTCCTGGTTCGTCAGTGAGTCACTCTGGTGTGGTGAAATGTGTGTGCTCTGGACTCAGCAGACCTGAGTCGAAACTCTGGCTCTTCACTAGCTGTGTGGCCTCCAGCAACTCACTTAAAAGTAATCATGCTAATAATTACCGAGTTTTGAATGTGAGACATGTGCTAGGCATTACGTGCACTATCTCATTTACTCCCCTCTGCAACGTAGTTATCATCTGTGAGTGCCCCACCTTACAGACGAGGAAGCTGAGGGCTAAAGGGATTGGGTGACCTACCCAAGGTCACTGAGCTCTTAAGGGGCACTCCAGCCCAGGGCACTCTGACTCAAAATGGCCTCTCCGGGCCTCATTCTCCTTGCGGACAAAATGTACCCCTGATGGCGACAGAGGAGAAGAAGGAGGCAGAGGAAGATGAAGAGGAAAAGGAAAACTAACATAAAGTCCCACAACATATTAAGTATGCAATAAATCTAGTTCTCTGCATCTGTTCTTCCACTCTCTTCTCTCCTTACCACCTTTCTCTGTCTTTTTCTTTTTTTGTTCACTTCATATGGTCCCGGCTTCCCCCCATCCCCCATCTTCCATCTTTCCCCCCCTCTCCTTTTTTTTTTTTTTTTTTTTTTGCCTCTTTTTAAAGTCCTCACCTGGTCCAGGGTGATATTTCTGAATGACAGTGGGGGCAGGATAAACACCCCCATAAACCTGACTGTCAGCCCCAGAGGAGCCCGCAGCCCTGAACCCCAGTGCACACTGTGGCTTGCCTGAAATCAAGTCCTAGTTCACTGGGAAGGGCAAAACCAAGGCCAGTGGGATTCCTTCCACCCCACCTCCTGCCTCTGTGCTCGCCCATCTCTGCTTGAAAGTTTTCCAGATCTGTCTAGTCTGAATCCCGCTGCCACCGAGGTGGGGCAGTCACAGGGGCGTCCTCTCCTGAGCTCTGGCTTCAGCCCTGGCCTGACCTCTTTGTCACCCCCTCTCGCCTCCCTGGGGAGCCCGCCCAGAGGCCTGATGAAAGGGAGTGGAAGTGAGCACGAGGCAAAGACAGCCTCGGGGCTTTGAGATAAGCACCTTTAATTTAGACGTGTTGTAACTAGAAATCTAGAGGACTTGAGTTGACATTCAGAGGGGAGAGCTGGGCTGTACCCAGACCCGGGGCTGGCAGGTGTGGGGGCTGGGCCGTGGGGCAGACACAGGCGTGAGACTGAGAATGGAGCCTTCCTGAAGGACAGTGTTGGGGGAGGGAGGGGATCTTGGAGACAGTGACCCTCCAGCTCCTTCATAACCGTGTCTTATAATGTTGGCCTTGGGGACAGGAAGGCCACGTAGGTGACAGAGCTGAGGGCTTTGTCGTCCCCCCCATCCCCACCACACACACATCCCCATGATGGCGCATTGTGCATGTGTGAGTGTGTAAGTCGCTCTGCACACACCCACAGGCCCTGTTTGGTGTGCGGGCCTCCCGCCCATGGCCAGGCCCCTCAGGCCACTCCACATGGGTTCTCCCACCCACATGGCCCTGCCACTGGGTTCAGGGGCTCCCCATTTGGGGCGGCATCCCTGGCAGCAGGAGCTGTCTCCTCTTCACCCCCTCCCCAACGGGGGAAGGCTGGGGAGGTGAGGGGTGCTGTGTGCAGGGAAGAAAGGGGGCATGTGGTGAAGCTCACTTATTAAGCACCACCACAACCCAGAGAAAGAGTGTGAATAATGCCCATTTTACAGATGGGGAAACTGAGCCTCATGGTTAGTTAAAGGAAGATGCAATGTCTGTTCATGAACTATTTTATCGCGGACTTCAGTCACCCCCGAGATGCCCGGCTCCGGGCACTATGGTTTCCTGCCCAGGGCTTCTCAAGCTTTAAGCGGGAGCTGTTAGTGCAGAATCTGATTCAGCAGGTCTGGGAGGGGCCTGAGGTCCTGCATTTCCAGCACCTCCCGGGTGATGCCCTACGGCTGGTCTGGGACCACCCTTTAAAGAGCAAGGCTCCGTTTTCTGGAGTCTTTCCGCTGAGCTGGAAGGAGAGCACGGAGCCCAGGCTCAGGCCGCAGTGATGCGCGCCCTGGTCCGCTAATTGGGACGTGCTGTGAGCCCAAAATGCACGCCACGTTTTGGAGATTTGGCAAGAATAAAATGATGTAAAATATCCCTTTAATAAGTTTTTGCATTAATTACTACTGACGTGATAATATTTTAGATAGGCTGGGTAAAATAAAATACATTTTAAAATTTATTTCACCTGTGCCTTTTTAATGTTGGCGCTAGAAAAGTTAAAATTATGGGTGTGGCTGGCGTCAGTCAGCGAACGGGTCTGGTCTAGAGCAGTGGTTCTCAACCGGGCCGGGCATTCTTGTCCCCCAGGGGATATTTAGCAATGTCTGGAGACATTTTTGGTTGTCCTGTCTAAGGGGGTTGCTGCTGGCATGGGGTGGGAAGAGTCAGGGACGTTCTAAACATCCTATGAAGCACGGGACAGCCCCTCACAACCAGGAATTATCCAGCCCAAAATGTTCATAGTGCCAAGGTTGCAAAATTCTAGTATACAATCATCGCCACTGCCTCTGAAATTATTTATTTTATTACTTGTCCGTTGTCTTTGTCCCCCTACTAGAATATGAGTCCCATGAGATCAGGGACGTCACCAGCCCGTGGCTCCTAGAACAGTGCCTGCTGGGAGAAGGCATGGTGTTCTGTAGTGTACACTGGGTGTCTCTCTAACCACCTGAGCCAGCCACGTGGTTTGGAGTCATCCATGCAGATTAGCTCAGGCCCACCAGCCCCTGCCTCAGCACGCACGGAGACGGCTGCGCCCTGAGATCAGGCTGGGACCAGGCCGACTGGGATCTCCCTGGCTCGATTGCCCTAGCAACTACGCATCGGCGGATCTGTCAACGGCGGCGGGCGTCAGCCCAGGGAGCAGAGACAGGGATTGTGGTGGGAGGGCCCGTCAGTCCTCTGCCGCCCGCCGGCCCCGCCCCTGCAGCCTTCCACAGCCCCTGCCGGCCGCCGTGGTCTCCGGTGACTTTCCTTACCGCCCAGTGGTGTGTCACAGGGTTGGCTCCGGCCCGTCTGATCGGCCCTGCGGAAGCCCAGACCCAGGAGTGCTAAGGCAGAGGCATCCGCAGCCCCTTGGGCTGGCGCGGGGGTGAGGGGAGAGAGAAAGCAAAGGGCCTCCTCGGTCCAGCCCAGCGTGCAGGGGACCGGATCCGGCAGATGACTGACTGCCTCTGGTTCAGATGCCGCTGATCTTCCTCATGGTCTTTAAAGCCGCGTGCTAGGCCTTGTCCCTCTCCCACCCATCCCTCTCTGGGGACGGCCCTGTCCTGGTGGCAGCCCCCAGTCTGCTTTGGCCCCAGAGCTGGGCCGTGTGACCTTGGGTAAGGGAGGGAACCGCTCTGGGCCTGTTTCCTCTTCTGTCAAATGGAGGCAGGGGACAGAAGAGTAAGAATTGTGCCGGTATTTAAATCTTTCAGTGTTTCCCTCTAGCCTTTGAGAAAAAGCCCAAGCTCCGTAGCATGGCCCTGCTTTACTCCTGTCACCTTTCTGCCCCCTGACCCAGGGTCCGGTTCCTTGCTTCATGTCCCAAATACATGCCAGATCCTGCTGCAATGGCCTGCCTTCCGTTCTGATAGTGTGCCTTGCTCTCTCTCGCCTTCTAGTCTTCGGATATACCATTCTGCTCTTCCACAGAGTTTTCTAGAGTAAGGCTTAAAAGCATGCACAGTGGATCACATGGCATGTGCTGACTGTGTGCCCTGGGACAAGTTACTTACCTTCTCTGTGCCTCAGTATCCTCTTCTGGAAAATGAGAATAACAATGGTACCTGATTTATAGGGTTATGTGCCAGTTAGATGAGATGATGCTTGTCAAGTTGTGAACAACAGTGCCCAAACACCTCGAAAGCAACAAGGAAAAATGTCCCTGCCATCACTATTATCATTTCTGGAAGCTGTCCCACTCATCTCTCAGGAATCAGCTCAGTTGTCACTCTCTTCCAGGAAGCCTTGCCTGCTTCCCACCTGCCAGCTAAGGTGGCTGCGCCTCCTCTGGGTTCTGACTCACCCTGGACTCACCTCGGCCACCACCCTTGTCTCTTGTGTGGGAACTGCCTGTTTACTTGCCTTGCTCCCTTCAATAGACTGTCACTTCCTCTAGTCAAGAGGTTGAAAACAGAGCACCTGCTGGCGCAAACCACAGGTGTTCTTTAGCTGGACTAGAGGGGAATTTGGAAACATTGTAATAGAATGCTGAACTTTGAAAATAGAATGATTCTCTAAAAAAAAGTAGCCTATGAAAAAAATCTAAAAGATAAAGCCTATTAAAAAAAGTAGGATGATTTCACAGAAAAACCTGGATTTCCAGCTTTTCTTGGAAAATTAGAAACTCTGCTAACACAAGCCAACCTCATCACCTGCACCTGCAGGAATGTCGCCTTCAGGCAGGCACGTGCGCTGTGCTCGCTCGCTGCAGGCACAGCCCAGCCCGATGGGCTCACGCCTCCCGCCCCAGAAAGAAGGTGATGATATATGCCTGTCCTCTAAATCAGGACACTTTTGAGAGCAAAAGGGGGATGCTATTGACAACCACAAATACACCAGCCAGCCCAGGGAAAATGAGCATACACTCCCCCAGACTCTAGGGCGGGGGTCTTGGTCATCTTTGGGTCCCACATCATGCACTTCCTGCCACATCCATGCTCAATAAATGATAACAGTAATTCACATTTCTTGAGCATTTGCTTAATGTGCTAACTCATGCAGTCCTCCCAAGAAGCCCAGGAGGTGGGGACTGTTGTCTGCCTTTTGCAGATGAGGAGACTGAGGCACGATATGTCAGTACCCTGTCTCCCCGCTCAGCTAGCAGGGGGAACCAGGGCAGTCTGAGTCTGGCAGGCTGTGTGTTGGCCACATCAGGCATGAGGTTCTTCCCAGCTCTAAAAATCTGCGGTTCTTTTAATTTTTTTCCTGTCATTTTCTCCTTTCTCTCCCTCCTCTTGTCCTGTCCTTCTTTCTCTGACTCTTACACTTCCTCCGCTCTTCCGCGCTCTCCTCTTCGTGTCTTTCTCTCGTTCTCGTTCTCTCTCCCTCTCATCCTTGTCTCCCTGTGGCTCTCACCGTGTCTGCTGTGCTTGCTCTCGAGTGCTCGCTCTCTTTCTGTCTGTATTTCTCTTAGTCTCTTGCTGGACTCTCTCTCTCTCTCTTGCCATGTCTCTGTTCTCCCTTTCTCTCCTCTCTTCTCCTCTTCCTTCTCTTCCTCTCCCCCTTCCTCTCTCTCTCCCTTCTCTCACGAATTCTTACCAACCATGATTAAACACTTTTGTCTAGAAAAGTATGTTTCCGGTAACTCGCCGTTGGTCTTGGCCTGGAGAAACCTGACCAGCCAGGCGCCGGGCCTTCTCTGCACTTTGCTGAGAACTTCCACGGACAGAGGCACAAAGGCCCCCCCGAGCTGTGAGACTCAGAACCCAGGAAATGGGCCGCGCCCTCCACGCTCCCAGCCTGTGCCTCTGTCCTTGTGGGAACAATCGGCTGGGCAGGCTTCATGACTCTCGGCAGACAGGCCTACAAAAAAGGAAACTGCTCTGGGCTCTGCCTTCCCTTACAACAGACTGACAGGTAAGTAGGATGAATGGTGCATCCTTCTGTTTGGCAAGCGGAGGATGGCTAGAGCCCATTTCTCACAGGAGTAATCGCTCCAATTTATATGATCAAAGCCCAGGAAACGAATGTCTTTTGAAGGGAGAAGAGAGTCTCGGAAGACTATTTTGAAGCCAAGGAAAAGGCAAGTTTTTCTTAACAGATAAACAAGGAGGAGACTAATAGGGTGGGAGAGGGCAGCCCCCCCTCACTAGCAAAGTGAGTGAAGAATTAAGAGGAAGGCGCAGCAGAGGGGGAAAGAGGAGAAGGGAGATTCAACAGGAGTCCTCGGTGGCCCAGGAGGAGGCGGTGAGACAGGGGAAAGAAGTGAGGGGGTGACAGATGTTTTTTACAGTTTCAGGCGAGCCTTCGGCAGCCTCAGGCTCAGGCAGCTCCTGGCTGGCTCTGCTGGGGTGAATGTGCACATATGGAGGAAGGAGGGAGAGAAAGACCCAGAGATGGAGATGCCCAGCTCACACCCCAGACCTGGCTCCACCCTCATTTCCACCTTGGTTTCCAAATGGGCGTTCCCGCACGCTGGAGGGGAAGTGTTCAGACAAAGCTCAGTTGGTGGCAGTGAGTCAGGGCCCCACCCAAGCCCCCACCAGCCCCAGGGGGCCTCTGGCCCACAGGCCTGGCAGCTGCTGGGAGTTATCAGGAGAGAGCAAGGTGGCAGGGGCATGGCAGGCCATTCGAATTCACTCTAAACGACCTGTGGCCTCAGGGGCTACTCCCGGAGCCCTGGTGCTCAGGCGGCTCATCCATTCTGGCAACTAATGGTGATCTTTCTGCTGAGTGTTTGTGATTTCAGTGTCAACAGTGCAAGGGAGACTGCCCTGTGGGGTGGGGTCAGCCCAGCTGTGAAGATCTGTCACTAGTTTATCACCCACCCCCTCTTTGGTTGTAAGCCCTGAGAGGGCAACAGCCCTGTCATGGACTCCACTACATACCCAACTCTTGACCTGCAGGCTGGTATACAGTAGGTGCTCAATAGCTGATTGAATGAATTAGCATGCATTCAAATCTCCCTGCTGCCCCTGACCAGCTGTGTGACCCTGCCCAAGTCCCTTAACCCCTCTGAGCTGTCATTTCCCTCATCAGTACAACAGGACAGCGCCAGTAAAACAGAGACCAGACACCTCACGCCTGCTTAGTGAAAGAAGGCAGTGGGGCATCCAGTCTGTAGTCGTCGCTCAAATATGGCAGGGGTGTGAAGGGAGGAGATATTTTGGGGTTCAGAAAGTCTGCAGCTTCTGTTGCTGTTAGTTCCAGGTGTGTCGTACAGATGTTACTTTTTAGGAAGACAGAGAGGTGATGCGGCCAAGAGCTCGTGCTCCCAAGGCCCCAAACCTGGGTTCAAATGTTACATCCACCCCTCACTCCCTGTGTGACCTCAGGCAAGCCACTTAATCTCTCTGAGCTTGTTTTACTGCGTGTGAAAGAGAGTCTGCATGAGTTTAAATGAGATAAACCCACGCTGACCTGGAGCTTGCAGATGCTCAGTTGGCGTTTGCCACCATCACTAGTTTCCATCTCCCAACCCTGGGAGGCAGACGTGACCCTCCCCAGGGTGCAAAGAGGAAACCCGAGCTGGCCAGGTGGAGAGGCGCGTCTGGCGGCAGAACCAGAACCAGACACCCTCTGCCCCCGAGGCCCACCACAGCTGCCAGAAATAAGGCCCCTGTCACCTCCCTGCCTCCACCCCTCGCCTGGTGGAGAAGTGAAACACGACCCCGCCAGTGTCAGAAAGGAGAGAAGGAACCAGTGGAGGTGAGCAGAGGCAGTGGCCCCCCAGTCCTGTCAAAAGGACAGGCTAGAGCAAGGTCAAGTCCAGGGCGCAGAGAGAGAGGGTGGAGGCCGTGGGAGGATAGTGTGACAAGAAGGGGACTGGTGGCTGAGTCGGCCAGCGGCGAGGGGCGAAAAGCTGGTCCAGAGAATGCGGAAGGAAGCCCTTTTATCAGCGTTAACAAGAACAGAGAGGGAAGTTGTTTGCATCTGGCCAGATACCTCGGCTGTGACCTCCGTCTAGAGGAGAAGAGTCCCTGCAAGCTTTGCTTTCAAAAGTCTCTTGGGAGAAAACACATGGCCCAGATTCTTAGAAGCTGCCCTCATCCCAACTGAGTAATCTCTCAGCGGCTTTTTGAGCGGCACCCGGCGGTTGTCCTTTCTGTCTGGTGCACCTTCAGCCTCTGGGAGAGTCGGCGTTTCTCACGCTTGCAGCCTATCCATTTCACAGATGAGGAAACTGACGCTGGAACTGGGCCTCTGGTCCCAGCTCTACTATTTGCTGAGTCTGGGATCCTAGTGGCTTCACTAGCCAGGCCTCAGTTTTCCCATCTGTAAAGTGGAGGGGTTCCGGCCACATCTTCCTTTCAATCCTGCCTCTTGCCTTCCCTTGGGAGCAAACGGTGTGGAGTTCTAAGGCCAGAGTCGCCCTGATCAAATGGCATGGATTACTCAATACCCCGGGCCGAGGTCAGCCGCTGGAAGCAATTTAAGATGGCCCAGGCATCTGAGATTCAAGCCCCCACAGGCAAGCAGAAGTATTCCCTCCCACGCTGGGCCGCCTCCCTTCCGGAGCCATTCTGCTCCAGTTCTGTGGGGGAGGCAGCTGCGTTTCTGCAGAGGGCTCCAAGGCCAGGTCCGTCGCAGGTCTCAGACCAGGCAGGATGCCCTGTCAGTAACAATAGTGCCTAACGGTGCTGCTCGTGGCGAGACACAAACCCATAGGGACTATCTCTTTCCTCCTCACAACAGCCCTAGGCAAGGTGCACACACCCAGTTCACATCCACGGACACCGAGGCTCACAGAGGCACCTGGCCCCAGGGGGCAGGCTATGACAGGTGACAAAGCAGAGGTTCAAACCCAATCTGAGTGACTCCTTCTGACAGAGCCACTCCATTTAAATCAACACCGGCCAATGGGATTATGTGCCATTTTCTTTCTTTTATAATTAAAAACTTTTCCCCTTATAGCAAGGATGGATTACTTGTGTTTTAAAAGGGAGTAACCAACCAAAGCATTTTAGATAACACGAGGTGGTATCTGGAATGTGATTTAAACTAATCTGGCTTTGAGAGTGATATAAATAAAGCAAAGTTGTCCGTGAACTGACCATTCTTGAAGTGACATATTGCATATAAGGCTCTTTACACTGTTCTCTCCCCTTGTGAGCATGTGTGAAAATGCACATGATCATTTAAAAAGGTCATTTAAATTTGACATTTAGAGAGTAATTAACTCTGGAGAAATGGCCCCGCAGCTGAAAGCACTTTGAGGTCGCCTGGAAGAGGCATTCCTTGTGGGCTCCTGCGTCTGCTCACCCTGGACCACAGGGCTCTCTCTGCATCCAAGAGAACACTCCGCCCCCACGTTGCCAGCCAAGCGGAGGCTGCATGTCCGGGTTCCCGAGGCCGCACGGCGGTTTTATGACGGAATTTGGAACCACATGTGGTTCACGTTCATCCAGGCAGGAGATTTGGGGAATCTCTTCTAAATGTTACCAGCAAAGGCTCAGGGGCTGCCCACGTCCTGGGACACCCAGATAATTGGGGAAGATGAGACCCTGACTTGCACATGATGACCGAGTGTCTGGAAGTGGCCCCTCTCCGCAGGCTGGGAGGGCCCAGGGCAAGCTGCTCCTGCCATTGCCTGGTGTGCCCTGGGAGCTCCACATGGCCTTCCAGACTCCCCTGAAATGAGGAGACCTCCCTGTTTACACCCTTCCCCGTCTACAACTGCTCCTTCCTCAAACAACTGGAATCACCTCTCTACTGGCCTTCATTATATTGAGCTACTGTCATTCATTTATTCAACAATTATTGAGCACCAACTGCATGCAGTGGAGTTACAGCATATAGGAAGCAGACAGATAGATGGACTAGGTAACATGAACAGCATATAATAGACATGATCCCGATGTTCTAGGAGCTTCTGATCCCCAGGGGGAAAAGGCAGTAATCAACCATTAATACTATTAATCATTTAATTGTGATTCTGACAAATGCTTTAGAGAAGTACCAGAGCTGTGAGGGCAGATAAGGAAGAACGTGGTCTGGTGGGGTGGGGGCATGCAGAGGAGTCACAGAGGGCTTCCTGGAGAGGAAGACGTCTAAACTGAGGTCTGGAGATTTAATGCATTCACTGGCCAAAGAGGGAAAGGGAGTTACTCTACACAAAGGAAACAGCATGTGCAAAGGCCAGAGGGAGCATGGCTTGTGGAAGGAAGTGAAGGAATACAGGGTGGACTGCGTAGTCTGAGGAGTATGAGGGGGAAGGAGATGGTAGAGATGGTTGAGAAGGGGCTGGTGGCAGATCATGAAGGAGCTTGAAGGCCAAGTTAAGGATGATGGAGTGCTCATGAGGTAGTATGAGTGTGTGTGTGTGTGTGTGTGTGAATGTGTTTGTTTGAGTGTGTGTGTTGATGTTATTC
Organism: Equus quagga; assembly: GCF_021613505.1. Classification (NCBI taxonomy): domain Eukaryota; kingdom Metazoa; phylum Chordata; class Mammalia; order Perissodactyla; family Equidae; genus Equus; species Equus quagga. Next base: position 110,002,426 of record NC_060267.1, read on the forward strand.
TTTTAAACCTAAAATGATAACTCTGGTGGCTGGGGGGCTGAGTGGATCAGATCAGGGCAAATGTGGATGTTGTAGGGCCTGGGCTATTCCATATGGCACATTTGTAGGAATTAGGAGAAGGCACTCTTCTGGGAAGACATAACCCTTAGGTAATGGAGCCTGGCCTGAATTTTAGCCTCCACTAACTCTGAGCGAGTACCCTTGTGCAGTGAACAACCTGTACAACTGTACACAATGGACATGGATTCTGAGGAATAGAGAAATCAGAAGGCTGTCAAGCATTTGTTGACAAATCTGCCTCCTCCACTTCAAGCACCTTGGAGTTCAGAGTTCTTGAGCACCATATTCATATTTATAACCTTAGTACACATAGGAGATGCTCCCAATGTTTGCTGAATGGATTATTCTTTGGCTGCCTTTTTTTTCTTTAGACTTTCTGTCTTCTTGTTCTTTTCTTCTAAATTCATACCAGCTTCCTGTTACTGCACACTTGCTAGGTGTCAGGAAGCACTCTGTTACACACTTTGCCTTTTTGGTCCTCCAAACATCTTATTCCCTGTCCATTCAGCAGAGACTAGGCCAAGGTCACATGGCTAGGAAGGCAAGCGGGGACCTTTCTAGATCCTCCAAAGGCAGGCCGTGCTGTGTGTGAATCAGTCAGGTCCTGGGGGCAGGGTTGGGTGGTAGTGGGGGGAGGCATACTTTCTGGTAAGGATTCTTGTGCTTGAATCTCTAAACTTTGAATCCTAGAACGTCAGAGCAGAAACGGACCATCAGGGGCCCCATTTTACAGATGGGCAACCGAGGCCCAGAGAGGGACCAGAAATTGTTCAAAGTCACCGAGTAAGTCAGAGGCAGAGCAGGACTAGAACAGGTCCCTCGACAGGTTTAGAAGAAGTCGACAGATCTCGGGATGGAGATGAGAAAGACCAAGGGAGCGCACAGCTCTGCAGGGGTGGGAGTAGCACAGGACACCGGAGAGTCCTCAGTGGCTTCTGGAAGGGAACAGAAGGTAGAGAAGACAGGACTTCCTCCAGGCGTGGCAGGTCTCTAAACTGGATTCCATTTGGATCCACGTGGCCACAGATTTTTCAGACACAAGTGGAATTTCTTGTTCTGGGCCTGGTCACTCTGGAGGCCCGAGGCCAACAGGCAGGATAGCCTTGGCTGACGGCATGCCGGGGCCGGCTGGCTCCCAGGGCGCTGGGTGAAGTCAGAGAGAAGGCCCGGTTCCCCGTCCCAGGGGCCCCGCCCAAGGTACCCTCTGCGGGCCCCTCCAGTGCCTGCTTGGGGTTTTCCTGCTTCTGGGCCTGCATCACAGCTCCTCTGCTGTCACGTTGCCTCGCGTCCCACTAGCATTGCCCTGGGCTGGAAAATCCCTGAGAGCCCCAGGCAGCCCGTGACCAGAGCGGCAGGAAACTGTGACACCCGAAGCACACAGGGGGTGGGGTTTATTCTCGGTGTGCGGTTGGGAAGGGTGGGGCCAGCCGGGGGTGGAGTGGGATGGGATAGTCAGGAGAGAGCAGAGGAATCCAAAAAGAAGGAGCCCCTCTGAGAATTTCCCACTGGTTTTCCTCCCGAGAGGGGGTCCTTTGCTTCCAGCCCCGGCATGGTCTCCCTGCCTTGGGTCACCATGGGGCCTCTTGGGGGACACCTTAGGATCCAGGGGCCAGCCCCACCATTCGGGGATCCCAACCTATAAAGCTTGGTAATAATAGCAATGACAGTCATATAAGTAATAGATGTCAATCAAGCACTTTCTAGATGCCAGGTTGTATGTATCTAGCACGGTGCCTGGCGCACAGAAGCCCTCAATAAACAGCAGGCGGGTTTTCCACACGTCCACCTGAAGGAGCAGGGATCAATCCCATTTTACAGACGGGGAAGCGGAGGCTCAAAGAGCATGCATTGTCTTCCCAACATGACACAGCTAGTCACTTGTCCACTGGCTCACAAGTACTTCTCAGGGCCCTGCCTCGATGGCAGCCACTGTCCCAGATGACAGGAATGGCGCCCTGCGCACAGGCCCTGCTCTCAAGTTCATTTGTGTCTGTGCTAGTGAAGGCAGTCCGACAGCGAACAAACAAGCAAATCCCTGAGGAAGGTGATGGCAGATCCGGATGGGAAGCAAGCAGGGCAAGGGGACAGGGAGTGGGGGTGAGGATGACGAGGGAAGGCTTCTTTTCAGAGGTGACGTTTGAGGCTAGGGCGGGATGGGTGAGAAGGAGACTGGGAAAGGTTGTTCGCAGCAAGCCCAGCAGTGAAAGCAAAGGCCCTGGGGTGGGAAAGAACCTGGTGGGTTTCCAGGAGGCCAAGGAGGGGCTGAGGTGAGTATGGAGGCACGCGCGAGGGGGACAGGAAGGAGAGCGGTGGGCCTGGGTCAGAGCCACCTTCTGCACCACAGGGCAAGGACACAGTTGTCCGGGGCTGTCAATGGCAGAGGCTGGATTTGAATCCGTGAATTCAGGCCTCCAGGGCGGGCCCAGGCTCCACCCCCTTGGGCCCAGGTCCTGGTCCTGATGCTGACCTGGGCGTGGGCAGGGCCTTCTGGCCGTGGCCCCATCTCCTCTGTGTTTCACAGGACAGTCAGAGCCACTCCTGTTTCCCAGCTCAGGAGCCTGTCAGGCCTGTGGGGGCCGCACAGAGCAACAGGGGCAAAACCTGTAGGACAATGGACAATCAGCCCAGGGAAGCAGCAGCCGTTCAGACCCAGGACTCTGCCCTCCTGGCTCCCCCGAGGCCTCTGGGCCTCCTCCCTTCCTCAACTTGCCATCCCCTAGCAGGAAAGTCAGCATTGGCGCAACCTGGGTTCAAGTCCTTCCCCCACTGCTTGTAAACAGTGGGACAGCGGGAAGGTCCTGTACTCACCTCTCTAAGCCTCACTTCCCTCCCCTGTGAAATGGGCTACTCCCTGTCTGCTCTCAGGGCTGGGGGGACCACAGAAAGCCTGCTCTGGGCCAAGCAGGTGCAAATTCTTTTATATGCCGAAACTCACTTTGTCCAGCTATCAATGACATGGGACAGGTTTTGTCATCAGAGTCAGCTTCGTGGGCATGTGGCCTGTGAGGTCACGCAGGGCCACCCTGTGCTTCAGAGGGCCCTACACTTGGTTTTATACTCAACCCTTGCCATCTTGAAACTCTTAATAACTTTTCCAACACAGGCCCTGCGTTTTCGTTTTGCACCAGGCCCTGCAAATTAGGTAGCTCGTCCTGATTATTATACATTCATTCGCATATTCAAGAGAGATTTATTGAGCCTGGCATGGTTTAAGGCCCTGGGGAGACAGGAGTGAACAAAATAGAATTCCCACCCTCGTGGAGTTTCCTTTGCATCACATGCCAGATGAGAGAACTGAGGTTCAGAGAAGGTAAGTTACCTGCTCCAGGCTACACAGTGAAGAAGGGGATGCCCACCTTCCAACTCAGAGCTCTCAACCCAATAGCATCCCCACTTCAGCATAAGGCACGAAAATATTTAACAGTACGCCACGCAGAGATATACCCAGTGTCCAGGCATTAATAAATTTAAATGTGCCACCTCATTCAGTGTGTTAAATCAGTTAATTACGACAGCCCCATCTTAGAGACGAGGAAGTGGAGGCTCAGAGAGGTTAGGTAACTTGCTCAGAGTCACACAGCTGGTAAGAAGCAGAGCCAAGATTAGGAACGCAAACGGCCGGGCTCCCAGGCAGGCTCCTAGCTACTCCAACACATCGCCTTTCAAAGTAATCATTCGGAAGATGGCGACTTTCATTGTTATTTTCATCACCATCATTTTCGTTTTTGTCTCTGGAGCCCCATGCACAAGGCATGACCTGAATCACTATGTTCGGAGTGGAAGGACCCACAAATGAATGAGGAGATTCATTCGACCTCTGCGGTGACGGCTCTGGCTGCCCTCCCCCGCAACCCCCCTGGATCTGCCGTGACTTATCCACGGCTGGACGCCCAGCCTTCTCTGTCTTACCTTGAGCCAGTGATGCAATCTCTCAGGGCTCAGGATGTAGAAAACAGGGTCGTGTCTTCCAGTAAACAGGCTGGCCCGAGGGGGTGGCGTGGGGAGGAGTGGTTCGCAGCGATGGTTATCACTGACTAAAAGCCTTCCTTTTCCTCCCTCCGAGATGACAGGGCTCTTCAGAGAGGCTCCCTCCCCAAAGGCTGTGCTGTTGAGAGGGTCTCATCCTGTCCCCGTGCTTGGGCCATCTGAGGAGCATGTCAGCTCCACAGGCGTTATGCACTGATGATTTCTAGGGCTCCGAAAGAGCACTTCCCACTATCCTCACTGATGTATGATGCCCCCGTCATCCATTTGTTATTCAACAAAGAGTTGTTGAGTGCCTACTAGGTGTCAGGCACTCTCCTAGGAACTGGGAATACAGCAGAGAATAAAACGGACAAAATTCCTGCACTCAGGGAGCTTATATTCTAGTCCAAGATACTTCCACTGGGAACTCTTTCAACTGGATGGCAGAGGTTGGGAATTTTATCTTGTTGGCTGCTGGATATTTTCTCACTCTTGTAAATATTCTTGAGTTTTGTCTAGGACACAATTAAGGTACTTTTTTTTTTTTTTTTAAAGATTTTACTTTTTCCTTTTTCTCCCCAAAGCCCCCCGGTACATAGTTGTGTATTCTTCGTTGTGGGTTCTTCTAGTTGTGGCATGTGACACGCTGCCTCAGCGTGGTCTGATGAGCAGTGCCATGTCCGCGCCCAGGATTCGAACTAACGAAACACTGGGCCGCCTGCAGCGGAGTGCGCGAACTTAACCATTCGGCCACGGGGCCAGCCCCACAATTAAGGTACTTTTTAATTGCTTCAGGAGGGAGAGTAAATCTGGCCCCTGTTACTCCATTTTGGCCAGAATCAGTAGTTCGCTTCTGTTAGTTTTTCTTTATGAGAAAGCCTCTAGGCCTGGGAAAGGCAAGACTTGAAAGGTCATCAGCTATTTATACCTGCATGTGAATGAGTTTAGAAGATCCTTTCTGAAGCATTGTGGTAATAGGAAATGAAGAACTGGAAGACATTAAAGTAGAAGGTAGGACTTAGGAGATAAACCAAAAATGCTCATATAGCCGTTATTTCATTAGAATTCATCACAATCTTGCAAGTCAAATGCTGCTATTCTCATTTTATAGATGAGGAAAGTAAAGCCTGGAGAGCCTAAATGACTGGCTCAAAGTCACACAACTAGTTAAGACCCAGAACTACTGACTTCTACCCTAGGGCTCCTCCTAACACACCTTGGGTCAGGTTCACCACCCAGCGAGGGAGGGCAACGGGCATCTTTGATCCCCAACGCTTGTGCTGACTTGGTTATTTCACACTTCGCTGACCTTGCCCTTGGGCTTCAAGCTGGTCTGAGAAATAGTTTCGGGCTTCTCAGGGACACAAGTCAGGACAGCTCATGCTCCCCGAGCAGCAGCTCCAGGATGAGAAGACAGAAAGAGCAATCTGAAGAGAACATCACTTCCGCGAGGGCAGGGACCACACGCATCCGTCTGCATTACCCCTGGGTCCCCAGCACCGGGAACAACACTGGACCCCCAGCAGGTTTTATTGACCAACAAAACACGGAGGAATGGGTTTGGGGGTTAAACTGACAATGAGGAACCCCTGCCTCACTTCTTCATCTATGAAACGGAGACAATCCTCTCTGCCTTTTCCTGTTGTTTTGATTCAGTGATAGAATGTGCAGTCCGCGACGCAGGGGTTTTGTCTGTTCAACCAACGCACTGCTTTATGCCCAGCTCTCAAACAGTGCCTGTCACACACTAGGTGCTTAAGAGATCTCTGCCAGGTGAACGGATGAGAGTAAAACATCTAGGTGTCAGGGAATGTGTGCGCCCAATAGCACCCACCAGAGCATTGTGGGAAGAGCAAGGAGTTTGAAGTCAGTCCTGAGTTTGACTCCTACCTCTGCCACTTATTAACTGTGTGACCTTGAAAAAGTCTCCGAGCCTCAGTTTCCCTAGGACATAGAAGGAAGAGAGTCCTTGTCTCTACAGCAGGGTGGCCCGAGGATGAAGTGAGGTCATGCACATAAAGAGCTTAGCGTGGTTCCAGGAACCCGGGAAATGCTCCGAAGTTGTTAAAGTTCTCATATGCCTAAGAGTGAGGGTGCATTTTTTTTAAGAGCCATTTTTCTCCAAAAGGACTTGTATCCCGGGATTCCCCTCAAAGACCCCAGAGGCTGTTCCCCTGAAAGAAGAGGCTACATGGAAAGTAAATTCCTATCAAACCTCCCACTGGCCGCTCCGTCCCCTCGAGCCTGCGGGCCAGGCCGCATCCTGCCTGGAACCGGCTTGATCCTGATGCGGCTGGACAAGCCGTGGGGCACCAGGCTCTGCTTGGCTGCCCTGGTCTCCCACAGCCCTTTGAAGTTGGGATATGCCTTTTCTTGTCTCGTGATTGTCCGGGCCTCCAAGCGAACAAGCAGCCCGTTCCCACATCAGGGTGAAGTGGGTGCTCAGAGATCTTCAGTGCAGATAGTGAGTGAAATCTAGTCCTCCAGCAAAGGCGGCCAGCAGATAAAGTGACCGTCCCGGGCACCGCCATCCCCACTGAGGCCCGTCCACCCTCACTGAGGGATCTGGTCCAGGTCTGGGTCTCGGCCGACTCACAGGTTGGAGTTCTGGCCTCAACTCTTTGGATCTGTGGAAGCCATAAATATGTGTCCATTTTTGCCTTAGAAACTTTGGTCATTATCAAGGGAAGATCCTGTGGCTTTGAAAAGAATGACGAATGAGGCTGATCTTCCTGTGAACTGCAAGGCACAAGCACAGAAGAGTGATTAGACAGGCCTCTGACGCCGGGAGGACGGGAAGAGCAGAGGATAAAGTAGGTAGGGAGCAGGCCACAGAGAGAGCTCTCAATCCGCGAAGCAATTAGGATGATATTTGACAATAAGGAGACTCCAGACCTAAGTGTCCATATCTTTCTTTGGACATTCAAAATTCCTACCCAAGTTTGAGTTCACTCACATCCCACTTCTTTGGAGAATTTTCTGGAGCTTAAGTTTCTCCTAGCCTCACTACCCCATGGCTCTCCTCCCCATCTGCTCCTCTCCGTGCAAGCTTTCCATAATACATGTATATGTGTGTGTCTGTAGCTGGCTGGTGTGCTTTTATTCCTTCCTTCATTCATTTGAAAATAGGCAGTAGAGTCCAATGGTTAGGGATACACATGGCAGCCTGATGGCTGGAGGTCGCTCTGACTCTTCCTAGCTGTGGGAGCTCAGGTAAGTTACCCACTTATTCTGTCTGCTTCAGCCCTTTCGCCTCTAAAATGGTCATGACAGTACCAACCTCGCAAGGCTGGGTGACAGTTGGCTAAATGAATACCCACAGAGCATTTACAACAGTGCCTGGCACATAGTAAGCACCCGCTACCTAAGACACTGCTCTTATTCTTTTTTGGCAAACATTTATTGAGCATCTAATTTATGCCGAATACTGTGTGCATAAATATTACTGAGCTTACGGAGATGAAAGATAGAAAGACAATGACTGCCGTCCTGGACTCACGCTTCCGACTCCACACCGACCTTTGGTAATTTCCCTTCTTTATCCGCGGAAAATGTTTACTGATGAATTCATGGAAGGGGGATGACGATTCCTTCCCTGATCAGAGCTTGAACTGCCAGGGTCCCTCCTGCTTCGCGCGCACCATCTTAGGGCCCAGGGGACCTGCAAAGGCTCTACCACGTACCCGCCAAGGTATTTCTCCTCCCCTGAGCCTCACTTTCCTCGGCTGTAAGATGGGGGTGGATTCTGCCTTGTAGGGTTTGGAGGGCAAAACAAATGAGGTGGGGTCATGGAGACATCATGGAGCCTCAGACGCCCCGCAGAATCTGAAGAGCGAGGACGGCCTCCCTTAACTCCACGGAGGGCTTCCGCAGAGGCCAGGGACAGCCTCTCGGGCCCTGACTCAACAGCACACACAAGCGCCGAGTGCAGGGTCTCCGTCACCTCGTCAATAAACAGTTCATATGGCAGGAGTCAGAATTCTTACAATTGCAGGCAACAGAAACTCCTCTCCCACAGCCTAGGCAAGAAGGAGAAATGTGGGTGATGAATCTGGGGGTAACTCATGTAAGCACAGGAAAAGCAGAAGAGTAGCCAGGCCTCAGGGCAGCTGAGGGGCATCTTTCTCTTGCTCACTCTGTCTGTCTGTCTCTCTCTGTCTGTCTCTCCTACCTTTTCTCTGCCTGTCAGTTCCCCGCGAGGGAAGCCCCCACTTCAGCCCCTGAGAATGTCTCGCTCTGTCCTGTCACCACACTTAGCACTTTTCTTGTGCACTGGCCCAAATGAATGTCATTTCCCCACCAGACTGTAAGCTCCCTAAGAACCAGATGATGTCAGATGCTATTTTCCTTCTTCTCTCTTTCCTCTCACCCTGCCCATCACACACAGGATGGCAACATCAAGGGCACTGCTAGTCACATGGTCATGGAATGTCCCAGATGAGGGAAGAGAGGGAAAGACTAAGGAACAGAGACAGAAAGCGACTTGCCCAAGGTCACACAGCTCAAACTAGACTCCAAGTCAGATGCTCTGCATTCTCTGATGGCCTTCCCTCTCCCTAGGGTTAAAGGCTCTGGTGGGGTCTCGTGCTCACAAGGAAACCTCAGCAGAGCCCAGTGGCTTCCTACCTCCCCAGGCTTATCTCATACATTCTACGCATCTTCAAGGTGGCTGTTATTTTTATTGTTATATTTATAGTTGCCTGAGGCGCCCACACTGATCCACTTCCCTCTCATTAGAGATAAGGAATTGTCGACTCTGCATTCCAGCCGGGGTGGCCGTCTTTCCCGAATCTGCCTCAGCACCCCCACCAGAGCTGCTGTGCAGTTCCCTCTGCCTGGACCGCTGCCTGTGTTTGCTGGGACTGCTGGAACAAAGGGCCACAGACTGTGTGATTTAAACGACAGACACTTATGGTCTCAAGTTCCAGAGGCTGAAGGTCTGAGATGGAGGTGCCAGCAGGGCTAGTACCTGTTGAGTGAGGGACACTATTCCAGGCCTCTCCCTCAGCTGCTGGTGATTTGCTGGCAACCTTCGCCGTTCCCTGGCTTGTCCCGCATCTCTCTATCTCTGCTTCATCTTCCCAGGGCATCCTCCCTGTGCGCATGCCTGTCTCTGTGTCCAAGTTTCCCTCTTCTAAGGACACCAGTCATATTGGACGAGGGCCCACCCTACTGGCCTCATGGGAACTTGATTACCTCTGTAAAGACCCTATTTCCAAATAAGGTTGCATTCTGAGAATTCCAACATCTTTTGGAGGTGACACAATTCAACCCATAATGAGCACCATTCTCACTGCCTCCCCCACCCCAGCCAGACAACTCCTGCTTGTCCTTCCTGTCTCAGGCACCCGTCTCTGAACCCTGGCCCACACCTGGCCCTGTGGGCTGCCCGCACGTACTCTCCCGTCATATCTGTTGTGGATCTTTGTATCTGTGTGTGTAACGATCTGGTCAGTACCTGTGTCCCCCTCAGACTCTCCGCTTCATGAGAACAAGAGAGTGACTGTTCTGTGCACGGCGGCAGCCCCAGAACCCAGGCCCTGGGCTATTAATAAAGCATATCAATAAACGCCTGTGGCCGGAATGAATGAACTATTGAGAGATTCATCTCTGCTAATCACAAAAATGCAGAGGAGCTTCTGAGCAAGGGCTGCAGAGGCACCGAGGGCCAGATACCCCCCTCCCCCGCTCCTCCCCCACCGTCCTTTGACTAGTGGTCAGTGCCACACCCTCCCACCCAGTGCCCCTGGGAGAATCCATCTCCGCAAAGCTGTGCAGGGAAGGCCTCCTGAACCTCAGGGAGGCTGGAGGGGAGTCAGAAGGGACCATATAGTGAACAGCTCTGAAACCAGACCCCTGGCATCGGGCTGGGGGGCAGGTTCAGGAAAGGTAAAGGTGCTTTAAAATTCAAGGGGCCCAAGGGAGCATCGCCTTTCAGGAAAGCACTCTAGTGGGTAAGGGGCCAGGTGTGCCCCAAGCTCCGAGTACCCAGGGTTGCTGTGCCAGCACAGCCTGAGAAAGGTGACAGGGCAGACGGTGCTGGATACCCTCTGCTCCAGGGACCATTCTGGGCTCACCTGATGGAGAGGCAGATTTAACTTTGGTGGCCTCACTTTTCCTTGTGTGAGTGAGGAGATCAAGGGACCTTCCTCTGGCTCAAGTGAGCAACTCCCCCCCACCCCCAGCTCCCTCCCCCCCACCCCCCACCAAGGAATGCCAGCCTGCACACTTCCCCGGACCCCTGGGAAACACCTCATAGGCAGCAGAATCCCTAAGGGGAAAATGAAAGCCTCCCCAAACCCAGCCCAGGATGAGGGCCGAGCTGGAAAAAGTGACTTACAGGCCCGTCACCGCGTTTTTCCCCAGTGAAAGGCTGACTCATCGCAACAGGCCCGGGCTGGCTCGGACTCGAGCCGGTGGCTTGGAACATGCCGGGACAGTGAATGCCTTGTCTGAAAGGCTGGTCCGTGAGAAGCCACAGGTCAGGGGAGCCAAGGCCGCTGCCCCGGGAAATGCCCGCACGCAGCCATGGGAGCCCAAGGGAGCAGGGTCGGGGCCCTGTTCTCCTTGTCCCTCCAACTCTCCTCAGGGGCCTGGGACGGCATGCACTGGGAAAGGTCCGGAGAGGCCCTAAGACCCCAGGGAATGAAGTCCTACTATCAGGAGGCATGAAGGTCATGGTGCTCCCTCCCCATAGGAAATGCAATGGAAAACTACACTGCACTGAAAATCAATGTGGAGAAGCCCAGGAAGGTCTTGATTTTCTCCATGAGATTATCTCAATTCTTTCCTTTGGAATATCGAGAAGAAACTATTTTCCAATTCGAGGGAAGATGGATGGGAGCTGGGGCTGCTTTCCTAGTGCCCTGAGCACGTGTCTAGTCTGCCTATTGGGTAATTCAGCATGAGGCACAGAGTTCCGAGTCTGTCTCTGATGGACCCACCCAGAGCCTCTGCCCTCCTCATGCTACTGTCCATGTTGACATCCAAGGCTCTTTGTCAAGGACTTTTGAGTCTTATGTGGGTTTAAACCCTGACTGTGCTATCTGCTTGCTGTGTGACCTTGGGTAAGTCACTTGATCTCACTGAGTCTCAATTTCTGACTCGTAAAATGGAAACTACACAAGATAATGTATGCATAGTGCCTAGCACAGTACTTAGCACAGGGTCTGGCACATATACTAGATCTCTTGTAGCTTCTCCTTTTATCCCCTACAAAGCTTGTTTCAGGAAAGAATCTCATCAGTCATTTACACTTGAGTGTGAATAAGCACCCATTAGTGTCATTCCTTTATTTCATTTCAACTTATTCAACAATGCTCGTGCACCTGTCATAGACATGATTTGAGCTAGGTGCTATATACTTTACAGATAGAGTTTTCTTTTCATCCTCACAACAGTCTCTACAAGATCACTAATAGCCCCATTTGGTGATGGGGGAAACTGAGACTCAGGGAGGTGGAAAAACCTTCCCGAGGTCACAGAGCAGAGCCTAGATTCACTCATTCATTCAGGAAACATGGACTGAATTTCTGCTCTGTCTCAGGCTGGGTACTAGGGGCAGAGCAGTGAATGAGTCGGGCCCGCAGCTTAAGACCCTCATGGACTGCCAGGTGTATTTGTACCCTTTTGTCAGTGCTGTAATTGTTAAAGTCCCTGTTAAAAGCTGGCACGTTTGGGCAGGGACAGCCTTCCCCCTCCTTCCAGTAGCCTGCTGGGGGAGCCGCCTTCTTCCTAGTGTGCAGGACCAGCCCTGCCCAAGGCTGAGCTGAGAAACCGAAAAAACCTCCAGCCTGTTCTTTCCACATGGTCTCCTGGGGCTCTGCTGCGCGCAGATTTCCAAGACTACCTCCCAATTCCATTCCTGTCCTTCTTTTTACACTTCATGATATAATATATATTATAGAAACCACATATGTTAATTGTAAAAAAAAAGAAAAGAAAAGAAAAGAAAATATAGACAAGCAAAAATTCTCAAAGTAGCCATAACTCTAAGTCCTACTAAGATGGTTAAAATTGTGTAGTATTGTCTGCCAGACCTTTCTACTATGCAAATAGAATACGATTAATAATGATAATAACAATAATAAGGATAACACTAATTTTAGCTCACCCTGACACGGAGCTGCTTCTCTGCCAGATACTATTCTAAGCATCTTAGACATTTTAACTCATTTCACCCTCACAACATCTCAGTGAGCTGATTATATTGCCCTCATTTTACAGGTGTGGCGATTGAGGCAGAAAGAGAACATTTACAAGTATACACGTTGTTCTTTATTTTTAAAAGGAGATCATTGTAAACATACTGTTTTGTGACCTACTTTTTTCCCTTAGTAAATAAATAATAAATATACTTATTTATAATAAATATGTAACATAATTAAATATACTATAAATAAAATTATGTTATAATATAAATATATAATAAATACTCAACATACTTTTTCATATTTACTATTCCAGCATTTACACATACGCTAAGTTATTCAACCAGTCTCCTGTAGGCCATTTTTCTGATTTTCAGTTTTTTTACTATGAGTGACACAGAGATGGCCAACCTTGTAGCTTGATCTTTGAACATCTGAATACTAACTCCTTTGGGCTAACTCCTGGAAGTAGAATCACTTGGTCTCAAGATGCACATGTCCCAAGGCTTCTGACTTCTCTTGCAAACCGCCTCCCAACCAGGCAGCTCTCCTGGGTTGCTAAGGAATATGAACCATCACAGCCCCGTGGAGGACAGTTTTGGTGATACCCATCAGAATGACAGATGCTTATGCCACCCAGCCAGCAATCCCATTGCTGGGAGTATCCCATGAATACCGTGATACACATGCAAAATGACATATGTTTAAAATTAATCATTGCAGTGCCGTCGGTAACAGCAAGAGATCAGAAATAACCCAACTGTCCATCATGAGGAACTGGTCAAGTAAATGATGGTATATCTACACAATGAAATACTATGCAGGCTTAAAAAAAAATTAAAAGCCTTTCTATGTATGTGTGAGGAAAGCTCCCCAAGATAGAGTAAGTTAAAAATAAGTGCAGACTGGTGTAAAAAGCATACCAATTTTTAAAACATTTTTATTTATTTATTTATTTCTGCTTTTTCTCCCGCAATCCCCCCCAGTACATAGTTATATATATATTTTTTTAGTTGTGGGTCCTTCTAGTTGTGGCATGTGGGATGCTGCCTCAGCATGGCTTAATGAGCGGTGCCATGTTCGCTCCCAGGATCTGAACAGGTAAAACCCTGGGCCACCAAAGCGGAGCGCACAAACTTAACCACTCGGCCACCGGGCTGGCCCACATGCTATTTTTGTATGAAAAAAAGTCATATGATATAGCCCACATTCGTATTTGCATGTCTAAACATAAATAACCTCTAAAATAAGTTACAACAGTGACTACCCGCCTACTCGTGGGTGACTTTTGTGGGACCAGAGGGACCAGGACGACAGGGGATGAATGAGGACAGGGGAACAATTTTTTTCACTGACCACTTTTTACGTTTTTAGATTTTGAAACCATCCTGTACTTCTATTCAGAAAATTAGTCTTAAAAAATTGCCTTCAAGGCATTGTTAAAATTTTTTAAGCGTGATAACACCATTGTAGTAACTTTTTTTAGGATACTTACCTTGGAGAGACATGTATTGAAATATTTAAAAGTAAAATTATCTGATGTCCAGAGTTACTTCAAAATAACATAGGAGCAAGGGAGTAGATGGGTGTATATATTACAGATGAAACTGGGCGTGAATTGAGGGAGTTCATTATACTATTCCATCTACTGTTGAAAAAATCATTTATTATGAAATTCACATGAAATTCGCCATTTTAGAGTGAACGATTCAGTGGCACTTGGTACATTCACAATGCTGTGCCATCGCCACCTCTTTCTGGTTCAGAAATATTTCCATCACTTTAAATTAAAACCGCTGGACCCAGTAAGCAATTTTTCCCCAGTTCTTCTTCCTTCAGCCTCTGGCAACCACCAGTCTGTGTTCTATCACTATGGATTTATCTATTCTGAATATTTCATACAAATGGAATCATACAATATGGGACTCGGTGCCTGACTTCCTTTCCTGGGCACCACGTTTCCGAGGTTCATCCGTGTTGTAGCATATATCAGTACTTGATTCCGTTTTAGTCTACTGTATATACATACACCACATTTTGTTTATCTGTTTGTTTGCTGATAACATTTGGGCTGTTTCCACCTTTTGGCGATTGTGAATAGCTGTCGTGAGCGTGCATACGGAGTACGTATTTTCAATTCTTTGGGGTATCATACCAAGGAGTGGAATGCAGGGTTATAGGGTAATTCTGCGTTTAACTTTTTGAGGAACCACCAAACTGTTTTCCACAGTGGCTGAACCATCTTACGTCCCCACGAGCAACATACGAAGGTTCCAATTTCTCCACATCCTCGACGACACTCATTATTTTCCGTTTTGTTTTTTCTTTATTACAGCCATCCTAGTGGGTGTGAAGTGGTATCTCATTGTGGTTTTGATTTGCATTTCCCTGATGACTAATGATGTTGAGCATCTTTTCATGTGCTTATTGGCCATTTGTATATCTTCTTTGGAGAATCCCTACTGATGTTCTCTGACCATTTTTAAATTGAATGGTTTTTCTTTTTGTTGTGTCTGCTTACTTCTGTATACCTTTTAAATTCTCCATAGTAAAAAAAGATGTAAAAATAGCAGATATTTTATTAAAAACTTTAAGAAACACATTTTTTTTTTTTCTGGAAAGGGAGTAGCCTTCCCACTTTTTCCCCCTTGAATTCCCCAGAGAACCTTGCATAATCCCTACCTCCATATACCATCATAATACGATCTCAAAAAAAAAAGCATTTGCTCTTCAAACAAATAAACAAGCACAAGTTCCTTCCGTTTCACCGTCTCAAAGCAGAGTGGAGGGTCGGAGAGAGGGGCGGGGACTTAGAGTAGCAGAGGCTGGCTGTCCCCATCACTCTGGCCACAGCCAGAGGCTGACCCCTACCTGCCAGCCTAGTGAGTCATTCCCTGACGTCCCACCTCAATGTCTTTGCTAAGATTCCTCCGGGAAGGGAGGGCCCCATCTATAGTGGAAGAAACCTTCTGGGCCCCCATCCAGCCACATCACAAGACTGGATGGCCCCGCCGCGAGACAAGCATGTCAGTGGCTTCCATAGCCGATGGGCGAGGCCACACCGTCTCATGTTCTGCTGCGGTAGTCGGGCCAAACAGATGGCGTGGGATAAACAGGGGGTAGTGCTGGGGGAGGTGAGGGGTGGTTTGGAGTGGCCTCAGTCTCCCTCTGGATTCTAGAGAAAGAGCTGGGCAAGGTGAAGCCCATGGCTGTTTGTGATGTTTTTTAGCAATGCAACTCCTGTTCAAACAAACCATCATGACGTATGAGACAGAAAAAGGAGGCTGCTCCAGCCAAAGAGGGGGTGAGACGCCCAGAACCTTCCCTCCCTCCATGCCACGTGGCACCCCAGGGGATTCTGGGTCTTGGAAGAGCACCTCGATCCCGTTAACACATAGCCTTTATACGAAACCACTTGGGAACTCAATACATTCTGTCTCTATGAGCTCGCAGGGGGCTCCAGAAGCCCGAGGAGGAGCCTGGCAGCACGTCCAGCTCCAACCTGAGGGCCTGGCCCCATTCCACAGAGCCAAGTGGCCTCTTCTTACCCCTCACCAGCCAAGGACTGGGAGACGGCCAAAGGCTGGAGAGATGGGCCCGGGTGCGGGCGGGCTGAAGCAGTGGACAGGGACGGGAGCTGCAGGGGCCTGGTCTCCCAGCTTGCCCAGCTTCCCTTCCAGCAAGGGAGCGTGGGCCTCAGCCCCGGCCTCCCCCGAGCCCCCAGATGTGCCTCGCTCCCGGTGGTCCACGTGTAGCTCCTGCCCCTCCACCTCTGCCGCTCCTCCCCTAGAGAGAGTGAGAAAAGGAATGCCCCTCCTGCAGAACACTTCAAGACACCATTTCCTCAAACCCAGATTCTGGTTCCCAGCACGGTCAACCTATGGGGGCCCCCAGAGACCCCGACAGTCCTGCCAGGTTAGTTCTTTACCTAGAGAATTGGCCCGTTTTGACTGTGGGATGGAAGGGGGGCACTTGTAAGGAAGCAATAAAGAGTAGGGCAAATACAGTCAGGCGCCGCATAATGACAGACAGACCGTCGGTGACAGACCGCACATACGCTGGTGGTCCCGTAAGGTATGTACCATCCAGCCTAGGGGTGTGGCAGGCCATGCCATCTGGGTTTGTGTGAGCACACTCTGTGATGTTCACACAATGACGAAATCGCCCAACGACGACTTCTCAGAACGCGTCCCCATCGCTACGCGCCCCACGACTGAAGTTTTACTCTGAGCTTCAGTTATCTTGTCCGGGCACTGACGGGGGTCACAGTGACTCCTCCACAGGGCTGTTCTGAGGATTAAATGAGATAGTGCAGGTCCCAACCCAACCTCACAGCAGCTCAGGTTAGAAGTAGTCCATACCAGAGAAAGGGCATGGCTCTGTCCTTCATAGGCTGTGTCACCTCAGGTGAGGCATTTCCCCTCTCTGAGCTCGTTTCCTCATCTGCAAAAGGGGCATATTAATATTTCCCTTGCACAGTTGCTATAAGAAGTAGAGACAATTCACACAAAGTGATTACTATAGTGCCTGGCATAGGGAAAGTACTCAAAATATGGTAGTAATTATTACCAATTACTAATTTATTGCAATTATGACTATTTTTACTATTATTATTACTACTATATGTACTATTATTTAGCGAGAAGGGCAGTGTGGTTTTGCAGTTAAGCACACAGACTCTGAAGCCAAATTGCCTAGGCTTAAATTTCAATTCACCAGTGGAGCTGTGTGACTTTATGCAAGTTACTTAACCTCTCTGTGCCTGCATTTTGTTAACCATATAAGGGGAATAATTATACCTACTTCATGGAGTTGCTGTGAAAATTAAGTTACTGTATGTGGAGAGCTTTGAAGACCATCTGGCAAATAGTAAGTGCTACAAACATGTTTGCTGTTAGCAGTGATAGTATTTGTATTATTACTACTATTATTAACAACCAGATTCTGAAATCGTTCACCTTGGATCCGATTAAGGAGAGTCACAATTAAACATATTCGCTATCTCGCTAATGGTTTAGTGACTCTGAAGCTGTGTGACCTTAGACAAGTTACCTACCCTCTCTGAGCCTGCTTTTATTTATCTACAAAATGTGAATTATAATAGTACTCCTAATGGTCCTTTTTGGTGGTGAGGCTTCGTTAATGAGCGATGACCCGTGGGAAGCGTCTAGCTTCTAGTTAATTAGGCTCTTGTCCCAGGGCCCTGCTCTGCTCCGGCTCCCTACCGCACCCGGGCCTGCCTCCCGGCCCTGCGGGAGAGCGCTCGGATTCCCTCCCGCTGGGCGCGGCGGGGGGGCTGCCCGGCGCCCGCTGCCAGGCTGTTCTGGGGGCCGCGGGCCGGTGGCCTTGCCCAGCTTCCCCGGGGATCGGGTTTCTGCTGACGCGGTGCCAGGCACGTCTGCTTCCAGGAACCGGCAGCCGCATTTAGCCGCGGGCCGCACATGAAAGCGCTGCAGTCGGAAACGTGACGTTGTGTCAACAGGCGAGGCGGGTCAGCGCGGGGTGAGCCCAGCCCGGCAGGCCCGGGGCTCCCGCCCTGTCTGCGCGCAGCCGGGCCGCAGCCTCGCGCCCCTCCTCCCGCCGGCGCTCCGGGCCCCGCGCTCGCACCCCCCTGTGCACGGAGGTCTCCCGGTGCGGAGCGGGCGGGCGACAGGCTGGGGGACAAACCCTCCCTCCGCGGCGCCCTCTGAGCCACTTGGAACCTGCTGCCGCTGGGCTAGAAGGAAGGTCAAGGGCAAACCAGAAGCAGACACAGACAGGAGGCAGGGGGGCAGCGGCCGCCCGTGGGGCTGCTGGAGAGGGGCAGACTCCAGGAGGGGCATTCTGGGGTGACGATGTGCTGAACCCGCAAGACCTTTTATAGTGCAGGTTGCTCCAACCACTTCCTTCTGGCCCCGCAGCTACGCCCTGAGTCACGGCCCAGCAGAGAGCGGGGCATGCAGATTCCCTCTTGATGTCAGCCCCATGCTCATCCCCGGGATAGACTTGACGTGCTAAGGTTTTTACCGGAAAAGTCTAGCAAGAAAACCCTAGCAATTCAGAGTCTTAGCAGGCAGGAGAGCTGGCCCTGAGAAGCTGGAGAAAGAGGGACTGACAGAATGTGCCATCTGCCTGCTATAGGACAGTGAGGAGGGCTCACAATGTTCTTTTACCTCGTCACAAACGGGCGTGGAGGGGGAGATGACAGACCACTCAGCTCACTGAGTCCTGGTCCGGGGCTCGTTCCACGACTCGGTGCTGCCTGGGGACAACTGTGCCTTTTCCACCGTGCGTTCTATGTCTCACACAAGCCAGGCAATGCTTGCTCTCGCCTGTGGGCTCATCGGGAGAGAGGGAAGGTGACATTTGAAGCAAACAGTTTTGAGGGGCAGGTGGTGCCTTCCCCCGGCTGAGAACTCCCTGGGGACAGGTTCCCCGCATGGGCTCCAGATGACCACAGGGTTCTGGAAGACTCGGATGCTTTGAGATCTGGAGCATGACAAGCCAGGCGCTGGCCGTCAGGAAACATCAGGACACCTCTGAGGGAGAAGGGGAGAGGCAAAAATACTCAGCCGGGTCATTTCCCATGAAATTTTTTCTTTTTTTCCTAAGAGCACTTGACTAAGGAACGGTAATGTTCATTCACGCACAAACACACCCAATGAGAGGAAGTCCAGGAAGGATGTAGAAAATAATTATGGAATGTTGCCTTCAGCAGCAAGAAGACAGGATATGGCAAATCCATCAGACCTTGCTAGACTCGAAAAAGTTAGACTGCCTTGGCAAAGAGATGTGCTCCCCGGCATAATTATTATTGCATAATAACCCATTAAATCTTTTCTCAATGTGCCTCCCCCTCCAGCAAGCCCCCCAGACACGAAGGCCCACAATTTCATACTTGGATTTTCTGTCAAGTTCTAAGGACCATGACAAAAGTAGACTGGGGGAAAAATATACTTTTTGCTCAAGTCTGGAAGGAGGCATCAGATGATTGTGATCCTCTGGCAGTGGTTAGTCAAAGAAAAAGATTAAACAAATATTTACCTACTAAATTGACTAAGCTTATTCTGTCTGACTGAATACCAGGCACGTGGAAAGCTGAATGAAATGACACAAGATTAACTAGTTGTTGCCTTCAGCCAAAAGAGAAGGGCAGAAGGAGACAGCCACATCACACGATGGGGTTATTTTTAAAAAACGCAGAAGACCATCTTTCTCTTCCACAGGAAAAGGATTATTTTATTAAGTATTTTAAAACAACTACTTAACATTGACTCATAGATAAAAATATTTACAATTTTACACCTTCAGGAAGGTTCCAAAATATAAACACTGTACCTCTCCCTAGAGAAAAAAATTCTTCTCTTCAAAAACAGGAATACATTCATTTTTCTCGCTTTGTAGATCAAGTAATTATACAAATAAACATCTGAAACATTTTCCTTTTTAATATATTTATATAATATATATTTATAACAGTTTTACAAATAAAGGCAATGACGTTATACCAAAATAAAAACAGGAAAAGAAAAAGTTAAACCACAATCGGCGATCAAGCATAGTGCATTTTTTGAAACGCTGGTGCAGGGCTGGCTGGACAAGTCAGAAAACAAGTACTCTGGACCAAAAATAAAACTTCTTTGAAGGAGACAGAATCGTTTTTAGCCATCAGGCCACTCCAGATGCTGCCGGGCGAGGGGAATCAGCCTGCAGAAAGGATCTTGCTGTGCCAAGGGCCTGTTAGGTCTTTAAGAAGCTAAGCTTGGTGGAAAGGAGTTTGGAGATAGAACTGAAAACGGACTCCAGCTCTGCTTGTTGAAGGCAGCAATTAGTTACTTGGCTGGATGCACTTTGGGGTGCTGGGAAATAGGCGTCTGGACCTCTCCGACCGTGGTTTGGTTCCCTGGACAGCAAGACTGTTTCTAGATGAGACCTAGAAACAGGTGCCAGAGGCCCCAGGGACTCCTCCCTCATTCCCTGGCAGCTCGGCTTGTACCAGGGGGCCCAGTTCCTCGGTAAGCTAACCACGAAAGCCTGAGGAGGGAACTACATTCTCTTTATTCATCCGAGGCAGGGGTGGGGAGCAGACCTGCGGAAATCTCCCCAAACCACTGCCGTGCTGTGCCAGTGTCTGCTACCTCACCACTTTGCAGAAAGCTCAGTCTGGGTGCCCTCTCCCTGTATGGTGACTCACTGAGACAATAAAAGGGAGAAGGGTGGGGTCACAAGAGCTGGCTGGGAGCTGCACTCTGGAAAGCCCTCTTTTGAAAGTACCTTTTTCTCAAAGCCACAAGACCCAGCTCCCAAAGCGAAGACTGACTCACACACCAAGAGTCTGAAGCTTTTGGAAATCCAGCTGTTTTGTATCAGAGGGGGCTATTCTCTGGGTGGGGAAGAGCCCAGAGGTCTGCTACAAGCCCCCAAACCTCCCGATGTCAGGCAATCCTTCATGTCTTCCCTACGCCAAAAGGAGCCTCAATGTCCTATACCAACACACGATGTGCACGCACGCACGCACACACACACACACACCCCGAATTTTCTCTCCATGCCTCAGATTATCTCGGCACACACACGGGAACAATTTCGCTGCACTCACAAACACATTTTTTTTTTGGAAGTAGGGAGGAAGGAAAGCGAAGCAACAGGATCCCCTAAAGAGTTTAGTCTTTGGTTTCTAAGTTTAAAGGGGGGATCTGCTTCAGAGCTTGGAGCAGGGCAGAAGAGTCGAGGGCCGGATGGCTGGGCAAGGGAGAAGGGAGTCTCTGGGGCATGAGCAAGGGGGCCGAGATCTTGTCTGGGTTCATGAAGCTGGTGAGGGCTGCAGCGGAGGCGTTGAGGCCCGGGTACAACACTGGGACCGAGGTGGGGTACCAGCACTTCTCCAGCATGGGCAAGTAGGCAGTTGCTGAGGGTGGGATCAGGTAGAAGGGCAGGCAAAAGGGAGGCTGGTGCGGGTGTGGACCCAGGAACGGGGAGCTCATCAGGTCACTGCCAGTGAAATGGCCTTCATCATCTGAGAGCTGCATTCTGCTCTTTTTTGTGGGGGGTTCTTCAGATTCTTGCTTAATAGCACCAATCCTTTCTCCCATGGTGAACCTGCGTCCATGATCGCTCTTGAAGTATGGTTGCTCACCGCGCAAGTCACCCTTCTCTGATTCTCCTCCATAGCCGCTGTCTGTGTCCGTGTCACTGCCACTCTGCTCCCCACTTGAGTGAGGGAAAGTCCGCTGGATGACTGGCACACAGTTTTTCCCAGGGCCTTCGGAGCCGTTGGCCAGGGAGCTGGGTTTCTCCTTGAAGTCCATCACTTTGGGAGCCGGGTCTGCCGGCTTCCTGGAGGTACCACCCTGCAGCAGCTCCGAGACCACTCGGTGGAGGTGAGTGACGAGCTGTGAAGACTTCAGGTCCCGAGTGTTCTCATGCTTCGCCAGGTACTGAAGCACCTCCCGGGCACACGTCTGGAAACCTGAGCAGAACATCTCTTGACCTGCTTCAACATTTCTCCCCGACAGCTCACCTGGATCAACAGAGATCCAAAGGAAGACATTTCAGAAGGCCCTGTGGTTCACCTGGCGACCTATACTGCAAAGACCGGGAGCTTGCCTTTTTATTAATAGCATTTGCTCATTTATGTTCCTAACTCCAAAAGTAATATGACCAGAGAAAATTTGGATTACACTGAAAAGGATAAAGAATAAACTAAAAATCATCCATAATCCTACCACCCAGAGAGAAAATAGGATTGTAAGGGCTGCATAGTATCCCATCATATAAATAGACCATAATTCATAGAGACGGGCTATTTCTCCTCTTGTTGAATTTATAGACTGTTCGGAGTTTTCATTATAAGCAACACAGCAATGAACATCCTGATATGTTCTAAGTCAGAGCCAATTTATAGAACTCAATTGCACTGTAGCAAGATGGACAGAGACCAGACAGTCATAAAATGAGATAAAGAATGAACAAGATCACCTGAAGTAAGCTTATTTTCAATGATTTATAAAAGCTGCAGTCATGCTGTAAGCTTTAAACTCAAAGGCTGTTTCTAAGC
This sequence comes from Equus quagga, assembly GCF_021613505.1. Lineage (NCBI taxonomy): Eukaryota > Metazoa > Chordata > Mammalia > Perissodactyla > Equidae > Equus > Equus quagga. The sequence goes on from NC_060267.1 coordinate 110,024,638, forward strand.
CCTGGCCATGTATTCTCTCCACGACCACCAGGAAATCAGGTGTGATCATCTTTCTATTTTCAGTGAGGAAACTGGCAGACCTGCTTGCTAGGCTTTTGTGATTCTCATCACCCTAGTCTTGGAAAGGAGGGCAGAGAAGAATGGAATGAGGGAGTGGGTGGAAGAATTTCTCCCTGGCCTGTACAGTATTATCTGGAAGGGGTGAGACGGGAAGGTTAGAAGGTGACTGGGATTCTCTGGAAGTCGGGAGAAGCGAATGATGAAACTTCAGTGGTTTCATTAGATTGTGCAATTCGCCAAGATACCTAGTGGCTATTCAGGGAACCACATGAAATGCAGGAAAAACTCCTGCTGTCATCCTGCCAGGATCATACCACACACCGAGCGATAAGGAAGTAGAGAAACAGGAAGACACTGGGGCATACCCATGATTTATTCTCCAATGAAAGAGGGCTAAGAAGACGAACTGTAAAACACCCACGATGCAAATTACAGGTGCCTTGGCACTTTCAAAGGGAGGGGGCAAAATCTCCCAGAACTCAGAAACTCTTAAGCCAAAATGCCAGAGAAATATTTTATCATTTGACTAATATGCATTCATGCCAGGTGGCACACAGCAGCATTCCAAATGAAAAGTCTGACCTTTTAGGAAAGACAAAACAGCATCTCCCCCAACAAATGTGCATGAGCAGTTTGTTGCAGGACTGTTTCTTATTCCAGATGTCGAGCCCCCAGGCTCTCGGTTTGTGCTAGAACTCTTAAGAGATGATAGCCACGCTCCGGCACTCACCAGCTTGTAAACCGCTCTGCAGGGCGATGATTTTCTGCTGCTGCTGATCAATTAGGTTTGTTAGTGCTTTCACATGCTTCAAGGTAAGTTCAAGAACCACCGCTTTTTCCAAGTGACCCAAAGTCTGGAATGAAAACATCCTCAGTCAGCGGTGAGCTCAGAAAAGTCCCACCTCTGGGACATTTATTAGCAATGAGAAATGTCTCTAAGGGGGGAAAAAATGAAATAGCCTTTCCTAGTTGACTAAATTTAGTTTTAGGTTTATAGATTATGTTTTTAAACAATATATATTATACATGTTTCCAATTAAAGAACAAAAAAGTGTCACCTATCTTTGGAGGCCTTTTGGAAGAGGCAGCTACCTCAGGAGAAAGCTTTGACAGATAAATTTCTCCAGCAGCCGCTGCTGACCTGAACTAAGGGGGATCTGGAGATGCCGTTTCTCTGCAGTGGTGTCAACGGCAGCAGGGACGTCTACTATGTCTGGCAGCCTAGAGGCTTTCCCTAGCTTCTTTCCTGACACCCTTTCATAACTTCCAGCTCATCCAGGCTTTTTCTTCCTTCTCAAATACTTTTTTTTTTCCTTTCCCCAACCAAAGGCTGCCAAGCTAGTAAGCTGTTGGCTACCGACAGGAAAGGACAGGACGTAAAAATTACACACCAAAACAAGTCCGCTTAGTTAAAAAGGTGTGTGTGTGGGGGGGGGGGGGTGGCCAGCGGAGAGAAGGGGGTAAATAAAATCTGCGTGTTGCCTGGTTGGCTCAAGTCTGTTAAACTAGAGAACCCTGAAAATCACCAGAAGGGAAAGTCTTAAACCCTTGAAAAGGAAGGCCAGTTGGTGTTGGAGCCAACTTGGAGAAGTCCAAGAGCTTCTCACTTCATTTGGATGAGGCAGGCAGAAAATCCCAGGACTGAGGAAGGGTACCCCAAAACAGAGCCACCCGCCAGCTCCTATCCGGCCGTCGGGTCTGCAGTTCCCCGCGGGGCCTGCAGGCGGCGAGTGACCCCTGCCCGCCCTCCGGGCAGACGAGCTGGCTTGGAGAGGAGCCAGCTTCTCACTTACTGTAAGTTTGAGATGTTCGGGTAGGAGATCCTTCAGCTGGGCGATGCACTCGTTAATCCGGTCACGTCTCTTTTTCTCGATGAGCCGGTGCGGCAGTTTGTAGGTCTCCTGCAAGGCGCACGAGGAGGAGGTGGGCGCCTGAGGAAGGGGGTGAGAGCCCCCTTTCCTCCCCTACCCCGCGGCGGGATAAGAGTTGGGGCAGCGGAGCATAGTCATACCCAGAATCACCTTCTGCCCCTTCTTCTCCATGCCACTCAGTAGAGGCACTGAGCCCACCCCTTGCATACCCCCGCCAACCTCAAAGTGAGAAAACTTTTCTTGGAAACTCAGCGCGTGCGAGGGGCTGGGGTCCCCAGGGGCGCGGTGCTCTCACCTTGCTGTCGTCGCTCCGCTTCATTCCTCGCCTCGACTTGTACACTTGGTACATGTGGGCAAAATCCATCCTGCAGAGAGAGGGACCAGGCAGGGTCGTGACTTTGCGTGCGCACCGGCTGCAGGAGCCCTGGCAGACAAGAGCCCCCGGATGCTCCCGGAGCTGCTCCCAGTTGAGAGCGGCGCAGAAGGCAGGGCTGGAGTTGAGGTTGGAAGGGGCCAGGGAGTGCCAACTTACCCTGGTAGGTCGCCGGGCTCCAGTCCTGGAGCTTTGGGCAGGCAGGCGGGGGGCGGTTGCGCGCTGGGGATCCGCTCCATGGCGCGGCGAGCCGGGGCACTGTGCGCTCCTGTCTGCAGTAGCGGAGCGTCGCGGTGAGGACTGTCCTGGAAGGGTCTCTCCGCAGGGGTTCCTCTGAGTCTGAGCTCCCTGAAATCCGCTAGGCTGCCGGGAGCTGCGGCTTTGAGGTGCTGCTGCTTCAGTTGGGGGCGTGCATGGTGTCCCCGCGGCCTCTGGCTCTGGCTCTGCGCACAGACTGGCGGTGTGTGCTCCCTGCGCCGTCTGCGCCGTGCGAGCCAAGTGAATGAGAAGTGGGGCGGGCGGGGAGGCGGGAGAGCGCGCGGGGGGGAGGCGGTTAGGGCGGAGTGGGGGGGTGGGGGGGCGAGCTGAGGAGTAATGGAGAGGCTGCGGGCTGGGTTAAATGGGAGCGTGTGGGTGGGTTGGAGCTACGTGTTCTACCCTGTGACTCCAGGCACGTCTGGCCGCTGCCGGGGAGGGAAGCAGCGACCTGCCCGCCCTCCCCCGGCTTCATCACATGAGTCTCACGTGTTGGACAACGCTCCCGCGGCTGCGAGGGAGCCCCCACCCCCAGCCTGGGCCCCCAGGTGTCTGCGGCTGCGGCTGCCTTTCCCCGAAGAGGGGGTGGCAGCGCGGCCCGGGTCCTGCCCAGCCGGGTGGGGGGCGTGGAAGCTAGGAGAGGCCGGGGAGCCGGGGGGTCCGAGGAAGGGGGGGGGTTGGTAACGTGGGCGAACCTGCCCCAGGGAAATGAAGTAAGTTCCCGTCTCCTGGGAGGGAACGGGGGAGGACGGATCCGCCCGCGTCTGACTCAAGCCGGGAGAGGAATATCCCCTCGCTCGCTCCAGCCCAACCCTCTTCCTCCTCCCCCGCCCGGCCGGCTCGCAGGAACCGGCGCGCAGCGGAGGGAGTCGCCCAGCCCCCTGCCTTCCCCAGAGGCTGGGGTTTCTTTCCGTGCCGGCTTCCCTGCCCCCAGCCCTCCGCCCGGCGTCCAGGAATTGCCCGCCTGGGGAGGGGCCGAGGGGCGGGGCGGATGTCACCCCATGGGAAGCGGGCGGGCTGCCAAGCGCAGGGGCAGCCGAGGCCGCCGCCGAGCACGCTGCGCGCACCTGACCGCCGAGGGTGTGCGCCGCGGGCCCCTAGCTCCAGGGAGCTCCGCTCCGGGCACAGCCTGCGGGCCGCCAGGCACCCCCGCGCGCCCCCCCGGATGCCCCCCTCCCTCCTTCGGCTAGTCAAGCCCAGAAGGAGACCGGGCGCGGTGCCCTGCGTTCCCTCCCTGCTCTGCCCCCTCCGGAGCAGAGGCGTCCGGGTCGCCTCCCCTCCGGCTGCGACGTTACACAACCGCGGCGGCAGCGCCTGCCCTCCAGCCGCCCGGGGCGTGACGCTTCACGTGGCCGGGGCTCGGGCGCAGCGCCGCCGACTGCGAGCCCCTCTGCTCCGGCTGGGGGACCGGGAGCCCTGGGACATGGTGTGCCCTCCGGGGTCGGCCATGCCCCCGCCTGCCGGGAACTTCGGCGGCGCTGTGTGCGGTCTGCACCCAGAGCAGGAGGGGAAGGGAGGCGAGAAAAACTGTCTGCCCATCACAGTGAAATCTTAGCATCCGTTCAGTCGACACACGTTCGAGCCCCCTACTCTGTGCCAGGAGTGTGCCCGTTGCTAGAAACACTGGGGAGTCAAACATAGCTTCTGCCCTGGAGTGTACGGGAACCCCTGGGAAGAGGATAAATCGAGCAATGAGGGGACGGCAGCCCTGGGAAAATTATATCGGTGCCACTGGCTGACAGAGAAAAAAGATGTTTTGTTGTTGTTGCTTAATTTTATTTAATACGAACCAAGATGCCTCGGTAGAGCAGGACGGGGGAGAAGCTAACCCACTGCCCAGAGCGTGGGGCAGAAAGGCTGCCTCCGAACGGCACCAGATCTCTGCAATCTCACTTAGGCCGCCGGAGGCCCCCGCCTACCTCCCCCGGAAAAGTCCGGTCTCTGTGACCTTCTAACTCAGCCCGGAGCAGGGAAAACAGCTGAAACGCCAGGCCCGCGGTGCGAGCCGTGCTGATGCAGTCAGAGGAGGGAGCCAGTGGAAATTCATGACTAAAATAAGGCCTGGCTGGGGATTTCACTGACCTCTGCGCTGCCCTGCCCTGCAAGTTCGGCAAGTTGAGAGATGACTGTGAGCCTTTCCCACCGCGCCTCGGGTCAGTCACCTTCTGTGGAGAGTGACCTGGCTGTGGGAAGCATGGAGAAAACTGGGGTCACCGCTGGGACTGGGTGAAGATTCGCCTTGGAGGCAGTTGTAGGGGGCGGGGGCGGTCGGTCTTAATTGGCAGTGTCCTTGACAATCTAGAGAACTGGGATTCACACGTTGACCAAGCTGGGAGTGGATTTCCTTCAGGTCGCCTTGGAGAGCTCCCACTTCCTGTTTATGTTTCTCAAGCGTCAAACTCATTAGCAAGTGTGAGAAATGCCTCCTTTTCTAACTGCTAACTGGCGTGACCTCGCTTGGGGGCTCAGCTAGCCCTCTCTCCTGAAATGGACTTTTGTCTGCTTTTGTTATCAGCCATCTCTCTGGCAATCATTGGACCGCCACTTCCTGCCAGGAGGTGGGCTGCGGAACCACGGGCGAAGGAGGGGACTGGAGTCTGACCTGGGTTTGTGCTTTCAATCTGGTGTGACCTGCTCCATTGTGCGACTTTAATAAGGGTGAAGAGTTGTCATGACTGCGTCAAAACCACCATTCCACCAGGAAAAAGCACTGGGGGAGGAAGGAACACATGTCCGCTCAGCTGTCACCTCCCCCCATGCCAGGAGGGAACCCAAACTTTTGAGCTTCCATGTTTCATGGCTCATAACAATATCATTCTTAGAATTCTCTGAAGATGTCAATAATTTTTTCCCTTATTTGACCTACAATTGGAAATAACAAAATGTATGCATTTCCTACTTCTTATTTGTCCCAAAGGTACTCTCAAGTGTTAAGAATTACCCCCACCCTCCCAAAGTTCTACTGTATCGATGTCATTTTTTTCTGTTTTTCTCTCAGTAACCTATGATTATTTTTTATTAATTTAAACCAAATAGTTCCTTCCCAGCATGCATCTCTCCATCCTGAAGAATTGTCATATTTCAGTTTGTCACCTTTTGTAGATACCTGTATAGTGTAGATACAGGTATAGTGCATACTGTATGCTACTTTTTAGACTGTATGTAAAAACTTAACACATATTTATGGAGATCCAATATGTGCCAGGCACTGAACTAGGTCCTAGGAATATATAATGTGTCCTCTTGGGGAAATCGAGACTGAGGGAGATTAAACAACCTGCCTCAGTGTATCTAGCTTACGATTAGATCTGAAACTAGACCCAGGTTTGTGGGACTCCAAAGCTTATGCTCTTTCTTAATCACTATACTTATGGCTACCTGGTAGGGTTGCACGGATTCTGCACTGCTCAACTCTAGGGGGAGCCATTCACATTGGGAGCGAGAGTGCCCTCTAGAGTTGTGCAAAGTAGCACTGAGCAGCTGCACTGGGCAATCTGGTCATTTTGTAGCCCTCCCCTCTATTTTGTCTCTTCTAAGTGTGGAGAGAACATAATTTCCTACTAGGGAAAGGTAGGATTTTTCTTTTCTCAGGATCTTGGTAGTCTGATGCCGTCTGTTGGGAAGAGTCTGTGCTTTACTGTTTACAGTGACTCCCAGGCCCTTCCTGTTCAGGAAGTGAGAGCCCACAGCTCCTCTGCATGTACCCACACCTTTCTTGCTCAGATATCACCTTTTGCTGTTTATGGAGCCTCAAAACTTTTTAGCACGGTTCAAACTGAGAAATATGTTTTATATCATGACTCAATACACACAGACATGCACATACACACACACCTTAAGTGCATTTAACCCTAGGACAGCAAGGCTTGGCTGGGTTATAGCAATAAACCATGTCTATCCTCTCTCTCAAACTCCTGAGTAACCATTGCTCGCTTAAGGAGAAAGCTAAGCCATTTAGGAAGAGGCCAGTCCAATGTATTCCAGACCAAAATTTCACAAAACAATATTTCCCCTTGATATATGATTCTGATATTTTCTAGTCCAGTCTAACCAATTTTATTTTTTTTTAATCCTGGTCTTGATTTACTAAATTGATTTCACAACCCACCAGTAAATCTTGACCTGCAATTTGCAAACATGCTCTACACTAGAAATAGTGTTGTAATTTTGGCTTGTCCCCAGCAGAAAGCAATCCATCACATCTGCACACTTGAAGATCTAAATCACATAAAAATGTTAAATAAGACTGCTGGTGCTGTTTGAATTCAATGGTTTAAATGTTTCCATTCAGCATATCCTTGCCTTTTGCTCAATTATGGGAGTAAAATAGTCAGAGTTTCATCAATATACATAATGTTATGTGTTGCTTAGATGTATTTCCTTCATCCAGTTGAGGAAGTTTTCTTCTATTGTTGCTTTGCTGAGAGTTTATCGTGAAAGTATGTTGAATTTGTCAAATGCTTTTTCTGCATCCGATGAGACAATCATTCATATGGTTCTTCTCTTTCATTCTGTTAATAACAGAAATTACAATTTTTTGAGTGTTAAACCAACTTTGCATTCCTGAAATAACCCTATCTTGGTCATAATGTATTATCCGTACTTTTATAGCTAGATTTGATTTGCTAATATTTCTTAAGGATTTTTGTCTATGTGAAGTGTAACATCTATAGTTTTTCATTTCTTGTAATGTCAGATTTTATTATCAGAGTACTGCTGGCCTCATAAAACAAGTTGAGAAATATTCCTTCTCTTTTCTGAAAGACCTTTTAGAGGATTAGAACTATTTCTTACTTAAATAGTAGGAGAAGCTACCTGGACATGGAATTTTCTTTGGGGGAAGATTTTTACTATGAATATATTTTCTTTAATAGATATCAGGCTATTTAAATTTTTTATTTATTCTTTTGTCAGTTTTGGTAATTTGAGTTTGTCAAGAAATTTGTCTATTTCATTTAAATTTGTCAATATATTGATATAAAGTTTTATTCTTGTAATATCTATATAATCTGTAGTGATAAACCCTTTTTCACTTCTTTTAAAAATTTTTAATTTGTGTTTTCTTTCCTTTTTTCTTGATCATCCTGCTAACGAGCATATCAATTTTGCTAATCTTTACAAATATCCAAATTTTGATTTTGTTGATTTTTTTCTATTCTTTGTTTATCTTATATTTCATCTATTTTCTCTCTTATTTTTCTTATTTCCTTTCTTCTAGTTATTTTGGATTTAATTTACTCTGATTTTCCTAGTTTCTTGTGATGCAAGATGATATCAATTTTAAACCTTTCTTCTTCTCATGAATATTTAAAGCTAAAATTTTTCTTCTAAACACTGCTTTCACAGCATCCCACAATATTTGGTATTTGTATTTTTCTTATTCAGGTCAAAATATATTCTAATAGTCTTTGTGTTTTTCTTTGATTCACAGGTTATTTAAGAGGGTATATAATTCTCAAATATTTGTGAATTTTACAGCTAAATTTTTAATTTTTCTTTTGAAATAATTATAGAATCACAGGAAGTTATAAAAATAATATGGAGAAATTCCATGTATCCTTCACCCAATTTCTCCCAATGGTAACATCTTACATGACTATAATACAATATTAAAACAGGAAAATTAACATTGGTACAATCTACAGACAGTTTTCAGATGTCGCCAGCTTTACATGCACTCACTTGTGTGTGTGTGTGTGCATGGGTATATCTACGCAATTTTATCACATGTGTGGATTAGTGTAACTATCACCACAATCAAGATGGGAAACTGTCTTATCACTACCAAGTCCCCTGTTGCTACTCCTTTATAATCATACCCATTCCCTTCCCCTCTCTCATCCCTAATGTCTAGCAACCACTCATCTGTCCTCCATTTCTATAATGTTATCACTTTAAATAATGTTACATAAATGGATTTATATACTATGTGACCTTTTGAGATTGACCTTTTTTCCACTCAGCATAATTATCTTGAGATCCAACCAAGTGGTTGTGTGTATCAACAGTAAGTTTCTTTTTGACTAATGAGTAATATTCCATGATGTAGATGTGCCTCAATTTGTTTAACCGTTCATCCATTGAAGGACATTTGAGTTGTTCCAATTTTTGCCATTAGAAGTAAACCTACTATGAAGATTTGTCTACCCATTTTTATGTGGATATAAGCTTTCTTCCCTGGGATAAATGCCCAGGAGTATAATTCCTGGGTCATATAGTAATGTATGTTTAGTTTTTTTAGAAACTGATACACTGTTTTTCAGAGGAGTGGTATTACTTCACATTCCCGATTGCAATGTAGGAGAGTTCTAGTTTCTTGGTATCCCTACCAGCGTTTGGTACTGTCATTATTTTTTATCTTAGTTGTCCAAATAGATGTGTAGTGCCAAGTATCTTTTTATTATTGATTTCTCATTTGTTACTGCTAGGTCAGAAGATACAGTCTATTAGATTTTAATTCTTTGACATTTATTAAGGCATCTTTCATTGCCCAGCATATAGTCTGTCTTGATGAATGTTCCATGTGGGTTTGGAAAGTATGTGTATTCTGCTGTTTTTGGGTGCAATATTTTATCAAGTTAATTGGGTCAAGTTAGTTGACAGTGCTATTCAAATATATCTCTCTGCTGAATTTTTTGTTTATTTGTCCTATAATTACTGAGACAAGAGTGTTAAAATCTTTCCAACTATCATTGTAGATTTGTCCATTTTTGTCAATTTGTGCTTTATGCATTTTGGAACTCTATTCTTACTTTGTCTAATATTAATATAACCACACTTGCTTTTTTATACTTAGTGTTGGCATGGTATATTTTTTCTACCCTTTTGCTTTCAACCTGTGTCATTATAATTGAATTTTATATCTGTAAACACCATGTTGTTGGATCTTGCTTTGATATCAATTTGACAATTTCTGCCCTTTTATTGGAGTTTTTAGTATATTTATTTTGAGGCGATTATTCATATGGTTGGGTTTATATCTCCCATCTTGGTATTTATTTTCTACTTATCCCAATTATTCTTTGCTTCTGCTTTTACTTTCCTGCCCCCGTTTGGATGTGTTAATTATTTAATCATTCCATTTTATCTCCTGTTTTTAAGTATACTTCTTTATGGTATATTCTAGAGGCTGTTGTAGAGCAGTTGTTCTGAAACTTTACATGCATTAGAAAAAGCTGGAGGTCTTATTAAAACACAGATTTCTGGGTCATATCCCCAGAGTTTCTTATGGAGTAGATCTGTTATAGAGCTGAAAAATTGGCATGTCTGTTAAGTTCTCAGATGCTGATGATTCTGTCTGGGGACCATACTTTGGGAATCTCTGCTCTAGAGATTATGCTCTGCATCTTTAAGTTATCACGGTCTACCTTGAAATAATATCCTAAAAATACTATTATGCAAGTTGTATAAGATGTGTAAGAACCTTACCTTAAGAATATAGTTGTTTATTTTCCCTCTCAACCTTTGCACTCTTGTTAGTTTATATTTTCCCTCCACATATGCTATAAACCTCACAATATATTGGGGTATTTTTTTTTTTTTTTGCTTTGAGTAGTCAATAGTCTTTTAAAATATTATACACACATAGATAGATAGATAGATAGATAGATAGATAGATAGATAGCTATAGTTGTAAACATATTACTTTGAAAAGGTCTTTAACATCTACCCATCTTTGTATCCTTTCTGATGCTCTTCACTTATTCCTGCAGATCTTTCTTTTTGGTCTCCTTTCTGTCCATTCTGAAAAACTTATGTTAGCTTTTCTTGTAGTGTTGGTCTGCTGGAGATGAATTCTCCCAACTTTTGTCTGTCTGAAAATGACTTTATTTCATCTTCATCATTGAAGTATATTTTCACTGGGTATGGAATTCTAGTTTGACAGTGTTTTTCTTTCAGCACTTTAAAGATGTTCTCTTTTCTTCTGGCCTCCATTGAGTCTACTTAAAAGTCATCTGTTGGTTGTATCATTATACCTATGTATTTGTGTCTTCTTTTTCCTTCTGGCTGCTTTTCATGTTTACCACTTACCACTGCTTTTCAGCAGTTTAGCTCTGATTCATTTAGGTGTGGTTTTCTATGTATTTATTCTACTGGGGGTGTGCTGAGTTTCTTGGTTCTGTGAGTTGATATTTTTCATCAGTTTTTGTAAGTCTTAGCCAATAAAGTGTCAACAATTTCTTCTGCCATGTTGTCCTTCTTCTCTTATTTCTGGGACATCGTTTATGTGTATGTTGAGTTGTTTGAAATTAGCTCAAACACTGTCAGATGCTCAGTTTCCTCTGCTGTTGAGTCTGCTACTAAGCTCGTATAATGAATTTATTTTTGATATTGTGTTTTTCATTTCTAGCATTTCCATATGGTTCTTTTTTCTGGTTTCCACTACTTAGTTGAAATTTCCCATCTCTTCATGCATGTTGTCTTCCTTTCTATGAGATCTTTTAACATTTTTATGTCATAAAAATTTTGTATTTTAATATCCCAGTTTGATAATTTTAACTTGCAAGCTATCTCTGGATCTGCTTCTATTGTTTCTTTTCTATATTAGCCGTGAGACACATTTTCTTGCTTTTCCATAGTTCTTCAATTTTTTGTTGCATGCTGAATATTTTGTAGAAAGAAAAGTAGAATACAAAGTAAATAATATTTACCTCCAAAAAGAGCAAGCCCTTTCTTCCATGAGAGGCTGAGTCAACGTGATGTGTAATTGATCTGGATCTGGGCTTTGTTGTAGCTTTAGTTTGATTCGGTTCACTACTGCTTTCAAATGTTTTGAGGATGAGACTAGGCTTGGATCTGAGCATTGATGAGATTCTTGAGATCTTTCTATTCTTCAAAACAATGCTAACAGGTATGAGAACTGTGGGTGGTCTCTCCCTGCTTTACTCTCCAGCTGGTAGCTTTTTGATTCCTTTCTGCCCTTTGCCCCCAGCTTTCTGCACCTCTGGAGATCTCCTGCAGCCCCTTCAGCCCTCTCAGGCCTTAGCAGCTCCCTGGACTCTGGGACAGACCAAAATGCCTCACGAAGTTCTGCTTAGCCCTTCTTTCCTGCCTCCAATTTTGGTGAACAATTTCCAGCCCTTGTGAGGACTCCTGGGGAAGATGAGGTTGGGAGGTGCAGACTCACTCTGTGGCTATGGCTTTTCAGCCCACAGGCAGCCATTACAAGTTTGTTAAAACTATAGCTGAGTTTTCCTCATCCCCACTGATTGCAAAGTCTTCTTCCTTCTGCCATTCCACCAGAGGTGACCATGGCCCTGGGTCTCTTCTCTCCTATGTAGAGCTTGTCAATTTCTTGAGTTTAGTTCATTTAGGTTTCTTTGCGCCCTCAGTTCTCTGATGGGTTTTAAAAATTGGTGATTAATTTGGGCTCACCTGGTTTGTTTTGATTGTTAGGATGAGGGCAACAGTCTCTTATAACCCTATACATCTGACCCATAAGAAGAAATCCCCCAGCTAGCTGCCTCTTACTAGAGATGAAAAGGTGTGTAGGGGTCAGAAGGAAACTACCAACTGGTAGGAAGTGAAAATGTGAAAGATGAAGGCAGTGTAGGGAGCTGACAAAACACAGGATGGTAAAGGTTTGCATGTAGTCTATCAAACAGTGCTAAAGTGCTACTCACACACAGACACACACACACAGACACACACACACACACACACACACACACACAGAAAGAGAGAGAGAGACCAAGGCAAAGAAGGGATACTTTGAGCACCCAGCAAATGACATTTATTTTCAGAGAAAGGACAGTGCACCAAAGTGTGTTGCTTTCTTCTTTGGACAATGTCCCACTCCCTCATCTGTCTCTTAGTGCAGTGATTCTCACACTTTACTCTCCATACAAATCTCCTGGGCATCCTGTTAAAATTCAGATTCTGTCTTAGTAGATCTCAGTTGGGCTTGAGATTCTGCATTTCTAATAAATCTCCAAGATCATGCTGATGATACGTGAATAGCAAAGTGAATGTACACCTTCATTTTTAGGGGGATAATAGCAATGAAACTTAATAATTCGTACAAAGATGAGTTTTCAGTATAAAGGAAACAGGAAATATTTTAACTGAATAAAACCAGTGATCCAGAACACCCAAGAAATAGCTAGAATGTGGCTTAGTCATGCAAGGTGCAGAGAAAAGTGATACTTTAGTGTTGAGGAAATCTGGTGAGAGGCAGGATGAATTGATGAATTATAAATTCATCAAACTGGCTTCTTTGGTGGAGGTTTAACTTTTTCTTGAAATGGCAGCTGCCATCCTGGAGGCTGGGGTCAAGGGCAGTTCATTGCCATAAGGAACCAGACCTTTTACAGCTCTGCTGTCAGGCCTGTCTGAGGTCATGGAGCACAAGCTGTTCAGGGAGGGAAAGATGTGGTGACAGGGTTCGGGTAGCGTTACGGGAGCCCAGCCAAGATTTTGACTATCTAAGTGGAGTGGTGGCAGCATTGACAATCAGAGAGAGTATTCACTGAATGGTTATGAATTAGCACCTGAATCCTACCACCTCTTCCAATAACCAGGTTTGTTTGTTTTCACCAGAAGAGACTTACCAATTGGAATTTTATAGCTCTGATATTAGCCATCAGTCCTACACTATTTACAGAACTAACTCCTACATCAGCAGAAGAGAGAATAAATTTTCCTTCATTTTCTGTGCTTAGCGATGCAACACGAGTCTCCAATAAAGATGATTAGGGTCCAGATCACCTTGTCAGGAAGAAAGCATGGAGAAATCTGGAAAATAATTATAAACCAGCTGAAGATAAAGATTCAATTTAATAAAATTTTGCCACTCAAAAGAGATGCAGAGGGAGGTAGTGTAAAGTTTTGGTGACATCTAGTAAAAGAAAAGTTAAGAGACTGCAGTATTTATTTAATCAAAACCATTTGCGGAGAGTTTTCTATGTACCAGACACATGCTATGTGAACAAAATTTTTGTGATGGTACTCTCATGGACATTACAAATCTCGTGGATGGCTGTGTTATTACTTTGAGGTATGTAAGTAACTTGAACTAGGCTAACTGATTATTGCATTCTCTTCACTTAGGGGAACTGTTTAATGAGTAGACAAGAATTATTCAAAATTATGATTTTTTTGTATACAGACAAGGGAGTTTTAACTGTAAAATAATTTGTTCTCATTAGTACTTAAACCAAGTTTCTTCAGAAATTATCCTCAGTATTCATTTTCTTGAGTAGTGCCCCTTTCTTTTCTTCAATGGCAAGGATAAACTTGAGGCTGACCACTAGCCAGATATCACAGTGTTCTCAAAGAGTAGGGCTTCCATTAAATGGGGATTGATAAATGAGGTTACGAGGTCCAAGAAAACTGCATCATATTGTTAGAGGTTGGAACCAGTGCTTTGGTGCAGTAAGACCAACGTGGATGAGAGCCTTGTGCTAGTTACTTCAAGCTTCAGTTTTGCTCATCTGCAAAATGGGGTAACAATAGTAGCTCCTTCAAATGGTGGTTGCGAGGATCAAATTAAATGATGTGTTTAAAATACTTATCATAGTGCCTGGCGCATAGAGATGACTCAATTAATGTTTGTGAATACTATTTATTTTTTTTTAGTAGAATGTCAGTTATTGCTTCGTATATCTGAACATTTAGTCACATGGATGTAATTTGGCTATGAGTAGTACAGCCAGAGTTTTGTCTACAAAATGTACTGAAGGTGACCTTAGGTTCAAAGACTGGATGTGTTTTGTATACAAACTGTCCATTGCTTTTGGGGACCAACAGCAAGGAAACCATTTTGGAGTCATGAACTTTTTGCCCAGAAAAAGGCAACACTGACCTTATGTTGCCCTTCCCCAGCATGGTGAAGCCCAAAATAACCTAATAGGCTTTTTTTTAGTAAGAAAAGAAAATCTTAAGTTTTAACTTTTAGACGTATAGGAAGATAAATAGATGATTCTGAGGAATATGAATTAATATTCATAAGAATTGTGACTGGACTGAAAAAGTTATTAATATTTTTAAAGTGTCTTCCCTTAGAATCTAAAAATACCATGGAAAGTTTCAGAATGAACCTGTATAAATCCATTCCACAAAGTATCGTGTAGTTCTGTGGAGGTGTTGAGGGCTCTGTGGTTTTGTCTACATGGTGCTGAAACTTTTGAACAATTCAAACAACTGGCCAGTATTTTTGAAAAATGAAATGAAAGCTGTTTGACAGATAAACCTGGTTAGTTAAGGCTTCTGATCTGGTGGCCAGCTGCGCGTATGGACTTTGCCTGGTTGCGTCTTTCCATAAAGTTTAGCAATAATAGGGATTTGTGATAAGAATAGCAGAGAAAAATAGACAAGTTGTGGTTAATAAAGCTCCACATCACAATGGCTTAACAGAAACGGGATGAGACCCTGGCCAACTGACACTTTAAAAAATCATCCCAAACCATTCAGATGAGAAAATGTAGTTAACTCTTGATTACATACAGGAGATTATATATTCATTCATACAACAAAGATTTATTGCATGCTGTGTTAGTCAGTTCAGGCTGCCATAATAAAATACTGTTGATTGTGTGGCTTAAATGACAGAAATTTATTTTCTCAGTTTTAGATGCTGGAAGTCCAAGATCATGGTGCCTGCATGCTTAGGTTCTGGAGAGAGCCCTCTTCCTGGCTTGCAGACAGCTGCCTTCTTGCTGTGTCCTCATAGGGCAGAGAGAGAGAGCAAGATCTCTGTTGTCTGTTCTTACAATGGCGCTAATCCCGTCATGAGGGCCCCACCCTCATGACTTCATCTAACACTAATTACCTTCCAAAGGCCCCACCTCCAAATACCATCACACTGCGGGGTAGGGCTTCAACATATTAAATACGTCTCTGTGTTTGGTACTGGAAAATCAAATATGATTTCTATTCTCCTGGATGGGGAGAAACAGACAATAAATCAGTGAACAAATAAAGTCAATTAATTTCTGAATACGATGGCTGCCATGAAGGAATTGAACAAGGTACCGAGAAAGAAAAAAATGGGGTGAAAGATGAGGAGGCCACCGGTCCTTTTGATGATGGAACATTTAGGCCTGAGACCTAAGGAAAGACAGGGAGCCAGCCATCAGAGACTAGCCAGGAAAAGGGCTTTCGGTAGAAGGGACCACAAGGGCAAAGGCTCTTAGGTGGGAAGGGGCTTGGCATATACTGGGACCAGATGCAAGACCATTGTGATTCGAGGGTTATGACTGAAGAGTGAGCGACACAGTAAGAGATTTGTAGTAGCCAAGGGCTGGATTATTTGCAGTTTAGTTATAGTCAGTAATACCGAAGTGTTTTTTGGTATCTTGGCACTTGTGCGTTAAACTCAATCACCGATAATACTATAGGATATTTGTTGATAATTCAGCTTCCTCAATTCACTTTGGCTACAGGGATACCCTTTGAAACCAAGACAGCTAACCACCTATAGTAATTTAGGAAGACTCAAGATGTACAATGCCATCACCAGCATGGGACAAGTTAAACCAAGTCAGTTACCTGAGGCAGGTTTTCATTACTGTATTAAAGCTGAATTCTTAGAACATCTGACATCACACTGAAACCAGTTGGAGATAAGCAGCCACGCACAATGGTGTGACCAATTAAAAACTGATGCTTCTGGACTGGAGATTGGCCCTCATGAGTTAAGGTGCAGTGTGGCTCGCTAAAACTGAGGCAGCAGGGTAGCCCACATGACCATTAAAACCCATGCTGTTTGCCTCGTTCTGTAACCAAGCCAACCCAAACCCAACAGGCATATTTCCCTCCTCATTCGGCACAAAAAATCTTTTGTCCTGGCACAAGAGCCCGAGGGGGCCTTTGTGCACAGCCCTGATGTTATGCCAACAACACCCTTGAGAGGTAGAAAATATTTGCTTCATGGGGCATTTGATAAGTCAATACTTTCCCCCATCACCAAGAGTAGAATCCAAGATTCTCCTCATCCAGAAGGGTGCTTCCTTTTTCTCTGCTTCTGTGTTTCAGTGAAAGGATTCCTGAAAAATATATGAAGGTAAACTGCAAGAGCAGCATACAAAACTGACAGCCTTTGGCCTCCAGTGTCCACAGTTTGGAGGATAAGATTTAACGACTTTTAAGGTGTGAGCAAATTGCTGGGATCCTCATTGACTCAACCACTTGATTATAGAAAGTATTGAGTATATTACTAACATCTTAAGTGCTAGTTGAAATGTTTAGTCATCAAGGGAGAATGTGTATTGTTACTTAAAGGGGTCTGAGCTAGCAAAATGCAAATACTAAAAAGAGAAGGAATATTTGAAAATTTATGAGGGACAAGACAAATGGATCATTTCACGTAACAGTGCCAGCATACGCCAATGAGTCAGATGAGGTCCTGAGAAACAGAATTATTCTCTCAGCTTTCTAGTCCTGGAATGTGCAATTCCCAATGTCAACTCTCAGGAAACCCAAGTCATTGCCCAGGGAATATAGAGGTATTTAGTAAATAAGGTAACCATTCTAATTCTGCAAATATGCCCTTTCTGTTTTTTAATTCTTTCATGACTATTATGTAGAACTATTAATATCAGTTGCTTGTATTAGAATCTAATTAGATTAATAACCAAACAGATGAAGTTTTGTTTATTATCCAGTTTTTCAGCATGCCATCTGAATGGGCATGGTTACCATGCCAATGTGGATTTTAAAAGCCATATCTTTTACTACATTTATTTGGATTAGATTTACCCAGAAGTTGTTTTACTTAAAAAAAAGAGAAAAGAGTAAGAGTTCAAGTGACACTGAACTCCTGAGTATATCAAGTGCATCTGAGTATATGCCACTGTAAACCCTTCAAGACAATCGTTTTCATGGATTTAAAGAAATAGGAAGAAAGAAAATGTGAGAGGGGAAGAAAGTGAGTTTGTAGAATGTACGCTTTCTTGAACCGACAGTTTGTTCTCAGGCTTTTCGCCCCACCCAGCTTTAGTCATTAGCTCTAAGATCAAACAGGACTTTACATTGGGAGGGACCTTAATGAGGAGACTGTATGAGTGGGAAACACCAGAGACCTAAGCAGAACATCCTGCTCAGAAGAGAGACCCTAAAGAGAAGTCAGGGGCCTCTATCTGATCCAAATCTGCTAATTTTGTAATTCTTTCCCTGGCTCCTCTTTCATTCATTCATTCCATTTATTGAGTGCCAGACATTGTCCTAGTCATTAGGGAATCCTTTATTGACATTCTCTTAGTCACTGTCGTTCTCAAGAGTGAAAGAAACAGAGCAACCAGCAACTTCCAGTGTGTAGAGGAGACAAATTCCATTTGGACTTCCTTGCCCTGAACCAGCTCAAAGAGGCAGCCTGGCCCTGCTCTAAACACCAACTGGGTTCCAATGCCCTTGACCAGACCTCCCTAGAAGGCTCTGCCTCCAGGGCAGGGCCGGGGGAGGATGCCACAACTCTAAAGCTGAGCCAGAATCTCTATGAAACCTGTAGAAGAAGATCCAGAGATGTTTGTTGACATCTTCAAAATAATGACCCCTGACTAAATACTGCAAATGAGGAGTGGCCACAGAAAATTCCCCAAGGTGTGCTCATGGAAGATTTCTTTCAGTGGGGGTAGCAGATGTTTATCTGTTCTGGGGCTAGGGTGAAGCAAGTTAGGCACCTAGGATGTAAAATGGAAGGAGGCGCTCACTCTCACGTTGCACAAGTGCTTTTGTGCAAGTGGGCACTTTCTTAAATGTCGAGCCTGGGGTGCTTCACTTGCCTGCAATTAATTCTTTTACTCTATCCATCCCTACCCCAAAGAATCCACTGCCAAATAAATTTGGAAAATATTGCTCACCACATACAGCCTATTCTTCAATTCCCCACCTGCATCTTCCGGCTTGTACACCGGGCACAGTGATCTATCACAGGCTCTGAGAATTCCTGCAGTAAAGAAATCCTATGAGCCTATTGAACTCTGCATTTCACAAATATATTTGACTGTGGGATTCTTTTTTTCTTTTTTAAGAAATACTTGCTAACATCTCATGGGACATTTGGGGAAGTTGGTTAAGAACTACCTCACAATGGTTGCATATGGAACATACTCATTATTTTTAAAAATTTTTTGTTCAATAACAGCTATTTTGGATTCTGGGTTCGGGTTCATTTGCAAGTTGCACTAAACCCTCCAGCATCTGAATAAGGGAATGGATAGAATGTTTGTTTATACCTTCCAACTCCCAGATTATCAGTTCATTGATTCAACCTACTGTGTGCTAGGAATACAAAGGGGAGTTCCTTCGCCTAAAGAGCTAGGAAGGAGCGGAGACTTGCACAGCTGTAAGTCCAAATACAGTTTGATAATTGCTGTAAAAGAGCCACATGATAAGGAAAGCAGTTCACAAAAATATCCTTTTATGATTGCACCTCCAGACCAAATTAGCTGCTCCTTAGGGAGAAGAGCTATTTATGATACTTTTCAATCTTCCCTATAGCACCTAGCAGGGACTATGCACATAAGAGATGCTCAATAAACATTTGTCAAATAAATGCTAGTTAAGGAAAATTCTTGCAACTTAAGTGATATACATTAGGTTGTAATATCTATTAAAGATCACTTTCAAACATACTTATTCAGAAAAACTCAAACAAAAGGTTGTACTAACGCCTCTAAGTTTTTGTCTCCCCATCTGTAAAATAAGGATAATAGTACTAATTTCATGCGGTTCTTGAGAGGATTAAATTAGAATGTACGAAAAGCAGCTATTATGTTCCCTGCCATGTAACAAGTGGCCAATAAACTACATTTTTTATGACTATAATACATGGTGCTTTTTATCCACAAAGTTACCATAAATGGTATACTTTGATTTGACAAAAGGTCACCTAGAGCTTTATATGGCTCCATCCACATTCTCTCCTTGCTGAGAACATAGTTTGGAAGGGTTGGAGTGTATAGATCCAGGCCAAGAGCCCTAGGTAAGGCTGTACACCCCCCCCCCCCGCAACAACATACCATACACACCACAACACACCAATCACACACATACCACACACCACATACACCACACTACACACCAACACATACACTCACATAACACAACACTTCCCCCACATACTCCACAATACACTCACCAAACTGCACTCACAGCCCTATCCTCAAATACACACCACACACCCCACAATACACACACACGTACTCCCCCCATCCCCCACCTCTTAAAAGGCCCCAGCAGCAGCTGCCTAAGTGTTCCGATTTGCCCAGTCTCCAATGTGAACTTGCCGTGAAATAGTCAGGTCAAGTCCTTCCTCTGCAGGCACTGTTTTGAGACACCAAGCAGGCATGATCGCCCCAAGAGAAACTCATGAACATCCATCAGCAAGACCCAGCGTCCCATTAGTTCTGGTAGCCTTTAGAGTCCTCAGCTGACTCTCCCTAGTGCTCTCTTTGGACACCTCACCGATTCCTGCTGCATCGTATAATTAGCTCACTTGCCTCATCGTCCCCACTAATCTAAATGCTCCCTGAGAAGAAGCTTTGAGCCACATTCACCTTGATATCCCTGCCTACCCCTGCAGTGTTTTCTAAACTGGAATAGGCATTCCCATTACCTGGGTGACTCATTAAATGTACAGATTCTCTTCAAAAATCTCTAGGAACGGGCCCCAGGGAGCTGTGCTTCTAAGCCCTGTGGGGGGATTTTAGGTACCCAGGGTGATATTTGGGACACACGGTCCCACAGTGCTGTGCTTCAGCTCTTGTTCACAGTTGGCCTTCCATGTTTTTTGAAAGAATGAATGACCTATGAGAGGATAGGGACTTGAGTGAATAAGAAGGCATTTCGTGCAGGAGTGTGTGTGTGCGCGCGCGCGCGCGCGCACGCGCGCGCGCACGCGCATGCATATGTGCCACGTGACCTACAAGAACTCTGTCTGTGGCATAAAATGCTGCCTGTAATTCAGGACCAGGTAACCCAGGAGCCAGAAGGTCACCCTGAGGGAACTGGTACCACAGGCAGCAGTAACTTGAAGGACCCTGGAGCAAAGTTGACTCTTCCCATTTTGCCTGCGGCTCACCTCGTAGAACAGCACAGCTACTGACAGTGACAGTCTGGAGTCTTTTTTTTTTTTTTTTTTTTGAGGAAGATCAGCCCTGAGCCAACATCCACTGCCAATCCTCCTCTTTTTGCTGAGGAAGACTGGCCCTGAGCTAACATCCGTGCCCATCTTCCTCTACTTTATATGTGGGACGCCTACCACAGCACGGCTTGCCAAGCGGTGCCATGTTTGCACCCGGGATCCGGGCTGGCGAACCCCTGGCCACCGGAGCGGAAAGTGTGCGCTTAACCGCTGCGTCACCAGGCGGGTCCCGTAGTCTGGGCTCTTGATTGCTGGCTACAGACAGCTCCAGACTTACATCATCCTGTCCAAAGGAACCCAAAAGAAAGAAAGACCTACTGTCTCTCAGCATCCATTAATAAAATATCAGATAGGAGCCAGATTGGCCCAGCTGGGGTCACACACCCTTCCTTGAGCTAATCTCTGTGGCCACGAGGCTGGGGTATATTGTTGGTCAGTCCTGGATCACTTGTTCATCCTTTGGCCAGAGGAGAGGGTCCCATGATTGGCAATCCCAGCAGAAGCACACAGAGTGGGAATCAGCAGTTCCTCAAAGGAATGGTGGCAACTGCCTGAAGAACTGGAAAGGATGGCTGTAGAGATGAAACACATGTCCACTCCCAGCCGTGACCTCAACTAACTCTGATGGAATAAGGCAGCCAGCCACCCGCAAAGGGATGCATCCTATCCCGTAGCAAAGCTCCTTAAACCTCCCCAGTTGAAGGACCTTTCACCTTGAAGTAACATTGAAGATAGTGAGTTTTTATTTCCTGGGCCATAGTCAGTCTAAACATCTTTTTGAAGTCTCTTATTTCAAATGAAAAATTTTTTTTGAATTGTATTGTATCCATTTAATGTAAAAATATGGTTCTCTCCCAAGTTTTAGTTTTGAACCTACAGAAAACTTGAGAAAATACTACCATACCCATTTTTCTTCAGATTCTACAATTGTTAACATTTTGCCACATCCACTTTATTTCCCTCTCTTAACACATACATATGAAAAGATACAGACACATGCAAAAAAATAAATATTTCCTTTTTTTTCCCCTAAACCGGTTAAGAGTGAGTTGTAGGTATGATAACACTTCACCCCAAGAACAAGGGCATTCTCCTACATAATCACAATTTAATTATTATTCTCAGGAAATTTGACACTGATACAATAATATTATCTGATATATAGCCCATATTCAAATTTCTGCAAGTGTCTCAATAACGTTCTTTAAAGTGTTTTTTTCCTGCTTTAGGATCCAATCAAGGATGACACGTTGCATTTAGCCTTCTTATTTCTTTCATCTCCTCTTTTTGTCTGTCATGCCATTGATATTTTTGGAGTCCAAGCCCCAGTGGATTTTTTTTAACTCAATGTGTTATAATCCATTCCTGTTTCTATCCATTTTAATGCTCATATTGTCTGAAATCTGGTCGATGAAAGTCCCTTCACACTGGCTCCTCTGTCCTTTTGAGAAAGCCATGTCTGTTTTTGAAAATGTCTTTACTGTCAGGCAGAAGGTGTTCAAGATTGACCTGTTCTTTCTCTGCCCCAGCCTTGGAGTCAGCCATTTCTCCAGGGAGCCTTGATACTTTTTCATGGAGGATAGCATTTAGAAACCAAGTCTAGGAAGTGGGTATACTCATTACTACTGGAATGACACTGGTCCCATGTGCTGTCAGTAGACAGAGCCAGGGAATACACGGATGTACATACATGCACATACACATATATACCCATACATATCTATAGCTATTTCTACCTCTATGTATATATATTAAAAATTATGAGTTCATACTGGTAGCTCCAATTCCAGTCAAACACCACAAGATTCGTTCTATTCTTCTCCCTTTCTGTATTTGCAACTCTGTTCTTCAACAGTGAGAAACCATACAGAAGATAAATTTTAATTTTGCAAACATTATGTTATATCCATAGAATGGAATTCTACTCAGTAGTAAAAAGAAATGAACTAATGCTCAACATCAATTAATGGATGAATCCAAAAAAATATGTTAAGCCAAGAATCAGACACACTAAAAAATTAGATACACATACTATATATTCCATTTATACAAAGTCCAAGAACAAGCAAAACTAATCTATGGTGATAGAAATCAGAAAGTTCTTGCTTCTGAAGGGAGCGGAAGGACTGACTGGAAAGGAACACAAGGGGACTTTCTGGGGTGATGGAAATGTTCTAGATCTTGTTCTGACTGGTGGTTACACAGACGCATTCACTTTTCAAAATTCGTTGACCTGAATACTTTAGACCTGTACATTTTGTTGTGTGTAGATGATACCTTAATAAAAAAGAAAGATACAAAATATACAAAATAGCTCTTAAGCAAATGAAAAGATATTACATTTCACTCATGATAAGAGAATCCAAATTACAACTGCACTGAGATACGGCTTTCCCTTATCTAAATGGCAAAAGTTCAAGAGCTTGACAATACACACTGTTGGTGAGACTGTGAGGAAATAGGGAGTAATATTTTAAAATATCTAAATATCTAAAAATAACTATGTTTACCCTTTTCCCGATCAACCACTTCTGGGTATTTATCCTAAATATATAGTCTAATGCTAAATTTACATATATACTCAGGTCTATTTCTGGACTTCCTGCTTTTTCTGCTGCTCTGTCTACTTACGCTCCAACACCATACAGTTTTAATTAGAGAGGTTTTACAGTATGTTTCAATGTCCTCTTTACCTTTCCTTTACAGTTTTGCTGGATCTTCTTGCATGCTTTATTTTTTAAAATATATATAGAAGCTTAGGATCCACTTGTCTAGCTCCAGAAATGAAAACATTGATATTTTTCTTGGAATTGCATTACATTTATAATCTAGGCATGGATGACATCTTTAGGATGGCTCATACTTTCCAAAAAACAAGAGATGTCTTTTCATGAAATATCCTTTTGTATATTTCAGGAATGCTCATATGAGATTTCCTCATACAACTTTTACACATTTCCTGTTAATACCTATTTTATCTTTGTTGCTGTTGTTGCTGTTGTAAATAGGGTTTTTGTTCTCATTATCCCTTCTAACTGGTCATTGTTTGTGTATATGAACCTGTTGATTTTTGTAGGTTAATTTTGTATCCTATTACATTATTGAATTATTTTATTGTTTGAGTTTGTTTTATCATTGAACCACTTGAGTTTTGCAGGCATACTATCATATCATCTGCAAACATAGATAGTTTTACTTCTGCTTTTTCAGTTCTTATGACTCAAATTGCTTCTTCCTGTATAATTGCATTGGCTGATACCTCCATTATGGTGTGCAACCATAGTAGAGATAGTTGGCGTCCTTGCCCTATGCCTGACTTTAGTAGGAATGTCTCCAGTGTTTTCCAATTAAATAGAAAACTGGCTTTTGGACTGAGATTTTTTTTGTTGTGTTAAGGAAATATCCTTCTTTCTATTTTATTTAGTATTGGAATGAGTATTGAATTTTACCAAAAGCCTTTTCAGCATTTATTGAAACAATCACATAACTGTTCTTTTTACATTAATATGGTGAATTATATTAATGGATTTCCTAATATCAAATCATTCTTGCATTCCTGATGTAAACTCCACTTAATCATGAAATTGGATCCTGCTTGCTAATGTTTTATTTAGGGGATTTTTTTTTTTGCATCAGTATTCCTAAGTGAGACTGGTCTTTGGGTTTTTGTGTGTGTGCGCTATATTTATTAGGTTTAAGTATGAATGCTAATCTTGCTTTAGAAAAAAT
Organism: Equus quagga; assembly: GCF_021613505.1. Taxonomy (NCBI): domain Eukaryota; kingdom Metazoa; phylum Chordata; class Mammalia; order Perissodactyla; family Equidae; genus Equus; species Equus quagga. The sequence goes on from NC_060267.1 coordinate 110,049,008, forward strand.
TTAGAAGTTTCTCTCGATTTTCTGTGCTCTGAAATAATTCATGTAGCACTGAGATTATTCAAATTTTGAAGGTTTCTTAGAATTCCCCTGTGAAACCATCTGAGTGTGATGGTTTCTTATAGGGTAATTCTTTGAAATGTTCTATTAATACTTCTATAGGCATTTGTCTCCTTAAGCATTTCCTCTCTACTGGGGTCAATTTTGTAAAATTATATTTGTCGGAAGTTATCCATTTCATCTAAGTTTTCAACTTGATTTGTGTAGGATTGCACAATGTAGTCTCTCAGAATTTTAAAAATTTCCTCCATGTTAAAACTTATTTCTCACTTTTCTTTCTTATGCATTTATACTTTTTCCTTTGTCTATTTGATTAGGTTAGCTACTGCTCCCCCCATGCCCAAGGAGCCACCATTTTTATTTATTAATTAGTTCTCTTATTTTTCTAGGGTTTTTTACTCCCTTAATTTCTGCTTTATTATGTGTTAGTTCTTTCCTTAAATCTTCTTAGTTGACTTAGTTATTGTTTTTCCAGCTTTTTTGAGTTGGAGTGTCATTCACTCGTTTTCCTTCTTCTGTTTTTATGGATATAAGCATTTAAGGCTATGAATATCACTGCTCTAACGTATCCCATAAATTCTCAGATCTAGTGCTTTCATTATTATTATTTTTTAGAAATACTGCTATTGTGATTTTTATTTCAACTTTCATCTAAGTATTGTTTAATAGAGATTGTTTTAACTTTCACCTATTAAGGCCTTTAAAACAATATGTAGTTTTACTGTATTATAATAAGAATTCTATATATACATA